>NC_142438.1:55171363-55474393 GCF_059453495.1 Arachis ipaensis
AAACTTAGAAATCTTTAATGCTTAGACACTATGAATGCAAAGATGCACATGAAAAACAACAAAAGACACAAAATAAGAAAACATCAAGATCAAACAAGAAGACTTACCAAGAACAACTTGAAGATCATGAAGAACACTATGAATGCATGAATTTTTCGAAAATTTTATGCAAAATTTAAAACATGCAATTGACACTAAACTAAAATTGACTCAAGACTCAAACAAGAAACACAAGAATATTTTTGATTTTATGATTTTCTAATTTTTTTTTGGATTTTTCGAAAATTAATGTGAAAAAGAAAAATAAGGATTCCAAAATTTTTAATATGAATTCCAGGAAACTTGCACTCTTAGTCTAAAGCCTCAGTCCAGGAATTAGACATGGCTTACTAGCCAGCCAAGCTTTTAATGAAAGCTCCGGTCCAAAACACTAGACATGGCCAATGGCCAGCCAAGCTTTAGAAGATACAAATCAGTCATACAATAACAAATTTGATTAGCAACAACTAGCTTGCTCTTGTAATGATGATTTGGAAGCCTCAGTCCAAATGAATTTAGACATGGCTTTACAGCCAGCCAGGCTTCAACATGCTTCATGAAACACTAGAATTCATTCTTAAAAATTTTGAAGAAAAATATATTTTATTTTATTTTTTTGGAAATTTTTTTCGAAAAGTAAAAGAATAAAAACAAAAACTTAAAATTAAAATAAAGTTACCTAATATGAGTAACAAGATGAACCGTCAGTTGTCCAAACTCGAACAATCCCCGGCAATGGTGCCAAAAACTTGGTGCACGAAATTGTGATCCCTGGTAATGGCTCCAAAAACTTGGTGCTCTAATCTTAATTCATAATTTGTCACAACTTCGATACAACTAACCAGCAAGTGCACTGGGTCATCCAAGTAATAAAACCTTACGTGAGTAAGGGTCAATCCTACGGAGATTGTTGGTATGAAGTAAGCTATGGTCATCTTGTGAATCTCAGTCAGGCGGATATCAAATGGTTATGGAGTTTTCGAATAATAATAATAAATAAATAGAAAATAAAGATAGAAATAATTATGTAATTCATTGGTGAGAATTTCAGATAAGCGTATAGAGATGCTTTCGTTCCTCTGAACCTCTGCTTTCCTACTGTCTTCATCCAACCAGTCCTACTCCTTTCCATGGCAAGCTGTATGTAAGGCATCACTGTTGTCAATGGCTACATCCCATCCTCTCTGTGAAAAAGGTCCAAATGCTCTGTCACGGCACGGCTAATCATCTGGAGGTTCTCGATCATATTGGAATAGGATTCACCCTCCTTTTGCGTCTGTCACTACGCCCAGCACTCGCGAGTTTGAAGTTCGTCACAGCCATCCCTTCCCAGATCCTACTCGGAATACCACAGACAAGGTTTAGAATTTTCGGATCTCAGGAATGGCCATCCATGGGTTCTAACTTATACCACGAAGATTCTAATATCTCGAACTCGGTCCTCTGTATTAGATATCTAAGAGATACTCATTCTAGCTTGTTTGCATGTAGAACGGAAGTGTTTGTCAGGCACGCGTTCATAAGTGAGAATGATGATGAGCGTCACATAATCATCACATTCATCATGTTCTTGGGTGCGAATGGATATCTTAGAAGCGGAATAAGTTGAATTGAATAGAAAACAGTAGTACTTTGCATTAAATCATGAGGAACAGCAGAGCTCCACACCTTAATCTATGGAGTGCAGAAACTCTACCGTTGAAAATACATAAGTGATAATGGAGTTCATTGGTCTTGGCCCCAGAGAGGAACCGGAGTAACCAAGACTGTGAATACAATGATAAAAAGTTCTATATATACTAGACTAGCTACTAGGGTTTACAGAAGTAAGTAATTGATGCATAAATCTACTTCCGGGGCTCACTTGGTGTGTGCTTGGGATGAGCTTGAAGTTTACATGTGCAGAGGCTTCTTTTGGAGTTGAACGCCAAGTTGTAACGTGTTTTTGGCGTTCAACTCTGGTTTGTGACGTGTTTCTGGCGTTTAACTCCAGACTGCAGCGTAGAACTAGCGTTCAACGCCCTTTTGCATCGTCTAAACTAGGGCAAAGTATAAACTATTATATATTGCTGGAAAGCCCTGGATGTCTACTTTCCAACGCCGTTGAGAGCGCGCCATTTAGAGTTCTTCAGCTCCAGAAAATCCACTTTGAGTGCAGGGAGGTCAGAATTCAACAGCATCAGCAGTCCTTCTTCAACCTCTGAATCTGATTTTTGCTCAAGTCCCTCAATTTCAGCCAGAAAATACCTGAAATCACAGAAAAACACACAAACTCATAGTAAAGTCCAGAAATGTGAATTTAACATAAAAACTAATAAAAACATCCATAAAAGTAACTAGATCCTACTAAAAACATACTAAAAATAATGCCCAAAAGCGTATAAATTATCTGCTCATCAATATACAAAAGAGAGTACTAGTCACGGCCTGTGGAGTTTAGGCCGGCTAGTTAAACTAAATACGATAGATTTTTGAAGTTTAAAATAGTAACAACCTATCTCTCAAAGATTTTCGGAAAAAAATCCTCTAAGGCAACAAAGTTAAATATACAAAAGGCGAGAGAATAAATACAGCAAAAGTAAAGTGAAATAAAATATAAAAAAGAGTATACTCCACTCTGTTACCATATTGAGAACCTCCGGTTCTCATACCATATGTTGCTATTGTTTTTCAGATGCAGGTTGCAACCCACCATAGTAAGCCTTACGTCGCACCGTAAAGCGAAGGATAACAAAGTGTCACGATAGTTCTAAGGCTCATATATTATTATTTATCAAAAGAAATAGTAATACTAGAAGCCCAATGAAGGAATAAAAGCTCAAATTGCAGAAAGCGGAATTACAAAACGCGAAGCATTCACACACGATAACGAAACGCATAGGTACGAACAGAACGAGATTAATATATGTAAAACCTTGTAGATAGCTCCAGGATACACAAGGTAATAATTAAAATAAGCAAGATGTATATATATAAGTTTGATATACCAAAGAGAGGACTAGTCACGGCCTGTGGAGTTTTGGCTGGCTTGTTAAACTGAAAACAATAGAGTTTTGAAGTTTAAAACAACAACAACCTATCCCTCAAAGATTTTCAAAAATAAAGCCTCTAAGGCAACAAAGTTAAATATATAAAAGGCGAGAGAATAACTACAACAAAGGTAAAGTGAAATAAAATATAAGAAAGATCATACACCACTCTATTACCATATTCGCAAACTCATCGTGGTGGGTTGCAACCTGCATCTGAAAAACAACAACAACATATGGTATGAGAACCGGAGGTTCTCAATATGGTAACAGAGCCCAATATATAAGATGTAAGGTTCTGGACGCCAAAGGCAATCCTAGAACTTCACATTGATACCGACATTCAAGCTTAACCAAAAATAAACAACTTAAACCATAAACCGTAAACAGGGTTGCTAATCTTAGGGGATTTCTAACTAATACTAATCACACCGTTGTTTCCCACAGCCTTCGCCAACCTAACCTCTGTGCGATCCCATTGCCACCGCCTACTGAGCCTCCTCAATCCCAGCAGAAAACACAAGTAATGCAAATGAGTAAAACACAAGTAATATACATATACAATAGGTAATTCAACTAGCATTTAGGCATGTTGTTCAAATAGGCATAACTCAAGTAATCAAAGCAAGCAAGCATATAGAAGATGCACATGATAAATGTCTATCCTATTTGGCTTGGGATATCACTTGTCGGTCAATAAATGCCAAGCCAACACATCCTTCTGGATGTAGCCTTCCTGCCACGCTAGGGACATAGGCCCTGCACACTCATGCAGCAGAGAAGGAAACAACAACCACTGTCTCACCATAAATCATTTCAAGGATATAGTGCATGGTACACTCTTGCAGCAGAAAAACTGCCACGCCAGGGATATAGGCCCTGCACACTCTTGCAGCAGAAAAACTGCCACGCCAGGGATATAGGCCCTGTACACTCTCATATAATCCAACAGATTCATCATCCTTTTCCAGGTTCTCAAGTTCCAGTCTCAACATAACTATCATCAACTTTCCATTTTCATCATAATCATTCTCCTTTCTCAAATTTTCCCCAAGACATACTTCACAACTTAACATACACTAATTTTGTTCACAACATTCCAAAACCTAAGTCTCAGTTTTCTAAACTCATACAGAAAATTATCAATATAATTCACTAACCCATCTCTATTAATATTAAGGCCTAATTACTAGTTAGCAATCTTAAACCCTGGATAAATAAGTTTGGAAAGCTAGAGAACCCTTGAAAAGTAAAGAAAAAATCATTTTTAAGCAAAACAGGATGTATGCGTACGCATGAGCAATGTATCCGTATGCATACGTGAAATTTTTCCCATCTCACATACGCATACAAGAGTTCACGTACACATAGGTGCCAAATAGAATGGTACCCTCGCATATGGGGGGTTCGCATATGCATACCCCTCCAGACTTGCAGAATTCTGTAGAGTTGCAGAAATCAGTTTTAAACACTAAACTTTAAACATTCATAACTTCCTCTACAAAAATCCATTTTCATCAAACATTATATCAATTTAAAGATATTTAGATGAACTTTAATTTAAGAGAAATTTAAATCAATTTCAAAAATAGAGGCTCAAGTTATGATCTGTCAAAGTTCACTAAAAATTAGTTTTTACCAAAAATTTGCTAGGTTCTCAAAATTTCCAAAATTCACAACCAAACCAAACCAAAACATACCTAAAAGAAGAGAATTTATCATCGATCTAGAATTTTTTTCACAAAATAGAATTCCACCATTGAAAGTATAGTCTAGACTGACAAGTAATTCCCCAATCAAATGTTTAAATTCAAATCAAATAATAACTAAGACAAACCCTAATTTCTTGCCTTTGTTCATCTTCTACTGATTTGTCATTCAACCCCTCGCTGTCGCTCCTCATCCCCTTGTTGTAGCTCATCTCGTCGCTGCTACAAGCAACGCCATTGTTGCTGCCTTCATTGAGCTTCTACAATTTGGCTTCGATCTGAAGATTTGTCAGCATTCATCGGAGCTCTGATTTCTTCGTTTCTTCAATTCACATATTCTCTATCTCTCTCTCTCTCTCTCTCTCTCTCTGACGTTTAGCTTCTTCTCCTCGGAGCTCCGAAAAAACCACCACAGTCACCACCAGCACTGAGCTTCACCATGGAAGGCGGCGGAGCAACGCTATCGGATGTTTACCAAAGCGCGAAGAAGCTCCTTAATACGCGCGACGGCGTGGAATGCCTCAAGCACATCAACTACTCTGCCTTCTCCGATCTCTCCCTCTCCCTCTCCAACGACATCTCTCAGATCCAATCCCTATGCATCCAGATGGATCGATTCTGGTGCTCCACCGCCGCCAAATCTCAACGCGATCTCTGGAAAAGGTTCGTTCCGAAGCATCCTCCTCCTTCGCCGTTTTTTAACCTATTCTGCATAAGTTCTAATCGAAAATTTTGTTACATTTGTTATTAGGCCATGATTGTTCTGAAATAAACAAAGTATCTGCAATCGATGAAATAAATTGCCTTTTTGTTGAGAGGTAAAAGTTTAATTCCTTTTGGTTGAGAAGGTAAAAGTTTAATTCCTTTTGGTAGAAAGCTAGGTTCTGTTTGTTGGGAGAAAGAAGGTGTTCATACACTGGGTCGAGTTATCCGACCTGGGATGATTGGAGACAAAGCGACCGACCTCTTCAGGTTAGACTATCCGACCTCTTTACAAAGGAGGTAGGCCAAATTGACAGGAAAGCCCAAAAAGGGCCCAACTCAAGAAATACGACCCAAATCCAAAGGCTGCCCAGGCCTACAGAGAGAAGGGCGGTTCCGTTGAAGATAAGCTGACCTCACCCAAAGATAAGATAAGATAAGATAACTAACTTATCTTATCTAAAAAGGTCACTCCACACCATTATAAATACATTGGAGCACCCAGGTACCCCCACCCTCCGGTGACTAAGGATCAGAGGTGCAGCCAGTCCAACAAGTCAGACACAAAAGCTCCGGCCGCAACAGCCAGCCGGACACGTCATCTCCGACCAGTACAGAAGATCTCATCCGAGATCGACCTATAGTTTCAGGTAACCCTCGGAACATTGGCGCCGTTGCCGGGGAACTTGGAAGTCATCCCATCACCATGGCGGATGAACAGGATAACGACCACAACTCAAATTTAGAAGACAGAACGCCGCACAAAAACAGGGGTGTCACACCAAAAGACACTCCGGAATCTAACGGAGACAAAAACTCATGACATCTGAGAGTAATAGAAGCACTTCAAGATCGCATAAAGTAACTCGAAAAAGAAAGCCAGTACCAGCAAGAAGTTGGCAAGGATCTACAAAGAGAGGTAAGACGACGTCGAGAATTGGAAGATAAACTCCTACAACTTGAAGCCGATCTCAAAGCAAAGGCTACCCGGACCACCCCTGAGGACAACTCTCGCAAGGATCAAGATCCATTCACTAGGGAAATCATGAAGACTAAAATCCCTAAAGACTTCAAACTCCCGGATATGACCTTGTACGATGGCACTACAGATCCCAACCATCACCTCAACAACTTCAAAAGTAGAATGTACCTCACCGACGCCTCAGACGCCGTTCGCTGCAAAGCTTTTCTAACGACTCTCACGAAGACAACAATTAGATGGTTCGACAACTTGCCTCCTAAGTCCATCTCAAGCTTTGACGACCTAGCCAAAAAGTTCTTGGCCAGATTCTCCATCCAAAAAGACAAAGCCAAGCATGCCCCCAGTCTACTAGGAATCAGACAAGAAGATCAGGAAAGTCTTTGCAACTACATGGAAAGATTCAACAAAACATGCCTGGATATACAAAGCTTGCCAACAGAGGCCGCCGTCATGGGCCTCATCAATGGCTTACGAGAGGGACCTTTCAGCCAATCTATATCAAAGAAATACCCCACATCTCTGGATGAGGTGCAAGAGCGGGCAGAAAAGTACATCAACATGGAAAAAAAATTCCCGACTTGGGGAGGCCTCGAAATCCGGTTTCACCTACCGAGATAAAGATAAAGAATCCAAGAAGAAGGAAGATCGAACGGGGGAAAAAATAAAAAAAGTACCATAATTACACCCCTCTTTGGGTGTCCCTGGTGGATATTTACAAAGAAGTCTGTAACACAGAAAAGATACCCCCAGCTCGACCAATCAAAGGCAAAAGAGGAGGAGGAAATCGGAACGAATACTGTGAATATCATCGGGTCCGAGGACATTCCACCAACGAATGTTTCGATTTAAAAACATCACAGAAAAATTAGTAAGAGAAGGAAAACTAAATCGGTACCTGGCCACCCGAGATGATGAACAAAGAAAAAGACGAAGAGATGAAGATGTCGGACGAGCTGAGCGATCACCTCGTACGCCAGAAAGACATGTCCATATGATACACGGAGGATTTTCAGGATGAGGAATCTCCAAGTCATCCCGCAAAAGATATCTCAAAGAAGTTTATCATGTCGAAGGGAAGGAGGAAGCACCCGACATCCCTGCAATCACATTCACCAAAGAAGACGCATCAGGTGTTATCACAGGAGACGACGATCCCATGGTCATCACCATCATACTAGCGAACGCCAATCTCCACCGCACATTAATAGACCAAGGGAGCTCTGCCGACATCTTATTCAAAACTGCCTTCGACAAGCTCAGCTTAGAAGAAAAGGAGCTTAGAGCATACCCGAACAGCCTGTTCGGACTGGGCGATACCCCAGTACAACCACTGGGATATGTATCACTACATACAACCTTCGGAAAAGGGAACCAATCCAGAACACTCAAGATAGACTACATCGTGGTCGACGTGAGTTCAGCCTACAATGCCTTAATAGGTCGGACAACACTAAATCAACTCGGCGCAATAGTTTCAACTCCACATCTATGCATGAAATTCTCAACTACAGAAGGGATAGCTACGATAAAAGCAGATCAAAGGATGGCACGCCGCTGTTATAACGAAAGTCTAAACCTCAGAGGCAGAGGAGAAGAGTTCCATATAATTGAGCTTGGTGGAGTTCAGAGGCGAGAAGAACTCCGTCCACAGCCCGAAGGTGAAGTAGAGAAAGTTCAGATCGGAGATACCTCGGACAAAACAACTAATATTGGCACGATCCTGAAAGGAAACACAAAAGAATTACTAGTACAGTTCTTACGAGATAATGTCGATCTCTTCGCATGGAAAGCCGCAGACATGCCAGGCATAGACCCCAAGCTAATGTGTCACAAGTTGGCGGTTTATCCAGGATCTCAGCCGGTACAGCAGAGACGAAGAAAACTTGGGCCAGAACGATCCCAAGCTGTGGAAGAACAGGTACAAGCACTACTGGAGGCAGGATTCATAAGAGAAGTCAAGTACCCACTATGGCTAGCTAACGTCGTCTTGGTGAAAAATCAAATGGGAAGTGGCGAATGTGCACCGACTACACCGACCTCAACAAAGCCTGCCCAAAAGATCCTTACCCATTCCCAAGTATCGACGCTCTGGTAGATGCTTCCTCCAGATATAGATACCTCTCGTTTATGGATGTATATTCCGGATACAACCAAATCCCCATGTATCCACCAGATCAAGAAAAGACCTCGTTTTTGACGCCGAAAGAAAATTACTGCTACATTGTGATGCCTTTCGGTCTCAAGAATGTGGGAGCTACTTATCAAAGGCTAATGAATAAAGTCTTTTCAGATCATCTCAAAAAAATCATGGAAGTCTACGTGGACGACATGTTAATAAAGACACAAAGCGAAGAGACATTATTGTCCGACCTGGCCCAAGTGTTCGACACCATAAGGAAGCATAACATGCGACTCAATCCCACAAAATGCACCTTTGCAGTAGAAGCGGGCAAATTCTTAGGTTTCATACTCACACAAAGAGGAATTAAAGCAAATCCAGACAAATGCCAGGCTATACTCAATATGAAGAGCCCAACTTGTGTCAAAGAGGTACAACAACTCAACAGGAGATTGGCAGCCTTATCCAGATTCTTGGCAGGATCAGCTATAAGATCTCTCCCCTTCTATGCCACTTTAAGGAAAGGAAAGAAGTTCGAATGGACAATAGAATGTGAGCGAGCCTTCCAGGATTTCAAAAATTTCCTGGGACGACCACCTATCCTAACTCGACCACAAGAGGAAGAACCACTCGTATTATACCTTGCAGTAGGAAGTCAAGCGGTAGCCTCAGCACTGGTTCGAGAGGACGACAAAGGGCAACAACCTGTATATTTCATCAGTAAAGCGCTGCAGGGATCCGAGCTGAATTACCAAAAAATAGAAAGGTTCACCTACACTCTCATACTGACATCTCGACGACTTCGCCCGTACTTTCAGGCCCACACCATTAGGGTTCGGACCGACCAGCCCATAAAGGGGATACTGTAGAAAACAGATCTAGCAGGCAGAATTTACAATGGGCAGTCGAGTTATCCGAGTTCGACCTCCAATATGAAACTCGGACAGCCATTAAATCACAATACTTGGCCGACTTCATCGCAGAATTCACAGATACCATGGAAACCCCCACAGAATGAAATCTCTACGTGGACGGGTCTTCAAATAAAACTGGAAGCGGCGCAGGTGTGATAATAGAAAGCAACCAAGGAACCCAAGTTGAGCTTTCCCTCAAATTTGGGTTCCCAGCCTCAAACAACCAGGCGGAATATGAAGCGTTACTAGCTGGTTTGAAGCTGGCTAAGGAGGTTGGAGCTCAAAAACTCAACATCTTCAGTGATTCACAAGTAGTTACCTCACAAATAACAGGGAACTACCAAGCCAAAGATCCCACCATGAAAAAGTATTTGGATAAAACCAAGGAACCGCTCGGACAATTCAGGGAATATAGGATCTGCCACATACCCCGCGAACAAAATGCCCGAGCTGACGCACTCTCAAAACTAGCCAGCACCAAATCAGGGGGCAACAATAGAAGCCTCATTCAGGAAATGCTGCAGAATCTATCAATCTCAGAAGAGGAAAAAGTCCTAGCCATAACAAGTCAGGATCAAGGATGGATGACCCCATAATGAATTACCTCAAAACAGAAACACTCCCCACAAATGAGAAGGAGGT
Organism: Arachis ipaensis; assembly: GCF_059453495.1. Taxonomy (NCBI): domain Eukaryota; kingdom Viridiplantae; phylum Streptophyta; class Magnoliopsida; order Fabales; family Fabaceae; genus Arachis; species Arachis ipaensis. Next base: position 55,181,500 of record NC_142438.1, read on the forward strand.
AAAGAGGTTAAAACGGGAGGCTCAGTACTACACTATCATAAACAACACCCTATATAAAAGAGGGATCTCAATACCACTACTAAAATATGTGCCGACCTCCAACACAAGGGAAATTTTAGAGGAAGTACACAGTGGCATTTGTGGCAATCTTCTCGGGGCACAAGCTTTCACCAAAAAGGTACTTTGGGCAGGATTCTACTGGCCAACTCTACAAAAAGAAGCTACAGAGTTTGTAAGGACATGCCCACCATGCCAGAAACATGCCAACTTTCACATCGCCCCGCCAGAAGAGCTCATCAGCGTAACCTCACCTTGGCCATTTGCAAAATGGGGACTTGATCTTCTCGGACCCTTTCCCCATGGATCAGGACAAGTCAAATTCCTCATAGTCGGAGTAGACTATTTTACAAAGTAGATTGAGCCAGAGCCCGTAGCCAACGCCACTGCTCAAAGAAGCCGGAAATTCCTATATAGGAATATTGTCACGAGGTTCGGGGTTCCATACTCTATCACCACAGACAATGGCACTTAATTCACAGATGCAGGCTTCAGGAGATTAGTAGCCGACTTGAACATAAAGCACCAGTTCACCTCAGTCGAACATCCTCAAGCCAATGGACAGGCCGAAGCTGCCAACAAAGTCATATTGGCTGGGTTGAAACGGAGACTGCAAGATGCAAAGGGAGCTTGGGCCGAAGAACTTCCACAAGTCCTATGGGCATATCGAACAACGCCACATTCCACCACAAATGAATTACCATTTCGACTAGAATATGGAGTGGAGGCAATAATCCCAGTAGAGATCGAGGAAGAGTCGCCTAGAGTAGTCTACTACAATGAAGAAGCCAACTTTCAAATTCAAAGAGAAGAGCTCGACCTACTTCTGGAAATCCAAGAAAGTGCCCAGATCAGGGAAGAAGCGCTAAAGCGACGAATGGCTTCAAGATATAATGAAAAGGTAGTACCAAAAGGTTTCACTGAGAACGATCTCATCCTAATCCGAAATGACATTGGGACAACTCGACCCGGAGAAGGAAAGCTGGCAGCAAACTGGAAAGGACCCTACCGAGTCATAGAAGTACTTGGAGAAGGCTATTACAGACTCTCCGAACTCGATGGACGAGAGCTTCCCAGATCATGGCACGCCTACAACCTAAGAAGGTATTATAGCTAGAGAAGGTAACAGATCTCGGATGCACTCTTTTTCCTAAAAAGGTTTTTTAATGAGGCACCAAGTTGAGATCCAGAAATTATCTGACTTAAAGGGATGAAAAACTCCCACATGTATATATTTGCACTTGTTTTTGAATAAAATATATTCTTAGATATTCTACAAATTCTCAAGACGTATTAATCTAAAGCATTCATCGTCGATTATAAAGCAACAGATCGGCAGAAAGTGAAAAATAGATTCACTGCACGATCACGATGGAAGACCAATAAAGATGAAAACGCGATTCATCTAAAGGTCGACCGAAGAAAGACAGAAACCACCTTCTACAAATTGGCAAAGATGAACACAGAATAATGCAAGAAGTTATCGAAAGTGATCCGAAAAAAGAACCTGACGAGGTATTATGGATCGCTAAATAATAACTTAAAGACTGGCTGTTCCGAGGGTTACCTGAAACTGTAGGTCGATCTCGGATGAGATCTTCTGTACTGGTCGGAGATGACGTGTCCAGCTGGCTGGTTGTGGCCGGAGCTATTGTGTCTGACTTGTTGGACTGACTGCACCTCTGATCCTTGGTCACCGGAGGGTGGGGGGTACCTGCAAGAGACTCCGATGCTTAAGTTAGCATGGGTATTAAACAGGTTTTATGTTGAATCAGAGTATGAGTTATACCTGGGTGCTCCAGTGTATTTATAATGGTGTAGAGTGACCTTTTTAGATAAGATATGTTAGTTATCTTATCTTATCTTATCTTATCTTTGGGTGAGGTCAGCTTATCTTCAAGGGAACCGCCTTTTTCTCTGTAGTCTCGGACTGCCTGTGGATTTGGGTCGTGTTCCTCTATTTGGGCCCTTTATTGGGCTTTCCTGTCGATTGGCCGAGCTCTTTAGAAGAAGAGGTCGGATAGTCTGACCTGAAGAGGTCGGTCGCTTTGCCGCCAATTATCCCGGGTCGGATAGCTCGACCCAGGGTATGAACAGTGCCCATGCTTGAGCTCGGTCTTCTTTTTTGAGGTCGAGTCCTTTGACTTCGGTCCTTCTTTAGTGAAACCGAGTTCAAGTATTTTGTCGATTTCTTCCTTTTGTAGAATCTTTTGAATGTAGAACGTTTTCCTCTAAAGGCGCGCGCTTTTATACCAGCGCCTTGTTCTTGGGAATGTGCGAGGGTTTAATACCTTCAATAATTGGTATTAATTGCCCCGTTTTCCCTTAGCATTTTATTTTGAATTTTACAATAAAAAACGATTTCTCTTCTTCGCTCTTCTTCGTAACTTCTCCCTTTACTCTCTCGCTTTCTATTTCTTGCTTAGAGTTCGAGGGGTGGATGTTTCGCCTGTCGCTTCTGCTTTTCTGCTTTCCTTTACGGTTTTCTCCCATTTTCCCAGGTTTGGTTCTTCTTCCTTTCTCTTTCTTCGTCACTTTTTGTGTCTTTTTTGAGAAAGTTTTGATTTTGCTTGGAGAAAGTTTGGATCTTTCTACCTTTTGCTGTGCCTGATCGCTGTGTGTTCTGGAGTTTCTTTGTCTTTTGCATGAGCTTTTTCGCTTTTCCTGTTGCTTGATGCTTTTAGGGCCTTTGCATGTTATCACCATTTCTGCTTGCACCTTCGATGATGGTTTTTGCTTGATTCTGAAAAAGGTTGTGTCTTTGATGATTTTCTGCTTGGCATTTTTGATGTTGACAATGCTCCTTGCTGATAGACTGTAGGAAGATAGTGGTTTTGATGACTTTGTGTTTTTCTTCTTTGAAATGTTTGCTATTTGAGATCTTCTTTTCTTGTTTGAGAAATGTCGGGACGTAAGCTGTAGCTTTCTCCTGAAACCTTGCTTTGTTGCTGCCTCCAAAGGATGCCCCAAGACTTTGGTTTGAGTCTTGGGGTTTTCCTTTTCTTGTTTGTTCGTCTGTTGAGTTGTTTTGCCCCTTGTATGAGATGTTTTTTAGTAATCCAATATTCTTTTCTTATTGTAGTATTAGTTGGCCCCATGTCTTCTCGCAATAACATTGTAGAGGTGTCTTCTTAAAGTTCCCGAGGGGATGTCCGATTGGCTGGACTCCCTTGTCTTAATGTGTATCTCTGTCGTGGATGCTGAATTTTGTGTAGAGCTGAGGAAACGTCATAGGATTTGTGGTAGCAGTGCTCGGGAGAGGGATTATGAGCTTGTAGCTCCTGACTCTGATGAGAGGGCTTGTTTTCCTACTTTCGTCGAGGGGGAGCATCCCTTCTTCTACGCTTATGAATATTTCTTCAACCAGTTGGACGTTACTTTTCCTTTTACTACTTTCGAGACCGACTTGTTGTGGTCATGTAATATTGTTCCATCCCAGCTTCATCCAAATTCCTGGGGTTTTATCAAAATATTTCAACTGCTTTGCCAAGAGTTAGGCGTAACACCTTCTGAAACTCTTTTCCTCTATCTTTTTGTCTCGGCCAAGCCCGAGGGTTCTTCCAAAAAGAAAGCTTCCTGGATTTTTTTTAGATTGGCCCAGGGGCATAAAGTTTTTGCCATGTATGATGAGTCCTTTAAAGATTTTAAGAATTATTTCTTCCGAGTCCGTGCTATTGATGGGGTCCGGCCTTTTTTTTCTTGATGAGAACGACGAGCCTGCTTTTCCTCTAGAGTGGCAAAAGAATGTGAGAGTGCCACGTTATACATGGGAGATGCTTAATGAGGTTGAGCGGGCTTTTGTAGTTGTTCTTGAAGATTTGTGGGGGGAACCACTCCATCTGGATAAAAAAAGATTCTTGAGTGATCCATCTTTGGTTCGAACTGCTTTGGGTACTGTCTGACTTGTTTTTATACTTGTTTCTGAGATTTTCTTCTCTTATGTTGTAACTCGTCATTTACGGTTGATTCTGTATTTTCAAAGATGTCGAAAAACAATGATTCCATGAAGGCCTATAAGAAAGTGAAGAAGGCTGCTGCTGCTCAAAACATCTCGGCCAAGGCGGCCGGAGAGGGATCTTCTCAAGTTCCTGTAAAGCCGCCCGTGCCAAGTTCTCTTGGGCCAAGAAAGGTGATCCCCACTCCTCGGGTTCGTATGACTGATTCTCCACATACTTCTGCCATTGCTTCTGGTGCTCCTCCCAACAAGAAACAGAAAACAATTGAGGACTTTAACCTTGACGCCCCTGATTTTAATGCAATCAAATTCGTAGATCAGCAAATCGGTCCCTACGGTACCCTCCCCATGGATGATGTGTCAATCCTTCGCCATCTGGATTTTATGACCCGAAACAGTGTTAAAATGGCATATATGGGGGCTGTCCTGTACCGAACTGCTCAGAATCTTCCTCTCCATGCCACCAAGGAGTTTATGGAGGAGGCTAAACAGGAGTTCGACCGAATGAAGGGCCTGAAGGAAGAGCTTGAGGTAAAGGTAGCCAAGTTGGAGAAGGATCTGGAGAACAAAAAGGCGAGTTCCCTTGCTCTGGCGGCTTCTGTGCGGTTGGCTGAGGACACGACATTAAGGCATAAGGACAGTTATGTGACATCTTATCGGGAGGTGGTGCGCCTGAGGGAGGAGTTGGAGAATGCACGAGCTAATTACTCCGAGCTCCAAGATCATCTTGTTGGCAGCGTAACTGCTGCCTATGAGAGCTTGAGGGAGCAGGTTCGGATTATTGCTCCCGAAGCCGACCTTACTCTTTTCAGCCTGGATAATGTTGTAAGGGATGGTAAGATTGTCCCTGATGACCAGGATGATGATGATGTTGAACCTCTCCCTGTGTCTTCTGCCAAAGTGTCAACCTCTTCAGTTCCTCCAGTTGTGTCTGACCCGGATTGCCAGATTCTGAATCGGGATGATGGAACCGTGGATGCTGTGCCCCGCCTCTCTTGACTCATCTTTCTTGCTTTTTATGCTTTTGCCTGCTTTTACTTCCTCCTTCTCCCCGTACTGATGCTGCCGGGAAGGCTCCCGATCTTTGCTGATTTCTCTTTGGATATTCGTGTAGTCGGCCCGGCTTGTGGGCTTTTAATCTCCTTATTTGTAGTTTGAATATTTTGCTGACTGTTGATATTCCTTTTGGTTGCTGGTTTGGCAACTTTACTTTGAAAAACAACAAGTAGCTTTCAAGCTTTTGGGCCTGACCCTGAAGCTTTATAATATTGTATTTTATATCCTGCTTGTTTGCGCTTGTCTTAGCACATTTTGAAAATGTCGGAGCCTTCGGCCTCTTTGGATTGCTTTGCACTTGTTGCTTGTGGGTTGGATCCTTTGAGGTCGTGGATGGGCGGTTCCGACTTGTTTCTTGGTTTTCTTGCTCTTGCTTGTATTTCTAGCGATCCATAACCGATTTCTTTGCGTTGGTCCTCTTTCCAGTTACTTTTGCAGTCCTCTATTTTGGACCTTTGCTAGGTCTCTTTCCGGGACTACTTTTATAACTTGTTTGTGGGAGGTCGACCTCTTTATGCCGTCCTCTTTTAAGTTATTTTTGTAATCCTCTTTCTTGGACCTTTGTCAGGTCTCTTTCAGGGATTACTTTTATAACTTGTTTGTAGGAGACCGACTTCGTTAGCTCGATCTTTTCTAAGTTATTTTTGTAATCCTCTTTCTTGGACCTTTGTCAGGTCTCTTTCAGGGATTACTTTTATAACTTGTTTGTAGGAGACCGACTTCGTTAGGTCGATCTCTTTTGAGTTATTTTGTAATCCTCTTTCTTGGACCTTTGTCAGGTCTCTTTCAGGGATTACTTATATAACTTATTTTGTAGGAGACCGACTTTGTTAGGTTGATCTCTTCTGAGTTATTTTTGTAATCCTCTTTCTTGGACCTTTGTCAGGTCTCTTTCAGGGATTACTTTTATAACTTATTTTGTAGGAGACCGACTTCGTTATGTCGATCTCTTCTGAGTTATTTTTGTAGTCCTCTTTCTTGGACCTTGGTCAGGTCTCTTTCAGGGATTACTTTTATAACTTGTTTGTAGGAGACCGACTTCGTTAGGTCGATCTCTTCTGAGTTATTTTGTAATCCTCTTTCTTGGACCTTTGTCAAGTCTCTTTCAGAGATTACTTATATAACTTATTTTGTAGGAGACCGACTTCGTTAGGTCGATCTCTTCTAAGTTATAGCAATTCCTCTTTTATAGGGTTGGCCAGACCTCTTTCCAGGGATTTGCTGATAACTTGGGTTGACTTGGTCCGACTTCTCTATGTCGGCCAGTCTTTAAGTTATTATTTAGCAATCCATAAGACCTCGTCAGGTTCTTTTTTTGGATCACTTTCGATAACTTCTTGCATTATTCTGTGTTCATCTTTGCCGATTTGTAGAAGTGGTTTTTGTCTTTCTTCGGTCGACCTTTAGATGAATCGCGTTTTCATCTTTGTTGGTCTTCCATCGTGATCGTGCAGTGAATCTGTTTTTCACTTTCTGCCGATCTGTTGCTTTATAATCGGATGATGAATGCTTCAGATTAATGCGTCTTGAGAATTTGTAGAATATCTAAAAATATATTTTATTCAAAGGCAAGTGCAAATATATACATGCGAGAGTTTTTCATCCCTTTAAGTCGGATAATTTCTGGATTTCAACTTGGTGCCTCATTAAAAAACTTTTTCAGGAAAAAGAGTGCATCCGAGGTCTGTTACCTTCTCTAACTATAATACCTTCTTAGGTTGCAAGCGTGCCATGACCTGGGGAGCTCGCGTCCATCGAGTTTGGACAGTCTGTAGTAGCCCTTTCCAAGTACTTCTGTAACTCGGTAGGGTCCTTTCCAGTTTGCTGCCAGCTTTCCTTCTCCAGGTCGAGTTGTTCCAATATCATTTCGGATTAGAATGAGATCATTCTCAGCGAAACTCCTTGGCACTACCCTTTGATTATATCTCGAAGCCATTCGGTGCTTTAGCGCTTCTTCTCTGATCCGAGCTCTTTCTTGGATTTTTGGAAGTAGGTCGAGCTCTTCTCTTTGAAGTTGAAGGTTGGCTTATTCATTGTAGTGGACCACTCTAGGGGACCTGTTCATACCCTGGGTTGAGCTATCCGACCCGGGATGATCGGCGACAAAGCGACCGACCTCTTAAGGTCAGACTATCCGACCTCTTCTCAAGAAGAGCTCGGCTAAATCGACAGGAAGGCCCAAGAAGGCCCAAACAGAGGAACACGACCCAAATCCAAAGGTCGTCCAAAGCCTATAGAGATAAGGGTGGTTTCCTTGAAGATAAGCTGACCTCAACTCAAAGATAAAGATAAGATAAGATAATTAACTTATCTTATCTAGAGAGGTCACTCTACAACCACTATAAATACACTGGAGCACCCAGGTATAACTCATACTCTGATTCTACAATAAACCTGCTTAATACCCGTGCTAACTTAAGCATCGGAGTCTCTTGCAGGTACTCCCACCCTCCGGTGGCCAAGGATCAGCAGTGCAGCAAGTCCAACAAGTCGGACACAGCAGCTCCGGCCGCCACCAGCCAGCTGGACACGCCATCTCCGACCAATACAGAAGATCTCATCAGAGATCGACCTACAGTTTCAGGTAACCCTCGGAATATTGGCGCCGTTGCTGGGGAACTTGGAAGTCATCCCAACACCATGGCAGACGGCCATGACAACGACCACGATTCAGATCTAGAAAACAGACCGCCGCACAAGAACGTGGACACTACATTGAAGGATTCTCCAGAATCCAATGGAGACAAAAACTCATCAAACCCGGGAGCAATAGAAGCGCTTCAAGATCACTTAAAGCAACTTGAGAAAGAAACACAACAACAACGGGAGATCGGAAAGGATCTACAAAAGAGGTACGGCGACGTCGAGAATTGGAAGAAAAACTACAGCAATTAGAAGCCGTTCTCAAATCAAAAGCTCCTCGGACCGCTCCTGAGGAAAATTCACGCAATGAACAAGATCCATTCACCAGGGAAATCATGAAAACCAAAATTCCAAGAGACTTCAAGCTCCCGGATATGATTTTGTATGATGGCACCACAGATCCCAACCATCATCTCAGCAATTTCAGAAGCAGAATTTACCTCACCGACGCCTCAGATGCCGTTCGCTGCAAAGCTTTTCCATCAACTCTCACAAAGACAGCAATCAGATGGTTCGACAACCTACCTCCAAAGTCCATCTCAAACTTTGACGACCTGGCCAAAAAGTTCCTGGCCAGATTCTCCATCCAGAAAGATAAGGCCAAGCACGCCTCCAGTTTACTAGGGATCAAGCAAGGAGAACGGGAGAGCCTCCGCAACTACATGGAGAGATTCAACAAAAATGCATGGACATATAAAGCTTACCAATAGAGGCCGCCATCATGGGACTCATCAATGGCCTACGAGAGGGACCTTTTAGCCAGTCTATGTCAAAAAAGTACCCGACCTTCTTAGACGAAGTACAGGAATGAGCAGAAAAATATATCAACATGGAAGAAAACGCTCGGTTAGGAGAAACCTCAAAATCTGGGGCCCCCTACCGAGATAAAGACAAGGAATCCAAAAGGAAAGAATATCAACAAGGAGAGAAAATAAAAAAATACCATAATTACACTCCTCTCAGGGCATCTCTGGTCGACGTATACAAAGAAGTCTTCCATACAGAGAAAATCCCCCCAGCGCGGCCACTCAAAGGTAAAAAGGGAGGAGGAAACCGGAAGGAATATTGTGAATACCATCGAGTCCGAAGGCACTCCACCAACGAGTGCTTCGACTTAAAGAATATCATAGAAAAATTGGTGAGAGAAGGAAAATTAGATCGATTTCTGGCCACCCGAGATGATGACCAAAGAAAGAGACGAAGGGACGAAGATGACGGACGAGCTGAACGATCAATTCGGACACCAGAAAGACACGTCCACATGATACACGGTGGATTCGCAGGAGGTGGGATCTCCAAATCATCTCGCAAAAGATATCTCAAAGAAGTATATCATGTCGAGGGAAAGGAGGAAGCACATGACATCCCTGCGATAACATTCACTAAAGAGGACGCATCCAGCATCATCCCGGGACACGACGATCCCATGGTCATCACTATCATACTGGCAAACGCCAATCTACATCGCACATTAATAGACCAAGGGAGCTCCGCCGACATCTTATTCAAAACTGCCTTTGACAAGCTCGGCTTGGAAGAAAGGGAGCTTAAGGCATACCCAAACAGCTTGTTCGGGCTGGGAGATACCCTGGTACAACCACTGGGATACGTATCGCTACACACAACCATCGGAAAAGGGAACCAATCCAGGACCCTCAAAATAGACTACATTGTGGTCGACGTAAGTTCAGCCTACAATGCTCTAATAGGTCGGACAACACTCAATCAACTCGGTGCAATAGTCTCGACCCCGTATCTATGCATGAAATTCCCAACTACAGAAGGGATAGCTACAATAAAAGCAGATCAAAAGATGGCGCAGCGCTGTTATAACAAAAGTCTAAACCTCAGAGGCAGAGGAGAAGAGTTTCATACAATTGAACTTAGTGGAGTTCAGCAACGAGAAGAACTCCGTCCGCAGCCAGAAGGTGAGATAGAGAAGATTCAGATCGGAGACACCTCGGATAAAACAACTAATATCGGCACGATCCTAAGAGGAGACTCAAAATAATTACTGATACAATTCTTACGAGATAATGTTGATCTCTTCGCATGGAAAGCCGCAGACATGCCAGGTATAGACCCTAAGCTAATGTGTCACAAGTTAGCGGTCTACCCAGGATCTCAGCCAGTGCAACAGAGACGAAGAAAACTTGGGCCAGAGCGATCCCAAGCGGTGGAAGAACAAGTACAAGCACTACTGGAGGTAGGATTCATAAGAGAAGTCAAATACCCACTATGGCTAGCCAACGTCGTCTTGGTGAAAAAATCAAATGGGAAGTGGCGAATGTGCACCGATTACACCGATCTCAACAAAGCCTGCCCAAAGGATCCATACCCACTCCCAAGTATCGACGCTCTGGTAGATGCTTCCTCCGGATATAGATACCTCTCGTTTATGGACGCATACTCGGGATACAACCAAATCCCCATGTATCGACCAGATCAAGAAAAGACCTCGTTCTTAACACCGAAAGAAAATTACTGCTACATCGTGACGCCTTTCGGTCTCAAGAACGCAGGAGCTACTTATCAAAGGCTAATGAATAAAGTATTCTCAGATCACATCAGAAAAATCATGGAAGTCTATGTGGACGACATGTTGATAAAGACACAAAGCGAAGATACATTATTGTCCGACCTGGCTCAAGTGTTCGACACTATAAGGAAGCATGACATGCGACTCAATCCCACAAAATGCACCTTTGAAGTAGAAGCAGGCAAATTCTTAGGGTTCATGCTCACACAAAGAGGAATTGAAGCAAACCCGGATAAATGTCAAGCTATACTCAACATGAAGAGCCCCACCTATGTCAAAGAAGTACAGCAACTCAACGGGAGGTTGGCCGCCCTATCCAGATTCTTAGCAGGAGTAGCGATAAGATCTCTCCCCTTCTATGATACTTTAAGGAAGGGAAAGCAGTTCGAATGGACGACGGAATGTGAACAAGCCTTCCAAGACTTCAAGGAATTCTTAGGACGGCCGCCTATCCTATCTCGGCCACGAGAAGGAGAACCGCTCATATTATATCTCGCGGTAGGAAGTCGGGCGATAGCCTCAGCACTAGTCAGAGAAGACGAAAGTGGGCAACAACCCGTTTACTTCATTAGCAAAGCGCTACAGGGATCCGAGCTGAACTACCAGAAAATAGAAAAGTTTGCCTATACTCTCATTCTAACATCTCGACGACTTCGCCCGTACTTCCAGGCTCACACCATTAAGGTTCGAACTAACCAGCCCATAAAAGGAATATTGCAGAAAACAGATTTAGCAGGCAGAATTTTACAATGGGCAATCGAGTTATCAGAGTTCGACCTCCAATATGAAGCTCGGACGGCCATCAAATCATAGTATCTGGCCGACTTTATCGCAGAATTCACAGATGTCCTGGAAACCCTCACATAATGGAATCTCTATGTGGATGGTTCTTCAAATAAAACTGGAAGCGGCGCAGGCGTGATAATAGAAAGCAACCAAGGAACCCAAGTTGAGCTCTCCCTCAAGTTCGGGTTCCCGGCCTCAAATAACCAGGTGGAATATGAAGCATTATTAGCTGGTTTGAAGCTGGCTAAAGAGGTTGGAGCTCAGAAACTCAATATTTACAGCGATTCACAAGTAGTCACCTCACAGATAACAGGGAGCTATCAAGCCAAAGACCCTACCATGAAAAAGTATTTGGATAAAACCAAGGAACAGTTCGGACAGCTCGAGGAATATAAGATCTGCCACATACCCCGCGAACAAAATGCCCGAGCTGATGCACTCTCGAAACTAGCCAGCACAAAACCAGGGGGCAACAATAGAAGCCTCATACAGGAAATGCTACAGAACTCGTCAATCTCGGAAGAGGAAAAATTCCTGGCCATAACAAGTCAGGACCAAGGATGGATGACCCCCATAATCAACTACCTCAAAGCAGGAACACTCCCCACAGAAGAAAAGGAGGCAAAGAGGTTAAAAAGTGAGGCACAGTACTACACCATCATAAACAACATCCTATACAAAAGAGGGATCTCAATACCATTACTAAAATGCGTGCCGTCCTCTAACATAAGGGAAGTGCTAGAAGAAGTACACGGCGGCATTTACGGCAATCATCTCGGAGCATGGGCTCTTGCCAAAAAAGTACTCCGGGCGGGGTTTTATTGGCCAACTCTACAGAAAGAAGCTACAGAATTTGTAAAGACATGTCCACCATGTCAGAAACATGCCAACCTTCACATCGCCCCGCCAGAAGAGCTCATCAGCGTGACTTTGCCTTGGCCGTTTGCAAAATGGGGACTTGATCTTCTTGGACCCTTTTCCCAAGGATCAGGACAAGTAAAATTTCTCATAGTCGGAGTAGACTATTTTACAAAATGGATTGAGGCAGAGCCACTAGCCAACGCCACCACTCAAAGAAGCCGGAAATTCCTATACAAGAACATTGTCACAAGGTTTGGGGTTCCATATTCAATAACCACAGACAATGGCACTCAATTCACAGATGCAGGCTTCAGAAAACTAGTAGCCGATTTGAATATAAAGCACCAGTACACCTCCGTTGAACACCCACAAGCCAATGGACAGGCCGAAGCTGCCAACAAAGTCATATTGGCCGGGTTAAAATGGAGATTACAAGATGCAAAGGGAGCTTGGGCAGAGGAGCTTCCACAGGTCCTATGGGCATATCGAACGACGCCACATTCCACCACGAAGGAATCCCCCTTCCGGTTAGCATATGGAATAGAAGCAATGATCCCAGTAGAGATCGAGGAAGGATATCCTAGAGTGGTTCATTACAATGAGGGAGCAAACTCCCAACTTCAGAGGGAAGAGCTTGACCTATTACCTGAAATCCAAGAAAGAGCTCGGATCAGGGAAGAAGCACTAAAGCGTCGAATGGCTTCCAGATATAATCAAAGGGTAGTGCCGATAAGTTTCACGGAGAATGACCTCATCCTAATCTGAAATGATATCGGAACAACTCGACCAGGAGAAGGAAAGCTGGCAGCAAACTGGAAAGGACCCTACCGAGTCGTAGAAGTACTTGGGAAGGGCTACTACAGACTGTCCGAACTCGATGGACGAGAGCTTCCCAGATCATGGCACGCTTGCAACCTAAGAAGGTACTACAGTTAGAAAAGGTAAAAGATCTCATTATCGGATGTACTCTTTTTCCTGAAAAGGTTTTTTAACGAGGCACCAAATTGAGACTCAGACACTATCCGACTTAAAGGGATGAAAAATTCCCACATGTATATATTTGCACTTTCCTTTGAATAAAATATATTTTCTAGATATTCTACAAGATCTCAAGATGCATTAATCTGAAGCATTCATCGTCTGATTATAAAGCAACAGATCGGCGGAAAGTGAAAAATAATTTCACTGCATGATCACGATAAAGATAAACCGTCCGATAAAGGTGAAAACTCAATTCACTCAAAAGATGATCTAGAGATGACAACCACTTTCTACAAATCGGCAAAGATGAACACAGAATAATGTAAGAAGTTATCGAAAGTGATCCAAAAAAGAACCTGACGAGGTCTTACGGATTGCTAAAATAATAACTTAAAGACTGGCCGACGTTAAGAAGTCGGACCAAGTCAACCCAAGTTATAAGTAAATCCTGGAAAGAGGTCTGGCCAACCCTATTAAAGAAGATTACTGTTCCGAGGGTTACCTGAAACTGGAGGTCGATCTCGGATGAGATCTTCTGTACTGGTCGGAGATGACGTATCCGGCTGACTGGTGGCGGCCGGAGCTATTGTGTCCGACTTGTTGGACTTGCTGCACTGCTGATTCTTGGCCACCGGAGGGTGGGGGGTACCTGCAAGAAACTCCGATGCTTAAGTTAGCATGGGTATTAAACAGGTTTATTGTAGAATCAGAGTATGAGTTATACCTGGGTGCTCCAGTATATTTATAGTAGTGTGGGCTGACCTTTCTGATAAGATAAGTTAGTTATCTTATCTTATCTTATCCTGTTTTGGATGAAGTCAGCTTATCTTCAAGGGAAATGCCTTTATCTTTCTGGGCTTTAGCTGCCTTTGGATTGGGCTGTGTTCCTTCGTTTGGGCCTTCTTGGGCCTCTGTGGCGTTTTGTCCGAGCTCTTTGTGAAGAGGTCGGACATTGGCCGAGCTCTTTGAGAAGAGGTCGGATAGCCTGACCTGAAGAGGTCGGTCGGCTTGTCGCTAAATATCCCGGGTCGGACATCTTGACCCAGGTATGAACAGTGCCCCTGCTTGAGTTCGATCTTTTCGTGAGATCGTGTTTTTCAGAGCTTCGATCTCTTTGGAAGTTGTACTCAAGCATCTGTCTGGCTTTGATTCTTCATTGCTTTGCAATCTTAGCAAATTTTCTAGAGGTTTAGTACTTCACAGTCCGTCCTCTTTTGAGTGATAGTGTGGGTTTTCTACCCTTGCCTTCTGGATCACGCCTTACTTTAAGTTTGTGTTGACAACCCTCTGCTTTGGCGAAGTTATCCTTGCGGCTTGATACCCGGGCTCTTAGTGACTTGTCCGATGACTTTTTAGTGTTCTTTGTATAGAACCTTTTTAGTCTCGGATGACGTACGTAGCTCTGTTTGAGATTGTGCCTTCTTTGAGTGGAGTTGTATCCCTTTTAGCTAAGCACTTTTGAGCCTTAAGTTGTTTCCCAACCTTTTGGCTTGTTCTTTTTTTGAGATCGTACTTTGCGCCTCTTTTTAGCTGAGATCGTACTTTGTGCCTCTTCTTAGCTGACGTCAACCTGTACGACTTTGCCCCTGCTTGAGTTCGACTCTCTTTGGGGGAAGTCGTGCTCAAGCATCCTGACTTTGGTTGATCTTGAGTAGTTTTATCTTGTGCGAGTTTGGCATTGCCCCTTTTTTAGTTTGTTGAGAGGTCTTTTTAGCCTTCTTCCGACATGTTTGTCTTCACTGCTCGGGCTTTTTAGTCATAATCCAACAACTTTTTAGGTAGTATTCCGATGGGGAACCTTTTTATAGTTTGTTTGGATGACTTTTTAGCCCCGTTCTGATCTGTGGTTTTGCCTTTTAAGTAGTGTCTTTTTTCAAGACTTCATAGCTTTCAGCAAAGCATTCCTGGCCTTCCTCTGGCCGTTGCGAGATGTCTTTGTCCCTTTTGTGGATCTTTGTAGAGTGTTGGTACTTTGTTGTCCAACCTCTTTTCGATCACTTTTAGTTTTGTCCACTTTCTGCTTGGTCGAGGTGGTCCTTTGGGGCTAACTTGTCCGACAACTTTTTAGTGTTCTTTGGTAGAACCTTTTTAGTTGGTCTGAACAATTTTGATAGCCTTGTCATGGAGCCGTGGCTTTTTGGGCAAAGCTATGTCCCTTCTAGCGCACGCTTTTCGTTGGTCTGACACCTCGTGTCAATCCGAGCTGTAGCTTTTGCCGGTCCGACTTCTCTTATCGGTCCGATCTGTAGCTTTTGCCGGTCCGACTTCTCTTGTCGGTCCGATCTATAGCTTTTGTTGGTCCGACTTCTTCTTGTCGGTCCAAGATGTAGCTTTCATTGGTCCGACTTCTTCTTGTCGGTCCAAGCTGTAGCTTTCGTTGGTCCGACTTCGTCATGTCGGTCCCTTCTAAGTTATTTTTAGTAATTCTCTTTTTTGGACCTTTGTCAGGTCTCTTTCAGTGATAACTTTTTATAACTTTTTGTTGCTTTGATCGGCTTCTTTCATGTCGGCCTCCTTTGAGTTACTTCTAGTGACCCATTTTTAGTTGGACCTTGCCGGGTCTCTTCTTATGGATCACTTTTTGTAACTTTTTGGTGATTTGGGCCGTCTTCTTCATGTCGGTTTCTTCTAAGTTATTTTTGTAATCCTCTTTCTTGGACCTTTGTGCAAGTCTCTTTCAGGGATTACTTTTATAACTTGTTTTTGTAGGAAACCGACTTCGTTAGGTCGATCTCTTCTAAGTTATTTCGTAATCCTCTTTCTTGGACCTTTGTCAGATCTCTTTCAGGGATTACTTTTATAACTTATCTTGTAGGAGATCGACTTCGTTAGGTCGATCTCTTCTAAGTTATTTTGTAGTCCTCTTTTTTTGGACCTTTGTCAGGTCTCTTTCAAGGACTACTTTTATAACTTTTTCATTTTGGGCTGACTTTGTCATGTCGGGCCCTTCTAAGTTAAAGTAATCCTCTTTAACAGGGTTGGCCAGACCTCTTTCCAGGGTTTACTTATAACCTGGGTTGACTTGGTCCGACTTCTTAACGTCGGCCAGTCTTTAAGTTATTATTTTAGCAATCCGTAAGACCTCGTCAAATTCTTTTTTGGATCACTTTCGATAACTTCTTACATTATTCTGTGTTCATCTTTGCTGATATGTAGAAAGTGGTTGTCATCTCTAGATCGTCTTTTGGGTGAATCGCGTTTTCACCTTTATCGGACGGTTTATCTTTATCGTGATCGCGCAGTGAAATTTTTTTTCACTTTCTGCTGATCTGTTGCTTTATAATCGGGCGATGAACTCTGCTTTCACTTTTTTGCCGACCTTGTCGAAATTGGGCGATGAATTCTGGTTTCATCTTTGCCAACTTTTATCGTGATCGGGCGGTGAATTTGGTTTTCACCCCGCCGACCTTGTCGTGATCCGGCAGTGAAATTTGCGTTTCAGATTAATGCGCCTTGGTATAGCAGTGAATTTTGTTTTCACTTTGTCGACCTTTGTCGAAATCAAATGATGAATTCGGTTTTCATCGTTGTCGGGCGGTGAAGTTGGTATTCACCTTGCCGACTTTTCTGCTTTGTAATCGGACGATGAATTTGGTTTTCATCTTGCCGACTTTGTCGTGATCGGGCGGTGAATTTGGTGTTTCACCTTGCCGACCTGCCGTAGTCGGGCGTCTTGGTAGGAAACTTTTTAGGGAATCTACAATCTTTTAAACAATAAAATGAAGATAAGAGTGTGTATATGTTAGTACTTACCTTTCTAAGTTGGGCAATCTTTTTGGATCTCGGCCTGGCGCCCTTTTTAGGTATGCCATGACCTTGGTAGCTCTTGCCCTTCGAGGTTGGACACTTTGTAGCAACCTTTTTCCAGTTCTTCTGAACAACTTGGTATGGTCCTTTCCAGTTGGCTGCTAGCTTCTCTTCTCCTGACCGACCTATTCTGATGTCATTTCGGATTAGGATGAGATCGTTGTTACTAGATTACCTTCCGATTGTATCTTGAGGCCATTTGACGTTTTAACGCCTTCTTCCTTGATCCGAGCTCTTTCTCGGGTTTCTGGAAGTAGGTCGAGTTCTTCCTTTTGAAGTTGGGAGTTGGCCTCTTCACTGTAGTGGATCACTCTGGGCGATCCTTCTTTGACCTCCACTGGGATCATCGCCTCCATTCCGTAAGCTAATTGGAAAGGTGATTCCTTTGTAGTGGAGTGTGGAGTTGTCCGATACCCAGAGGACTTGTGGGAGCTCTTCTAGTGGGGCTATAGGGAAGTTGGCATGCTTTTGATGTAAGGCTTTGACTTTGTATTTGTTCTGAAGAACTTTGGTTCTTTCTACAAAAAGTTTGCATCTTTGATCGTTTGTTGTCACTTTTCTTTTGTCATTCGCCTTTGAGAAGAATGTGTGCTTTGCTTAGGGTTTGGTTGCTGTTCTTGTTTCTTTTCATTGTTACCTGACTCATTTTGTACAAAAGTTCTAGATTTTGTTTTGACCTTTTGTTTGAGAGGTGTTCGGGCTGTTTGGGTATAGATTGTCGACTTCTTTTCTCTGTGTTCTTGCCCTGTTGTTGCCTCCAAAGGGTGCCCCTGGACCTTCGTGTGAGTCTTGAGATTTCCCTTTTACTGCTGTATCTGACATCTGATGTTTTGCTGTTATTCTCCGAGTTGTTTCCTTATTTGCCTGAGTTGTTTGGTAGTAACCTCATAGTCGACCTATGTCTTTGAGATGTCTACTAAGATCCGGACAGCATGTCTGATTAGCTGGATTTCATAGTTTTAATGCGTGTTACTGTGGCTGACCCTGAGTACATCCCTTATACCGCCTTCGAGATTGAGTTGTTGTGGTCTTGTAATGTAGCCTGGATGAGGCTTCTGTTATTGCCCCCTGGTTTGGCTAGTTTTGAAAATGCATCATCTCGGGCATTCTGCTCCTGAGGCATGTGTCGGACCTCATATCCCCGAATTGTCCGAGCTGTTGGTGCTGGCTGGTTTTGAAAATGTATCAACTTGGGCATTCTATGTGTCGGACTTCATTTTCCCCAATTTGTTCGAGATGTTTTCTATTTTTGTCCAGGGTCCCCCGAATTGTTCGAGATGTTCTCTGGTTTTGTCCAGGGTCCCCTGAATTACCCGAGCTGTCCTCTGTAGGATTCTTCCAGCTAAGTTTGTTTTCTGTAGGATGCCTTTTATGGGCTGGTTGGTCCGAACTCTGATAGTGTGAGCTTGAAAGTATGGGTGGAGCCGTTGAGAGGTGAGTATGTGGGCTTAGGCAAACTTTTTCTATCTTTTGATAGTTTAGTTCGGCCCCTTGTAGAGCTTTGCTGATGAAGTAGACGGGTTCTTGCCCACTTCCGTCTTCTCTGACTAGTGCTGAGGCTATTGCCCGACTTCCCACTGCGAGGTATAATATGAGTTCTTCACTTTCCCATGGTCTGGAAAGAATGGGTGGTTGCCCCAAGAATTTTGAAATCTCAGAAGGCTTGTTTGCACTCCGTTGTCCTTTTCAACTCGTCTAACCTCTTTGGTGTGAGGTGGACGTTTAACTCGTCTGACCTCTTTGGTGTGAGGTGGACCTTCAATTTGTCCGACCTCTTTGTTGTGAGGTGGAACTTCAACTCGCCCGACATCTTCGATGTGAGGTGGACCTTCAACTGGTCCGAACTCTTTGGTGTGAGGCGGACCTTCAACTCATCCGAACTCTTTGTTGTAAGGTGGACCTTCAACTCGTCCGACCTCTTTGGTTTGAGGTGGATCTTCAACACGTCCGACCTCTTTGGTGTGAGGTGGACCTTTAACTCGTCCGACCTCTTTGATGTGAGGTGGACCTTCAACTCGTCCGACTTCTTTGTTGTGAGGTGGACCTTCAACTCATCCGACCTCTTTGGTGTGAGGCGGACCTTCCACTCGTCCGACCTATTTGGTGTGAGGTGGACCTTTAACTCGTCCGACCTCTTTGGTGTGAGGTGGATCTTCAACTTGTCCGACCTCTTTGGTGTGAGGTGGACCTTTAACTCGTCCGACCTCTTTGGTGTGAGGTGGACCTTAACTCGCCCGACCTCTTCGGTGTGAGGTGGACCTTCAACTCGTCCGACTTTTTTGTTGTAAGGTGGACCTTCAACTCATCCGACCTCTTTTGTTTTTGATTGGGCGAGGTGGTGGGATCTTCTCCGTGTTGCATATTTCTCGGTAAACCTCCACAAAAGACACCCGAAGAGGGGTGTAATTGCAGTATTTTCTAGTCTTCCTGGGTTGATCTTCTTTTTTCTTGGACTCTTTACCCTTGTCCTGTGGTGGGTTAGGAGAATTCGGTTTCTGAGCTCTCTCCTAGTCGAGAGTTCTCCTCCATGTTGATGTATTTTTTCGCCCTTTGTCGGACCTCGTTTAGAGATGTTGGGTACTTCTTGGATATTAAATGGTTGAAAGGTCCTTCTCGCAGGCAATTAATGAGGCCCATGATGGCCGCTTCTGTTGGAAGATTTTGTATGTCCAGACATGCTTTGTTGAATCTTTGCATGTAGCTGCAGAGACTTTTCCGATCTCCTTGCTTGATTCCTAATAGACTTGGGGCGTGCTTGGCTTTATCCTTCTAGATGAGAATAACGGATTGCATCTGAGGCCTCCGTGAGATACATCCTGCTTCTAGAATTTCTAAGATGATGGCTTGGATCTGATGTGCCGTCGTACGGGGTCATATCGGGAGCTTTGAAGTCCTTTGGGACTTTAGCTTTCATGATCTCTTTGGTGAATAGGTCTTGATCTTTGTGGGGGCTGTCTTCGTGACCGGATCGAGTTGTTTTGGCCTTGAAATCCGCTTCGAGTTTTAGGAGCTTGTCCTCTGACGTCGTCTTATTTCTCTTCCGAAGGTCTCTTTCGGCTTTCCGTTGATGTTCAGCCTCTTATTCCAGCTGTTTAAGGCGATTCTGTTGCTCACGGATAGCTTCCAAAATTTTTGTGTTTGGGGGTTGCTTATTTCCCCCGTTTTGAGGTGCGTCTATGGAGGTGGCGTCCGTGTCTTTGTTTAGCGTTCGGTCCACCAAACTAGAGTTGTGATCGTTGTCATGGTTGTCCGCCATGGTGATGGGATGACTTCCAGGTTCCCCGGCAACGGCGCCAATGTTCCGAGGGTTACCTGAAACTGGAGGTCGATCTCGGATGAGATCTTTTGTACTGGTCGGAGATGACGTATCCGGCTGGCTGGTGGCGGCCGGAGCTGTTGTGTCCGACTTGTTGAACTTGCTGCACTGCTGATTCTTGGCCACCGGAGGGTGGGGGGTACCTGCAAGAAACTTCGATGCTTAAGTTAGCATGGATATTAAACAGGTTTATTGTAGAATCAGAGTATGAGTTATACCTGGGTGCTCCAGTGTATTTATAGTAGTGTGCGCTGACCTTTCTGATAAGATAAGTTAGTTATCTTATCTTATCTTATCCTATTTTGGATGAAGTCAGCTTATCTTCAAGGGAAACGCCTTTATCTTTCTGGGCTTTAGCTGCCTTTGGATTGGGCTGTGTTCCATCGTTTGGGCCTTCTTGGGCCTCTGTGGCGTTTTGTCCGAGCTCTTTGTGAAGAGGTCGGACATTGGCCGAGCTCTTTGAGAAGAGGTCGGATAGCCTGACCTAAAGAGGTCGGTCGGCCGGCTTGTCGCTAAACATCTCGGGTCGGACATCTTGACCCAGGGTATGAACAATTACTTTAACTTAGAAGGGCCTAACATGACAAAGTCAGCCCAAAATGAAAAAGTTATAAAAGTAGTCCCTGAAAGAGACCTGACAAAGGTCCAAAAAAGAGGACTACAAAAATAACTGAGAAAGAGGACGACGCAAAGAAGTCGACCTCCTACAAACAAGTTATAAAAGTAATCCCTGAAAGAGACCTGACAAAGGTCCAAAAAAGAGGATTACAAAATAACTTAGAAGAGATCGACCTAACAAAGTCGATCTCCTGCAAAAGAAAGTTATAAAAGTAATCTCTGAAAGAGACCTGACAAAGGTCCAAAAAAGAGGATTACTAGGAATAACTTAAAAACGAAAGCTACAGCTTGGACCGACAAGAGAAGTCGGACCAACGAAAAGCTACAGCTTGGACCGACAGGAGAAGTCGGACCAACGAAAGCTACAGCTTGGACCGACAAGAGAAGTCGGACCAACAAAACTACCACTTGGACCGACAAGAGAAACCGGACCAAAGAAAGCTAAAGAAGGACCGGCAAGAAAAGTCGGACCAAAAAGAAACAAGCGCTAAAAGGGACATAGCTTTACCCAATAAGCCATCCGACAAGGCTAACGAAATTGTTCAAGACTAACTAAAAAGGTTTCGCCAAGAACACTAAGAGTTGTCGAACGAAAGTCGTCCTACCTCAACCAAAAAGGAGACACCACAGACAAGACGAAAGAAGGCCAAAAAGACCTCTCAAACAAATTATGCAATAGATCGACATGATAGCATCGGTCAACTACAAATAAACTTGGAAAAGGACAACATAAGAGAAGGCTCAGAGATTCTGAGCAACAAGGCCCCAACATTCTCAAAGCGCATAAAGAAGTGCAAGCAAGCATGACATAAAATACCAAGCTTCAGGGTCAGACCCAAAAAAGCTTAGAAGCTACTCGATTGCGTTTGTTTTAATGGGTTGCTAAAAGCAACCAAAAAGAGTGTCATCAAAGGATACCAACCACAAAATAAAAAGTTAAAAGCCCACAAGCCGGGCCAACTACACAGATATCCAAAAACTACAGATCAGAAGACTTTTTAATAGCATCAGGAGAAGGAGGGCGAGCCTGGAGAGGAACAGTATCCACAGTACCATCGTCCCAGTTTAAGATCTGGCAGTCAGGATCAGAAACAGGAGGGCCGACCTCAGCAGGAGGAACAGTAGGAGCTGACACCTTGGCAGAAGGAACAGGGAGAGGTTCAACATCATCATCATCCTCATCATCGCGGACAACCTTACTATCCCTGACGACATTCTCCAGGATGAAGAGAGTGAAGTCAGCCTCGGGAGCAATAATCCGAACTTGCTCCTTCAGGTTCTCGTAAGCAGCAGTCACACTGCCAACGAGATGACCTTGGAGCTCAGAGTAATCAGCTCGGGCATTCTCCAACTCCTCTCTCAGGCGCACCACCTCCTGATAAGATGTCACATAACAGCCTCACTGAAGCCGCCAGAGAGAGGGAACTCGCCTTCTCATTCTCCATATCCTTCTCCAACTTGGCTACCTTTACCTCAAGCTCCTGCTTCAGGCCCTTCATCCGGTCGAACTCCGGTTTAGCCTCCTCCATAAATTCCTTAGTGGCATGGAGAGGAAGATTCTGAGCAGTTCAGTACAAGGCAGCCCCAATGTACGCCATTTTAACACTGTTTCGGGTCATAAAATCCAGATGGCGAAAGATTGACACATCATCCATGGGGAGGGTACCGTAGGGACCGATCTTCTGATCTACAAATTCGATTGCATTAAAATCAGGGGCGTCAAGGTTGAAGACCTCAGTTGTTTTTTGTTTCTTATTGGGAGGAGCACCAGAAGTAGCAGCTGAAGACTGTGGAGGCTTGGCCAGACCAATCTGAGGAGTCGGGATCACTTTCCTCAGCCCAGGAGAACTCGGCACGGGTGGCTTCACTTGCACTTGGGAAGATCCCTCCTCGGCCGCCTTGGCCGAGATGTTTTGAGCAGCAGCAACCTTCTTCGCCTTCTTATAGGCCTTCATGGAATCATTATTTTTCAACATCTCTGAAAGAACAGAATCAACCATAACGACAAGTTACAACACAGGAAAAGAAAAGCTCAGAAAGCAAGTATAAAAACAAATCAGACAGTACCTAAAGTAGTTCGAACCAAAGACGGATCACTCAAGAATCTTTTTGTATCCAGATGGGGTGGTTTCCCCTACAAATCCTCAAGAACAACCACAAAAGCCCGCTCAACCTCATTAAGCATCTCCCATGTATAACGTGGCACTCTCACATTCTTTTGCCACTCTAAAGGAAAAGCAGGCTCATCATTTTCATCAAGAAAAAAAGGGCGGAGCCCCTCAACAGCACGGATGCGGAAGAAATAGTTCTTAAAATCTTTAAAATACTCATCATACATGGCAAAAACTTTATGCCCCTGGGCCGACCTGAAAGAAACCCAGGAAGCTTTCTTTTTTGAGGAACCTCCGGGCTTGACCGAGACAAAAAGATAAAGGAAAAGAGTTTCAGAAGGTGCTATGCCTAACTCCTGGCAAAGCAGTTGAAATATTTTGATAAAACCCCAGGAATTTGGATGAAGCTGGGATGGAGCAATGTTACACGGCCACAACAGGTCGGTTTCAAAAGCAGTAAAAGGAAAAGTAACGTCTAACTGGCTGAAGAAGTATTCATAAGCGTAAAAGAAGGGACGCTCCCCCTCGATGAAAGTAGAAAAGCAAGCCCTCTCATCGGAATTAGGAGCTACGAGTTCATAATCCCTCTCCCGGGCACTGCCACTACAAATCCTATGATGCTTCCTCAGTTCTACACAAAATTCAGCATCCAAGACAGAGACACACATTAGGACAAGGGAGTCCAGCCAATCAGACATCCCCTCAGGAACTTTGGAAGACACCTCTACAATGTTATTGCGAGAAGACATGACCCCGACTAATCCTACAAATAAGAAAAGAAGATTGGATTACTAAAAAATATCTCAGACGAGGGGCAAAACAACTCGACAAAAATGACACAGGCAAACACATAGGAAAGGAAAACCCCAAGACTCAAAACCAAAGTTCTGGGGCATCCTTTGGAGGCAGAAACAAGGAAAAGATTCAGGAAATTCCTACAGCTTACGAAGGCCTCAAATAAACGCAAAGGAAGCAAAAACACAAAAAGCCACTATCTTTCTATAGTTTCACCAAACAACAGGGCATAGCAAAAAAGCCAAAAGCAGAAAAATCGTCAAAGATACAACCTTTTTTCAGAAACAAAAATCATCATTTCGAATACAATCATCAAAAGCACAAGCAGAAGTGACAGCAACATGCAAAACTCTAAAGGCATCAAGCAGCAGAGAAAGTCAAAGAAATCACACAAAAAGACGAAGAAATCCCAGAATACACAACAATCAGGCACAGTAAAACAGAAAAATCTAAACTTTCTCCAAATTAGACTTTCTCTAAATCAGACAAAAAAATGACACAGAAGAAAGGGAAGGAGAAAACCAACCTGGAACAAAAGAGAAGTTGCAAAAACTAAAGACAGGAAAATGGAATCAACCCAGAGAATTGCCAAATGACGCTATCACGCAAGGAAAGGCAGAACGACGCGGATGAAAACAGAAAGTGAGAGAGTGAAGGAAGAAGTTACGAAGGAGAGAAACCGTTTTTTGATCAAAAGATTCAAAATAAAAACCAAGGGAAACGGGCAATTAAAACCAATTAATGAAGGTATTTAAAGCTTCACATATTCCCAAAGTCAAAATATTAAAGGCAAAAGCGCGCGCTTTCAGAAGAAGTGAAAGAAGAAACGTTCCACATTCAAAAAGACTCTACAAAGAAAGGAATCGACAAAATGCTTGAGTTCGGCTTCACTAAAAAGGACCGAAGCCAAGGATTCGACCTCAACAAGAAAGACCGAGCTCAAGCAGGGGCACTGTTCATACCCTGGGTCGAGCTATCCGACCCAGGATGATCGGCGACAAAGCGACCGACCTCTTAAGGTCAGACTATCCGACCTCTTCTCAAGAAGAGCTCGGCCAAATCGACAGGAAGGCCCAAGAAGGCCCAAACAGAGGAACACGACCCAAATCCAAAGGCTGTCCAAAGCCTATAGAGATAAGGGCGGTTCCCATGAAGATAAGCTGACCTCAACTCAAAGATAAAGATAAGATAACATAACTAACTTATCTTATCTAGAAAGGTCACTCTACAACCACTATAAATACACTGGAGCACCCAGGTATAACTCATACTCTGATTCTACAATAAACCTGCTTAATACCCGTGCTAACTTAAGCATCGGAGTCTCTTGCAGGTATCCCCCACCCTCCGGTGGCCAAGGATCAGCAGTGCAGCAAGTCCAACAAGTCGTACACAGCAGCTCCGGTCGCCACCAGCCAGCTGGACACGCCATCTCCGACCAATACAGAAGATCTCATCCAAGATCGACTTACAGTTTCAGGTAACCCTCGGAATAGAACCCTTCCTCGATCTCTACTGGGATCATTGCTTCCACTCCATATGCTAGTCGAAATGGTGATTCGTTTGTGGTGGAATATGGCGTTGTTCGATATGCCCATAGGACTTGTGGAAGTTCTTCGGCCCAAGCTCCCTTTGCATCTTGCAGTCTCCGTTTCAACCCAGCCAATATGACTTTGTTGGCAGCTTTGGCCTGTCCATTGGCTTGAGGATGTTCGACGGAGGTGAACTGGTGTTTTATGTTCAAGTCAGCTACTAATCCTCTTGAAGCCTGCATCCGTGAATTGAGTGCCATTGTCTGTGGTGATGGAGTATGGAACCCCGAACCTCGTGACAATGTTCCTATATAGGAATTTCCGACTTCTTTGAGCAGTGGCGTTGGCTAGGGGCTCTACCTCAATCCACTTTGTAAAATAGTCTACTCCGATTATGAGAAATTTGACTTGTCCTGATCCCTGGGGAAAGGACCCGAGAAGATCAAGTCCCCATTTTGCAAATGGCCAAGGTGAGGTTACGCTGATGAGCTCTTCTGACGGGGTTTTTGTGAAAGTTGGCATGTTTTTGGCATGGTGGGCATGTCCTTACAAACTCTGTAGCTTCTTTTTGTAGAGTTGGCCAGTAGAATCCCGCCCGAAGTACCTTTTTGGTGAGAACTTGTGCCCCGAGATGATTGCCACAAATGCCACTGTGTACTTCCTCTAAAACTTCCCTTGTGTTGGAGGTCGGCACACATTTTAGTAGTGGTATTGAAATCCCTCTTTTATATAGGGTGTTGTTTATGATGGTGTAGTACTGAGCCTTCCGTTTTAACCTCTTTACCTCCTTCTCATTTGTGGGGAGTGTTTCTGTTTTGAGGTAATTAATTATGGGGGTCATCCATCCTTGATCCTAACTTGTTATGGCTAGGACTTTTTCCTCTTCCGAGATTGATGGATTCTGCAGCATTTCCTGGATGAGGCTTCTATTGTTGCCTCCTGGTTTGGTGCTGGCCAGTTTTGAGAGTGCGTCAGCTCGGGCATTTTGTTCGCGGGTATGTGGCAGATCTTATATTCCCTGAATTGTCCGAGCTATTCCTTGGTTTTTTCCAAATACTTTTTCATGGTGGGATCTTTGGCTTGGTAGTTCCCTATTATTTGTGAGGTGACTACTTGTGAATCGCTAAAGATGTTGAGTTTTTGAGCTCCAACCTCCTTAGCCAGCTTCAAACCGGCTAGTAACGCTTCATATTCCGCCTGGTTGTTTGAGGCTGGGAACTCGAATTTGAGGGAAAGCTCAACTTGGGTTCCTTGGTTGCTTTCTATTATCACACCTGCACCGCTTCCCGTCTTATTTGAGGAACCGTCCACATAGAAATTCCATTCTATGGGGGTTTCCAGGGTATCTGTGAATTCTGCAATGAAGTCGGCTAAGTACTGTGATTTGATGGCTGTCCGAGCTTCATATTGGAGGTCGAACTCGGATAATTCGACTGCCCATTGTAAAATTCTACCTGCTAGATCTGTTTTCTGCAATATCCCTTTTATGGGCTGGTCGGTTCGAACCTTAATGGTGTGAGTCTGGAAGTACGAGCGAAGTCGTCGAGATGTCAGTATGAGAGTATAGGCAAACTTTTCTATTTTTTGGTAGTTTAGCTCGGATCCCTGCAGTGCTTTACTAATGAAGTATACAGGTTGTTGCCCTTTGTCGTCCTCCCGAACCAATGCTGAGGCTACTGCCCGACTTCCTACCGCAAGGTACAATATGAGTGGTTCTTCCTTTCGTGGTCTAGTTAGAATAGGTGGTTGTCCTAGGAAGTTTTTGAAATCCTGGAAGGCTTGCTCGAATTCCTTTGTCCATTTGAAATTTTTTCCTTTCCTTAAAGTGGGTAGAAGGGGAGAGATCTTATCGCTGATCCCGCTAAGAATCTGGATAAGGCTGCCAATCTCCCGTTGAGTTGTTGTACCTCTCTGACACAAGTTTGGCTCTTCATGTTGAGTATGGCCTGGCATTTGTCTGGATTCACTTCAATTCCTCTTTGTGTGAGCATGAAACCTAAGAATTTGCCCGCTTCTACTGCAAAGGTGGATTTTGCGGGATTGAGTCGCATGTCGTGCTTCCTTATAGTGTCGAACACTTGAGCCAGGTCAGACAATAATGTCTCTTCGCTTTGTTTCTTTATCAACATGTTGTCCACATAGACTTCTATGATTTTTCCGATGTGATCTGAGAAGACTTTATTCATTAGCCTTTGGTAAGTAGCTCCCGCATTCTTGAGACCGAAAGGCATCACAATGTAGCAGTAATTTGCTTTTGGTATAAAAAATGAGGTCTTTTCTTGATCTGGTGGATACATGGGGATTTGGTTGTATCCAGAATATGCATCCATAAACGAGAGGTATCTATATCCGGAGGAAGCATCTACCAGAGCGTCGATACTTGGGAGTAGGTAAGGATCTTTTGGGCAGGCTTTGTTGAGGTCGGTGTAGTCGGTGCACATTCGCCACTTTCTATTTGATTTTTTCACCAAGACGACGTTAGCTAGCCATAGTGGGTACTTGACTTCTCTTATGAATCCTGCCTCCAGTAGTGCTTGTACCTATTCTTCCACAGCTTGGGATCGCTCTGGCCCAAGTTTTCTTCGCCTCTGCTGTACCGGCCGAGATCCTTGATAGACCGCCAACTTGTGACACATTAGCTTGGGGTCTATGCCTAGCATGTCTGCAGCTTTCCATGCAAAGAGATCGACATTATCTCGCAAGAACTGTACTAGTAATTCCTTTGCATCTCCTTTCAGGATCGTGCCAATATTAGTCGTTTTGTCCGAGGTGTCTCCGATCTGAACTTTCTCTATTTCACCTTCGGGCTGTGGACGGAGTTCTTCTCGTCTCTGAACTCCACCAAGCTCAATTGTATGGAACTCTTCTCCTCTGCCTCTGAGGTTTAGACTTTCGTTATAACAGCGGCGTGCCATCTTTTGATCTGCTTTTATTGTGGCTATCCCCTCTGTAGTTGGGAATTTCATGCATAGATATGGAGTCGAGACTATTGCGCCGAGTTGATTTAGTGTTGTCCGACCTATTAGGACATTGTAGGCTGAACTCACGTCGACCACAATGTCGTCTATCTTGAGTGTTCTGGATTGGTTTCCTTTTTCTGAAGGTTGTATGTAGTGACACGTATCCCAGTGGTTGTACTGGGGTATCTCCCAGTCCGAACAGGCTGTTCGGGTATGCTCTAAGCTCCTTTTCTTCTAAGTCGAGTTTGTCGAAGGCTGTTTTGAATAAGATGTCGGCAGAACTCCCTTGGTCTATTAATGTGCGGTGGTGATTGGCGTTTGCTAGTATGATGGTGATGACCATGGGATCGTCATGTCTTGAGATGACACCGGATGCGTCTTCTTTGGTGAACGTGATCGCAGGGATGTCGGGTGCTTCCTCCTTTCCTTCGACATGATATACTTCTTTGAGGTATCTTTTGCGGGATGATTTGGAGATTCCGCCTCCTGCGAATCCTCCATGTATCATATGGACATGTCTTTCTGGCATACGAAGGTGATCGCTCAGCTCGTCCGACATCTTTATCTCTTCGTCTTTTTCTTTGCTCATCAGTTCGGGTGGCCAGATACCGATTTAGTTTTCCTTCTCTTACTAATTTTTCTATGATGTTTTTTAAGTCGAAGCATTCGTTGGTGGAATGCCCTCGGACCCGATGATATTCACAGTATTCGTTCTGATTTCCTCCTCCTCTTTTGCTTTTGAGTGGTCGAGCTGGGGGTATCTTTTCTGTGTTACAGACTTCTTTGTAAATATCCACAAGGGACACCCGAAGAGGGGTGCAATTATGATACTTTTTGATTTTTTTGCCCGTTTGATCTTCCTTCTTCTTGGATTCTTTATCTCGGTAGGTGAAACCGGATTTCGAGGCTTCTCCAAGTCAGGAATTTTCTTCCATGTTGATGTACTTCTCTACCCGCTCTTGCACCTCGTCTAGAGATGTGGGGTATTTCTTTGATATAGATTGGCTGAAAGGTCCCTCTCATAGGCCATTGATGAGGCCCATGACGGCAGCCTCTGTTGGCAAGCTTTGTATGTCTAGGCATGTTTTGTTGAATCTTTCCATGTAGTTGCGAAGACTTTCCCGATCTCCTTGTTTGATACCTAGTAAACTGGGAGCGTGCTTAGCCTTGTCTTTTTGGATAGAGAATCTGGCCAGGAACTTTTTGGCCAGGTCGTCGAAGTTTGAGACGGACTTCGAAGGTAGGTTGTCGAACCATCTAATTGCTATCTTTGTGAGAGTCGTTGGAAAAGCTTTGCAGCAAACGGCATCTGGAGCGTCGGTGAGGTACATTCTGCTTTTGAAGTTGCTGAGATGATGGTTGAGATCTGTGGTGCCATCATACAAAGTCATATCTGGAAGTTTGAAGTCTTTAGGGATTTTAGTCTTCATGATTTTCCTAGTGAATAGATCTTGATCCTTGCGAGAGTTGTCCTCAGGGGTGGTCCAGGTAGCCTTTGCTTTGAGATCGGCTTCAAGTTGTAGGAGTTTATCTTCTAATTCTCGGCGTCGCCTTACTTCTCTTTGTAGATCCTTGCCAACTTCTTGCTGGTATTGGCTTTCTTTTTCGAGTTGCTTTAGGCGATCTTGAAGTGCTTCTATTACTCCCGGATGTGATGAGTTTTTGTCTCTGTTAGATTCTGGAGTATCCTTTGGTGTGGCATCCGTATTTTTGTGTGGCGTTCTGTCCTTTAGATCTGAGTTGTAGTCGTTGTCATGGTCGTCCGCCATGGTGATGGGATGACTTCCAGGTTCCCCGGCAACGATGCCAATGTTCCGAGGGTTACCTAAAACTGTAGGTCGATCTCGGATGAGATTTTATGTACTGGTCGGAGATGACGTGTCCGGCTGGCTGGTTGTGGCCGGAGCTATTGTGTCTGACTTGTTGGACTGACTGCACCTCTGATCCTTGGTCACCGAAGGGTGGGGGGTACCTGCAAGAGACTCCGATGCTTAAGTTAGCATGGGTATTAAACAGGTTTTATGTAGAATCAGAGTATGAGTTATACCTGGGTGCTCCAGTGTATTTATAATGGTGTGGAGTGAACTTTTTAGATAAGATAAGTTAGTTATCTTATCTTATCTTTGGGTGAGGTCAGCTTATCTTCAAGGGAACCTCCCTTATCTCTGTAGGCTCGGATGTCTGTGGATTTGGGTCGTGTTCCTCTATTTGGGCCCTTTATTGGGCTTTCCTGTCGATTGGCCGAGCTCTTTAGAAGAAGAGGTCAGATAGTCTGACCTGAAGAGGTCGGTCGCTTTGTCGCCAATTATCCCGGGTCGAATAGCTCGACCCAGGGTATGAACACTGGCCGACATAGAGAAGTTGGACCAAGTCAACCTAAGTTATCAGCAAATCCCTGGAAAGAGGTCTGGCCAACCCTATAAAAGAGGAATTGCTATACCTTAGAAGAGATCGACCTAACGAAGTCAATCTCCTACAAAAATAAGTTATAAAAGTAATCCCTGAAAGAGACCTGACAAAGGTCCAAGAAAGAGGATCACAAAATAACTTAGAAGAGATCGACCTATCGAAGTCGGTCTCCTACAAAATAAGTTATATAAGTAATCCCTGAAAGAGACCTGACAAAGGTCCAAGAAAGAGGATTACAAAATAACTTAGAAGAGATCGACCTAACGAAGTCGGTCTCCTACAAAATAAGTTATATAAGTAATCCCTGAAAGAGACATGACAAAGGTCCAAGAAAGAGGATTACAAAATAACTTAGAAGAGATCGACCTAACGAAGTCGGTCTCCTACAAAAATAAGTTATAAAAGTAATCCCGGAAAGAGACCTGACAAAGGTCCAAGAAAGAGGATTACAAAATAACTTGGAAGAGATCGACCTAACGAAGCCGGTATCCTACAAAAATAAGTTATAAAAGTAATCCCGGAAAGAGACCTGACAAAGGTCCAAGAAAGAGGATTACAAAATAACTTGGAAGAGATCGACCTAACGAAGCCGGTATCCTACAAAAATAAGTTATAAAAGTAATCCTTGAAAGAGACCTGACAAGGGTCCAAGAAAGAGGATTACAAAAATAACTTAGAAAGAAGACAACATAAAGAAGTCGACTTCCTACGAAAAGTTATAAAAGTAGTCCCTAAAAGAGACCTAACTGTTCCGAGGGTTACCTGAAACTGGTGGTCGATCTCGGATGAGATCTTCTGTACTGGTCGGAGATGGCGTGTCCGGCTGGTTGGACTTGCTGCACTACTGATCCTTGGCCACCGGAGGATGGGGGGTACCTGCAAGAGACTCCGATGCTTAAGTTAGCACGGGTATTAAGCAGGTTTATTGTAGAATCAGAGTATGAGTTATACCTGGGTGCTCCAGTGTATTTATAGTAGTGTGGGCTGACCTTTCTGATAAGATAAGTTAGTTATCTTATCTTATCTTATTTGGGGTGAAGTCAGCTTATCTTCAAGGGAACCGCCTTTATCTTTATAGCCTTGGATTACCTTTGGATGTGGGTCGTGTTCCTCTATTTGGGCCCTTTGTTGGGCTTTCTTGTCGATTTGGCCGACCTCTTTGAGAAGAGGTCGGATAGCCTGACCTGAAGAGGTCGGTCGCTTTGTCGCCAATCATCCCAGGTCGGGTAGCGCGACCCAGGGTATGAACACTAACCAAGGTCCAAGAATGAGGATTACGAAATAGCTTAGAAGAAATCGACATGACAAAGTCGGTCCACTACAAAAATAACTTGGAAAAGGATGACGTAAAGAAATCGGTTATAGACAAATACAAGCAAGCAAACCGAAATACAAATCGGATCCACACATCTACGACCTCCAAGTACAAAGCAGTTCAAAAAGGCCGAGCAGCAAGGCTCCAGTATTCTAAAAACTCAGAAAACTGCCAAGACAAGTATAAACAAGCATGCTATACAATATTATAAAGCTTTAGGGTCAAGCCCAAAAGCTTGAAAGCTACTTGTTTTTTAAAAGTTGCTAAACAAGCAACCAAAAGGAGTACCAGCAGTCAGCAAAATATTCAACTATACAAAATAAAGAGTTTTAAAGCCCACAAGCCGGGCCAACTACGTAAACATCCAAAGAAAATTCAGCTAAGATTAGAAGACTTCTCGGCAGCATCAGTCTGAGGAGAAGGAAGGCGAGTCTGAATAGGTACAACATCCACGGTTCCATCATCCCGGTTCAGAATCTGGCAATCTGGGTCAGACACAACTGGAGGAACTGAAGAGGTTGACACTTTGATAGAAGACATAGGGGGAGGTTCAACATCATCATCATCCTGGTCATCAGGGACAATCTTACCATCCCTCACAACATTATCCAGGCTGAACAGAGTAAGGTCGGCCTCGGGATCAATAATCCGAACCTGCTCCCTCAAGCTCTCATAGGCAGCAGTTACGCTGCCAACAAGATGACCTTAGAGCTCGGAGTAATCAGCTCACGCATTCTCCAACTTCTCCCTCAGGCACACCACCTCCCAATAAGATGTCACATAACTGTCCTTATGCCTCAATGCCGTGTCCTCGGCCAACCGCACAGAAGCCGCCAGAGCAAGGGAACTCGCCTTTTTGTTCTCCAGATCCTTCTCCAACTTGGCTACCTTTACCTCAAGCTCTTCCTTCAGGCCCTTCATTCGGTCGAACTCCTGTTTAGCCTCCTCTATAAATTCCTTGGTGGCATGGAGAGGAAGATTATGAGCAGTTCGGTACAGGGCAGCCCCCGTATATGCCATTTTAACACTGTTTTGGGTTATAAAATCCAGATGGCGAAGGATTGACACATCATCCATGGGGAGGGTACCGTAGGGACCGATTTGCTGATCTACGAATTCGATTGCATTAAAATCAGGGGCGTCAAGGTTAAAGGCCTCAATTATTTTCTGTTTCTTGTTGGGAGGAGCACCAGAAGCAATAGCAGAAGTCTGTGGAGGATCAGTCAGACGAACTCGAGGAGTGGGGATCACCTTCCTTGGCCCAGGAGAACTTGGCACGGGCGGCTTCACAGGAACTTGAGAAGATCCCTCTTCGGCCGCCTTGGCCGAGATGTTTTGAGCAGCAGCAGCCTTCTTCGCCTTCTTGTAGGCCTTCATGGAATCATTATTTTTCGACATCTCTGAAAATATAGAATCAACCATAAATGACGAGTTACAACATAGGAGAAGAAAAGCTCAGAAACAAGTATAAAAATAAGTCAGACAGTACCCAAAGCAGTTCGAACCAAAGATGTGTCACTCAAGAATCTTTTTGTATCCAGATGGGGTAGTTCCCCCCACAAATCTTCAAGAACAACTACAAAAGCCCGCTCAACCTCATTAAGCATCTCCCATGTATAACGTGGCACTCTCACATTCTTTTGCCACTCTAGAGGAAAAACAGGCTCGTCATTCTCATCAAGAAAAAAGGGGCGGACCCCCTCAACAGCACGGACTCAGAAGAAATAATTCTTAAAATCTTTAAAAGACTCATCATACATGGCAAAAACTTTATGCCCCTGGGCCGATCTGAAAGAAACCCAAGAAGCTTTCTTTTTGGAAGAACCTCTGGGCTTGGCCGAGATAAAAAGATAGAGGAAAAGAGTTTCAGAAGGTGTTACGCCTAACTCTTGGCAAAGCAGTTGAAATATTTTGATAAAACCCCAGGAATTCGGATGAAGCTGGGATGGAGCAATATTACATGACCACAACAAGTCGGTCTCGAAAGTAGTAAAAGGAAAAGTAACGTCCAACTGGCTAAAAAAATATTCATAGGCGTAGAAGAAGGGACTCTCCCCCTCGACAAAAGTAGGAAAACAAGCCCTCTCGTCAGAGTCGGGAGCTACAAGCTCATAACCCCTCTCCCGGGCACCGCTACCATAAATCCTATGACGTTTTCTCAGCTCTACACAAAATTCAGCATCCACGACAGAGACACACATTAAGACAAGGGAGTCCAGCCAATCAGACATTCCCTCGGGAACTTTGGAAGACACCTCTACAATGTTATTGCGAGAAGACATGAGGCCGACTAATCCTACAAATAAGAAAAGAAGATTGGATTACTAAAAAACATCTCGGACGAGGAGCAAAACAACTCGACTAATACGACACAGGCAAACAAACAGAAAAGGAAAATCCCAAGACTCAAACCAAAGTCTTGGGACATCCTTTGGAGGCAGGAACAAAGAAAGGTTTCAGGAAATTTCTACACCTTACGTCCCAGCATTCATCAAACAAGAAAAGAAGGTTTCAAATGAAACAAAGGAAGTAAAAACACAAAAGTCATCTAAGCCACTATCTTTCTACAGCTTATCAGCAAAAAGCATTGTCAACATCAAAAATGCCAAGCAGAAAATCATCAAAGACACAACCTTTTTCAGAATCAAGCAAAAACCATCATCGAAGGCGCAACCAGAAACGGTGATAACATGCAAAAGCCCTAAAATCATCAAGCAACAGGAAAAGCAAAAAAGCTCATGCAAAGGACAAAGAAACTCCAGAACACACAGCGATCAGGCACAGCAAAAGGCAGAAAGATCCAAACTTTCTCCAAGCAAAATCAAAACTTTCTCAAAACAGACACAAAAAGTGATGTAGAAAGAGGAAGGAAGAAGAACCAAACCTAGGAAAATGGGAGAAAGCCGCAAAGGAAAGCAGAAGAGCGGAAGCGACAGGCGAAAGAGCCACCCCTCAAACTCACCAGAAGCAGAAAGCGGAAGGTGTGATGCGGTTGGAAACTGTCTCTCAACAAATTTCCTTCGGCAAGTGTACCGAATTTGTCGTCAAGTAAAAACTCACAATAGAGTGAGGTCGAATCCCACAGGGATTGATTGATCAAGCAACTTTAATTAGAAGAATGTTCTAGTTGAGCGAATCCAGAATTTGGGTTGAGAGTTGCAGAAAATAAAATGGCGGGAATGTAAATAACAGAAAAGTAAATGCTAGAATTAAAGGACTGGAAGTAAATGACTGAAAATAAATTGCAGAATTGTAAATGGGAATGGGGGATTTGCTCATAAAAGTAAATGGCAGAAATCAAAGAGAATGGGTAAGATCAGAGATGGGGAGTTCATTGGGCTTAGGAGATGTTGCAATTCTCCGGATCAAGTTCATTTTCATCTCTTCCTCAATCAATGCACTCATTGATCTCCTTGGCAATCTTAATTGATTGAATTACAATTTCTTGCAATTCAATCTCTTAAATCTTGATCAATAGCCAATTCCTTGGTCAATTGCTCATGAGAAGAGATGAAGTATGGTCACTGATTATACCACATGCATTTCCCAAATCAAGTATTGAGAGGGTTATAGTCACATACCCATCCAAATCCAATTTGGTCCAGCATGAGAAAGCATTTCTAGCTTGATCTCTTTATTCCTCTTTCAAGGTTCAGAAGAGATCCAAGTTTGAATAGCTTCTTTTCCAAGATAACTACTCAGTTGGATGAAGATCAAAAGCTTTCAAGTAAAATCAAGAGAAAAGATAGAAGAAGAATAATGAAAATTAGTATTGATCCATCAAATTACAACAGAGCTCCCTAACCCAATGAAAGGAGTTTAGTTGTTCATAGCTCTAGAAAATGAAAAAAAAAGATGGAGAATACATCATAGAACTAGAAATTGCAGAGAAAGTAAAATACAGAGAGTAGTTCTCTTTTTTCCCAACTTTTCAGAACTCCTTCAACAATTCAAAGCTACTCCTATATATACTACTTCTCTCAGCTTCTAGTTGGCTCTTCAAGTCTTGGGCCTTTGGATCTTGAGTTTGAAGCAGTTCTTTTCTTCATTTGGGCTTGGCTTTACTTGCAGAGAGAAAATGTGAAGTGGGCAGAGACTTTAGCTCAGGACGTTAGGGGTGTTAATGTTTAGTGAAAATATGAGTTCGAGAACGTTAGTGACAATCAACTTTCTCACTAACGTCCCTAAGTAAAAGCCACGTTAACTTCAACGTTAGTGGCACAAACGTTGCCACTAACGTTGCCTCTAAGTCCTTCGCACACGTTATTGAGGCTTAACATTCCCAATAACTTTGAAAAGCCCCCTTTGTTCCCACGTTAGAGCCCATGTTAACTTAGTTGACGTGGCTCTTTAACGTGGGCTTGCCATCCTTCGAGAACGTTAGTGACACTCAACATTGTCACTAACGTTCCAAGGTGCCCCTATGTCTCACGTTAGATTCTACGTTAACTAGGTTAACGTGGCTTCTAACGTGGCCATGCTTAGCCATCTCCAACGTTAGTGACAATGTTGAGTGTCACTAACGTTGGCCATTTTTTCACTCATCAACGTTAGCTTCCACGTTAACTAAGTTAACGTGGAGGTTAACGTGGCTCCTTGGGGGGTTGTGTGGTTGCTTCCAACGTTAGTGACAATGTTGGGTGTCACTAACGTTGTCAACCACTCTTGCTTCTTACGTTAGCTCCCACGTTAACCAAGTTAACGTGGGAGTTAACGTGGTATATTTCTCTTTAGGCCAACGTTAGTGACAATGTTGAATGTCACTAACATTGGCATTTCTCCCCCTTCTAACGTTAGAGGCCACGTTAACTAAGTTAACGTGGACTCTAACGTGGCCAATTATGAGCATTTGCCAACGTTAGTGACAATGTTAAGTGTCACTAACGTTGGCTCAACTTCCCCTCTCCACGTTAGAGTTCTCGTTAACTTAGTTAACGTGACTCTTAACGTGGTCAATGATGGCTTCGAGAGTGTTATTGGCAATCACTTTTCTCATTAACTTTGCAAGTTACCTCCCATTCCTTGCTTCCTTTGGTCCTGAAATCAAGCAATAGAGTGCATCAAAGTTCTAGTACAAGTCATGGGTAATGCAACTTACAATTTGTCACTAAACTAATGCAAAATCCTCATGAAATAATGTAAAATGCACAATGTATGCTTGATCTCTTCATTCCTCTTTCAAGGTTCAGAAGAGATCCAAGTTTGAATAGCTTCTTTTCCAAGATAACTACTCAGTTGGATGAAGATCGAAAGCTTTCAAGTAAAATCAAGAGAAAAGATAGAAGAAGAATAATGAAAATTAGTATTGATCCATCAAATTACAACAGAGCTCCCTAACCCAATGAAAGGGGTTTAGTTGTTCATAGCTCTAGAAAATGAAAAAAAAGATGGAGAATACATCATAGAACTAGAAATTGCAGAGAAAGTAAAATACAGAGAGTAGTTCTCTTTTTTCCCAACTTTTCAGAACTCCTTCAACAATTCAAAGCTACTCCTATATATACTATTTCTCTCAGCTTCTAGTTGGCTCTTCAAGTCTTGGGCCTTTGGATCTTGAGTTTGAAGCAGTTCTTTTCTTCATTTGGGCTTGGCTTTACTTGCAGAGAGAAAATGTGAAGTGGGCAGAGATTTTAGCTCAGGACGTTAGGGGTGTTAATGTTTAGTGAAAATATGAGTTCGAGAACGTTAGTGACAATCAACTTTCTCACTAACGTCCCTAAGTAAAAGCCACGTTAACTTCAACGTTAGTGGCACAAACGTTGCCACTAACGTTGCCTCTAAGTCCTTCGCACACGTTATTGAGGCTTAACATTCCCAATAACTTTGAAAAGCCCCCTTTGTTCCCACGTTAGAGCCCATGTTAACTTAGTTGACGTGGCTCTTTAACGTGGGCTTGCCATCCTTCGAGAACGTTAGTGACACTCAACATTGTCACTAACGTTCCAAGGTGCCCCTATGTCTCACGTTAGAGTCTACGTTAACTAGGTTAACGTGGCTTCTAACGTGGCCATGCTTAGCCATCTCCAACGTTAGTGACAATGTTGAGTGTCACTAACGTTGGCCATTCTTTCACTCATCAACGTTAGCTTCCACGTTAACTAAGTTAACGTGGAGGTTAACGTGGCTCCTTGGGGGGTTGTGTGGTTGCTTCCAACGTTAGTGACAATGTTGGGTGTCACTAACGTTGTCAACCACTCTTGCTTCTTACGTTAGCTCCCACGTTAACCAAGTTAACGTGGGAGTTAACGTGGTATATTTCTCTTTAGGCCAACGTTAGTGACAATGTTGAATGTCACTAACGTTGGCGTTTCTCCCCCTTCTAACGTTAGAGGCCACGTTAACTAAGTTAACGTGGACTCTAACGTGGCCAATTATGAGCATTTTCCAACATTAGTGACAATGTTAAGTGTCACTAACGTTGGCTCAACTTCCCCTCTCCACGTTAGAGTTCTCGTTAACTTAGTTAACGTGACTCTTAACGTGGTCAATGATGGCTTCGAGAGCGTTATTGGCAATCACTTTTCTCATTAACTTTGCAAGTTACCTCCCATTCCTTGCTTCCTTTGGTCCTGAAATCAAGCAATAGAGTGCATCAAAGTTCTAGTACAAGTCATGGGTAATGCAACTTATAGTTTGTCACTAAACTCATGCAAAATCCTCATGAAATAATGTAAAATGCACAATGTATGCTTGAATCAAGGTGTAAGTGAATATCTACCCAAAACTAGCTTATTTCCTAAGGAAATGCATGAAACTACCCTAAAAACAGTAAAGAAAAGGTCAGTGAAACTGGCCAAGATGCCCTGGCATCAAGGTGAAATCCAGAATCACCCCTTTTCCACAAAAAGCAGTAGCAAAGCAGGCGTCACGGGAAGGAACTATGAACTCTAGGCAAGAAACAGAAAATGAGAGAGTAAAGGGAGAAGTTACGAAGAAGAGCGAAGAAGAGAAACCATTTTTGATTGTGAAATTCAAAATAAAAAGCCAAAGGAAAACTGGACAATTAATACCAATTAATAAAGGTATTAAACCCTCGCACATTTCCAAGAACAAAACGCTGGTATAAAAGCGCGCGCTTTTAGAGAAAAATGTTCTACATTCAAAAGATTCTACAAAAGGAAGAGATCGACAAAATTCTTGAGTTTGGCTTCACTAGAGAAGGACCGAAGTCAAGGACTCGACCTCAACAAAAAGACCGAGCTCAAGCAGGGGCACTGTTCATACACTGGGTCGAGCTATCCGACCTGGGATGATTGGAGACAAAGCGACCGACCTCTTCAGGTCAGACTATCCGACCTCTTTACAAAGGAGGTCGGCCAAATCGACAGGAAAGCCCAAAAAGGACCCAACTCAAGGAATACGACCCAAATCCAAAGGTCGCCCATGCTTACAGAGAGAAGGGCGGTCTTGTTGAAGATAAGCTGACCTCACCCAAAGATAAGATAAGATAAGATAACTAACTTATCTTATCTAAAAAGGTCACTCCACACCATTATAAATACACTGGAGCACCCAGGTACCCCTACCCTCCGGTGACTAAGGATCAGAGGTGCAGCCAGTCCAACAAGTCGGACACAACAGCTCCGGCTGAAACCAGCCAGCCGAACACGTCATCTCTGACCAGTACAGAAGATCTCATCCGAGATCGACCTACAGTTTCAGGTAACCCTCGAAATAGAAGGGATTGAGTGAGGTATGCTAGCTTTTCCTACAAATGAATGAATGGATTGTATAATGATTATTCTATAGATGCTCACCACTTTATCCACTTATGGTAACATATTTATGATTTTGCAGAGAAAAGCATAGCCTTGAGAAAAACTAAGTCTCAAATTTTTACAAACAGTTCTGTAAGTTTAAGTTACTATTTCTATACTTTAAAATGCATTTATTTTAATGCATTTTCCATCAAGTTCTATTTCTACTCTGCATAATTTTGACATAGATGCTGCAATTGAAAGCTTTAAAAATGCACTGGTCTTAGAGCCAAATGATGGTAAGTTGTGATTTTGTATAAGGCCTTAGTTAGACAAGAACTACTAGTGTACTTATATAGGTGGACATTTAATTTTGTTACTTACAGCTGGGATTAAGAAGGAACTTGCTGCTGCCAAGAAAAAGGTGAGTGTATATCTAAGTTGAGCAAGCATGAAGGTGCATTATAAGCGTATTGCGAATTTAATTGGTTATATTATATTGTAAGTTGCTGATAGGCGTGACCAGGAGAAAAAGGCATATAGCAAGGAGTTAAAATTACAATCAGTATTGCACTAATTTTCTTTCTACTTTATTTTATTTTATTATGTTCTAGATTATCTAATGTATGTACTACTATATGATAGTATCTTCCTAGCTTTGATACTTGCTTCCTAAAAATGAAAAGATCAAAAAATTAGGAGAAAATATGTTAATAGAAGTGGAAACTCTACTGCTTCAAAGCCCTGAACATCTGGTATGCATGTATGCTATGGCTGTCTTAAAACTTTATCTTTAACGTCATCAAGTGAGTTTTTCAATTGAGAGAATCCAATTCTATGCATGTGTATATGAATCTACAATATGTTTCTAATAGAAGTAAATTTTCATTAACAAGAAGAGATGGATGTTACATGAGGAAGAGAACATGAGAGGTTTTCATGATTGAGGCATTAGTTTTCATTATTAGTTTGAATGCTTATATAGTCTTCTTATTTTCTTGGTTATATAGTCTTCTTGTTTTCTTGGTTTTATTGGTTTTCATGATTAGTTTGAATGGGGTGTATTCAATAAAAATTGTTAGTTGCGGTCACTATGTTAACTCTCTGCAGGCAAAACAGAAAGAAATAGACGAGTCTGAGAAGAAAGTATATAATCAAATCAGGAATCTGTACAAGAAAGAATATGCAAGTATGTTCCTAGTGTGCGCATTATTGGCTACTTGTTTTAGTTTTCCTTGCCTTTCCTGTTTTGCTGAACGTGAATATCCTTTTGTCTACCTGATTTGAATCTTTCTCAACCTTTTAACATACATGTTTGTTTTATCCAAACAAAATGCTAATATAACTTGATAAACATACATGTTAATGTTAGCTTGATGAACAATGTATTGGAATTCTATAGAAAAACAGAGTAGGCAAGTACGGCTGTGCACTAAAACTCCACCTTTGTGTAAAAAAAGATTCTGGGGAGGTAACTAGTTCACTCTACTATTGTGCTTTATATTTTATTTATGTTTCATCAGGTTGCACTTTTAGTTGTTTAATCTTTGAGGATCTGTTGTAGATGGACCAGGTTACAATGTGTCAAATTTGATGAGCAACATAATGAAGAAGTCAAAGATAGAATTTCTAAAGAGGTAACTTATAATCCTAGATAGAAGCAGGGGCCTTAAGGTTTATAATAATTTCTTTTGGTCATATCAATGATCATAAGTTGGGCAAAATAAATTAGTAATATGGTATTATGCATGAATACATTCTACCTTTGAATACTTGCTTTCAATGTGTTAATGTAAAAATTCTGTTTATGTTAGTTAGGGCACACTAGAGTTAGTCTTATGGTATTATGCTCAATACTATAATTTTCAATTTATTATGATCTCATGTTCTCTCAACACCCTCTTCCCCTCCCCAACCCTCTTTCCCTTTCTTTGGAAGCTCAAACATAGAAATGCTTACATTACATGCATTAGCAATGTGAGACTTACACCTTAGTTCTATTCTGAAATTCTACAGCACCGCCACTGAAATTGATTGACTTACCTGGATTGGACCAGCGGATTATGGATGACAAAGCAGTGAGTAGTTTTAAACTATATTCTCTTTAGTCCTAGTTTGAGATTTATCAAATATGTTCTGGCAATTACACCTGTATTCTCCATTGAGGATTTTTTTCTCGTATACTTTCTTTGAAGAACAGTGAAATTTCTTCATGTTTTTCATTTTCAGATCAGTGGATATGTGGAGCACAATGATGATATATTGCTGGTAGTCATTCCTGCTTCTCAGGCACCAGAAATTTTTACATCACGATCCCTCAGCGTGGCAAAGGAGTATGATGCAGAATGTGTGTTTTAAGCTCTTCTTGCTTTGTATTATCCTATCACCTCATCTCAAATTTATAGTTATTTGTTAGATACATAAAATCAATCTTGAGATTCCATTTAAGAACTTAAACTTTTTAAAGAGTTAGTCCTAGATGTAGCATCATTTCCTTTTTGATAATGAGGTTAAGACTTAAAAGTTTGATCATTGGGTATACCTATCTCTTAAATGAACTCTAGCAGAAACCAGATTAAGCCTCTGCATTGTCAATTCTAAGCCCAAATAGAATTTTTTGAGGGCATGTTAGTGATATTTTGCCATTCAAGAATCTCCATTAACAGTTTAAGTATTTAGGAAAGAGGGCACCTAACACCATTAAACTGCTTAATTTTAGAAACTTCATCGTTTCATTGTTATAATATTTATATCTTTTAAATAATATTTATATCTTTTAAATAATTTGGAATTGCAGCCATTATCCATGCTTGTGTCATAGTTCTTCAAACTGCAGTAATTCATGATGATGCAGAGGATGAGGGATAATATAGATCTAGACTAATTATGTATATTCCTGGGTTGTTTATGTGCAGCATGTCCGGTATGTTACCTTCCCG
Source organism: Arachis ipaensis (assembly GCF_059453495.1). Taxonomy (NCBI): domain Eukaryota; kingdom Viridiplantae; phylum Streptophyta; class Magnoliopsida; order Fabales; family Fabaceae; genus Arachis; species Arachis ipaensis. The sequence continues at coordinate 55,223,877 of NC_142438.1, forward strand.
TGGAAGAAGCTATTGAGCTGATGCCAAAGCCACCATCACCTTCACCAGTTCTTAAGAATTTAACTTATATCTATGAGGAAAATATAAGTAGATTTGGAGAATTCGGTGGCTCAAACTTTGGTGGATATCCTACTTTGAAAATGGAGAAGTGTAATGGAGTAGTTGTTGCATCTGCCATATTTGGTCTGTATAATATGATATCTGCAGCTTTTTACTCTTTCAAACTAGTAATTGACTATAAACTGATTATATTGTTCAGAAAATTTTGACGAGATAAATGAGCCAGCAGATATAAGTACATATTCAAAGGAGACAGTGTGCTTCCTTATGTTTGTAGATGAAGAAACAGAAAAATATATAAAGAGTTCAGGCAAGCTGGGAAGCAGCAAGATGATTGGCTTATGGAGAATTATCATTGCTCATAATCTTCCTTACACAGATGCACGGCGGACGGGAAAGGTCAGAAATCTTATTTGGCAAGCACTAATGCACAATTATGTCTATGAAATAGAAATTGACACATGGAATGTCTGCGTTACCATTTTTTTCCATTATGGTTATGCTCTTCTCTCTAATTTGTTTTCTCATATATTAAGTTTATATTGTTGGCCAGGGTTTCTTATTTTCATAATCTTCTTTGAAGGAGTTAATATTGCCATGCTAACTTACACTGACTACATTGGGAGGGGAGGGGAAGAAATAATTAGCTCAGTGGATGTATTGTTAGTTGCTAGATCCTCTTGTAGTAGCATGATGATTCCTTTTAATTCAAAATAAAATTTTTAGCGTGTGTATGATATAGAAAGCCTCAAATCTCCGTTGGACACTGTTGTGTATTCTATTTTCTAAAGTAGTACATTTATGCACCTATTAACTTTTATTAACTTTTCCCATAGATTCCGAAGCTTCTGTTGCATAGATTGGTTCCAAATGCTCACTGTTCTATATGGGTTGATGGGAAGCTTAAGCTTAAAAAAATACAGGAAGATAGGATGGAGCTAGGCAAGTAGTTTTATAGATTTATATGGTTCCTTTTTATTTTTCTTACTTCTTTTCCCTTTTCAGATTAGGAGCTTTGATTCTATCTAACTCTTCATGAAGAATTGAAGGGTTTAATTGATGATAGTTAGATATTAGCTTATCCTAATTTATACGTGTATTATATATATTATTGTGGGAATAATGATAGATGGATAATCAGTCTTCAATTCTAATGTTTGTTTCGCCGGCCTGAGCATAAATTTTCTTGATCCCTTAGCTTTTTCATTCATTGTACTGTTTTAATTATTAAGAACCCAAAATGCCTAACTGGCTACCTAGTGAGTTTAATTTAATTTAGATGAATAAGTGAAGGTAGGTTAACTTATGTCTAATTTGTGATTAGTTGAATGTTAGTAGTGTTTAGATTGTGGCAGCAAACTTTTGGTGATGATGAGGGTCCACTGAAATGAAACAACATTGTGAAATTCAATTTCGTAGTAATGTGTAGGTCATGGTTTAAAGTAATATTAATGAAGACATGCCAATACCATTATTATACCATCAAACACGGAGCATCTCACTGTTCCCTAAGGTTTCCTTCATTTTTTACTACAACAATAATATATAGTTCATGATTAACCTTCACAAATACTATCATCATGTTTGCTACGTGCTAATATTTCAATACTTTTCCCTTAATTAACAATAACAATAAATTGTTTGTTAGTTTCTAATCCTAATAATGTAGAAAAATCCCATACCTCCCTAATAAGTTGCTTGGTTAAATTTATTGTGTTGTCCAAGTTAATGGTTTAACTAGTTTAACTATTAATTGTTAACTCTTTGATTCTTTTTTTTTCTTTTTGTTAAAATATTATTTCTAATGATATTTTTTATTGTTATAATTTTAATTTATAACAGCCGGCTTGATAGAAATTCTATGACAGGAGAGGTTCCTACAAATCTTTGTAAGAGATGAGTTCGGATAATGAAGTTGGAGTGTTGGAGCAAGAAACAAAGATGTTGGAGCAAGTTCCCGAGATGAAACTCACACAAGAGACCAAGAAACTGAGGCAGGCTTGTTTTAAAGTTAATTACAAAAGCAGAAAATTTTTGGCCTCCAAATCTTATTCGTTATCACTTAGCTAAGCTATTTGTCTTGTATATTCATACTTTAAGTAGTAAAAACAACACTTATTAGATGGTTTAAATACATTATTAGGTATTAACATAGTTTAGGAAACTGGATGATAGATTTGACTGATTAGTGTTTATTGCAATGGTTGTATTTTGGCAAGTTTAGTAAGACAAGGTATTGTATAGGAGTTATTACTTTTGATTTTTAATAATAAAAAATTATATATTATATTAATATTTTGTTTATGAGTTATATAATATTTCATTTATGGATTATGATTTTTTTTACTGTGAAATTTTAATCACAATTATTTATTTAACGCGATAAAAATGACGGTAAAAATTGTTTTTTTAAACGATAAAAAATGTCACTGTCAGGGTAAAATGGCGGTTCAAAAATGCCATTTAACCAACCAAAATGCTACTGCCAGGGTAAAAATGGCAGTTCAAAAATTCCGTTTTAATCAACTAAAACGCCACTCTGTTAGGGTAATAATGGCGGTTTAAATCGCCGTTTTAACCTATCCAAAAACCGCCGTTTTAACCAACCAAAATGCCACTCTGTCAGGGTAATAATGGTGGTTCAAACCGCCGTTTTAACCTATCCAAAAATCGCCATTATAACTCTGGAAATAACGGCGGTTTGAACCACCGTTTTAACCTATTCAAACACTGTCGTAATAACCAGAATGGCGCCCAGAATTGTGTCGCTTTACGAAACCGCCATTATTGGTAATAATGGCGGTTCAAACCTCCGTAAATACCAAAAAAACCGCCATTTTTACCAGAATATTTTGTAGTGTAATGCAAGTAAAGAGAAACAAGATCAAAACTAGTGAAAATCCTATAAATGCAATAAAGAGCCTTGACTTGGGAATGAGAGTCTAAGAATCCTATTATTTCCATAACTACAACTATGGTAATTATGATGAGTCAATCTCACCTAGTTAACCCCAAACATCGAGGAGTACGTCAAGCAAGCATAATTGACCTTAATCCATAAGTCCTAGCCAACTTACCAAACTAGTTGATAAAAAGCTAGCGTCAATAGAAACGAGAGTCAACTAACTACCCAAGAATTACCACTAAATGTCGGACATTATGACTCTAGTATCCTAGGAATTCAAATCACAAGCCAAGGTGGGAAAATCTACTCAAAATCTAAAGTTGGCATTTTCACAAATACCTTGTGTGCATAAAAGTAAAACATGGAAAATTGCAAAGTAAAATAGAAAACTATAACCAACTATCAACAAAACCAAATATAGACAAGGAATCAAACATAAAGGAAGCATGAAACATAAAATTCATTGATCAAAACTTCAAGAAACACAAAATTGCATATATGAACAAAGTAACTTGAACCAAAGAAAGTGAAAGTAAAGGTGATGTAATTAAAGAGAAAATTGAGAGTACTTACAATTAAAGAAGTAAAATCAAAGATCAAAGCTTGCTATAAAATGTTACAATAAAAATTGATAAACCCTAGGAGAGCAATATACTCTACACTACTCCTACTCCTAATTACTATATGAAAACTATGGAAAAAATAAAGTCTAAGTCCTAATGTAAGCTCATCCTTCATATGTGTTGAATTCCCCTTTATATAGCATCCAAAATCAGCATCCAAGCCTTCCAAAATGGGCCAAGAGGCCTCAGAATTCGCAAAGCACGTGTTTCATTAATGAAATCACGTGTTGGGTGTGTGCTTGGCTGAAAGTTGACCTGTGCGTACGCACAAGTGCTTGTGCGCATGCACACTTTGCTGTGTGTGCTTTTCCTTATTTTCTTCATGTTTTCTCCTTTATACATATTTTCTTCCACTTTTGGCTATCCATCCTTGCCTCCAAGGCCTGAAATCACTCAACAAATATGTCATGGCATCAAATGGAATAGAAGTGGAATTAAATTGCTCATTTCAAGCACAAAATTGCATGTTTTCACATTTAGGATCAAAATGGGGACAAAATACAAAAGTATGCTATTTTGGTGCTTAAGTGTGAGTTCATGTGCTAGAATCCATCCAAATTAAGTCAAAATATATCATCAAATATGGACTCATCAATTTTCTTACACTTAAATAATAGCATGTCCTTATGCTAAACCAACAAGGAGAATGATAAAAAAGGGGGCAATCAACTTATTAAATGCAACTACCTATATGCATGCAAGTATGTATATACTATCTATACCTATATATCTATCTATAGTTTCCTATGAAGTTGGTGAAAACAAATAATCAAATTCCCAAGCAAGTATATACAAATAGGGCAAAGCGAGGAAATAATCCAATGCAACCAAAATCTAAAGAATTGATTCAACTCGTCAAAATGAAGCAACTTGCAAGAATACATGATAAGAGACATGAAAACATAGAGTTGAGTAATTGAACCCTCACTAGGTGTGTGTATACACTCTAATCACTCGGTGTCTAAGGGTCAATTCACTCAAGTCTCCTCTAATCATGTTTTCAAGGATTTGCTTTTCATCTAACAATCAACAACAAGTGATGCATGAATGCAATTATCATGAGGACTTCATGTGGTTGTAATGGGATCAGGGTTAAGGTGGGATAGATATGGTTAAGTGGACTAAAAAGATTGAATCCTTGATTAGTTTAAGTATCCAACTCAACCTATATCAACCAAATCAAAATAAAATGCAATCCTAACCTTCCATCATTTCCTTTTTTCATAAACACTCATGTATGATTTATCATTCACATCTCATATGCATTTCTTATTTATTTCCTTTCACTTTGGGGTAATTTCATCCCCTTTTTCATGATGATGTTTATTTTTGAATGAAAGTAAAATGCATATGGTTTTAGTAGTTCATACATGATTATTCCCATTTTCTAAAATTTTTAATGAAATACCCAAATTAAACATTTTCATTAACTACCAATGTTTTCCAAAATTTCCCCACACTTAAATGAAACACACTCCTCAACCTAAGCTAATCAAGGATACAATCCAAGGCAAATCATGGTTTTTCACTTAAGGTTGTGATGTGCTAATATCAAGAACGATGGGGTAGATAAAGCTCAAAGGGGTTAACAATGGTAGATGCAAGGGTAGGCTATATGGGTAAAGTAAGCTTTTATCAAAGATGGCCTCAATCATACTCAATGCAATTCAAAACATCAATCATTGGATATAAAGAATTAAGCAAAACCAAGATTACAATCATAGAAGAGATATAACACACAATGAACAAAATTAGTGATTAAAATGTATAACCACTCAATATAGCTCAAAAACTTACAGGGTATTTGTTCTTTACTCTTCTATGTTCCATAAAAAAATCATTCAAGAAAGTTTGAAAACAATTTTCTCAATCAATTCAATAGAATGCCCTTGAAATAAAATTCTTGGAAAATTTGTTGTTCTTCACCAAAACTTATTTCCTATATGTATGTATGTTGTGATGGATGCAAATTTTTTTTTTTCAAAATTTTCTAGTTCTTTTCCTAATTTTCAACAAGCAAAAATTAACATGAACAATTAGGATCAAAATAACCTAGGCATATGCTATTCACATCATCCAATCACAATCCATATCTATACTATATACCAAGCAATATAAAGTGTAATATGTCTATATATACCAAAATGAAAGTGCAATACTAAAGATGGCTAGAAACAACTAATATATATACCAAAAGTACTAAACAGTAGTGCTTAAGTCAAAGTACTACAAATATCTACATAAAGCATAATAAAACTTAAAATAAACTAAATAACAAGTGTTAATGAAAGAATATTTACACCAAAAATATCGTAGATTCTCCCCCACACTTAATCATGCACGGTCCTCCGTGCTCAAAAGAATCAAACGGGGGGGGGTCAAGTTTGAGTGGCTCCACCGTCAAATGGTGGTGAGTGGTGGTGATGCTGATAAACAATGATGGCTTGGGATGTCTCTGTGGTGGTCTCAGCTGCCGGCTCCTCAACTCTCTGAACTACTGCCTCCTCAATCGTGGACTCCTCCGGTCTCGGTCTCAGGCTCTGGTATATCTGGAGGAGGTGGCCCAGGGTCTCTACCCTCAAACTTCGCCATTATCCACTGGAAGCGGCGAGTATTGCGGTGCTCAAAACGGTAGAGGAGCTGAATGATCTCCCGACCCAGCTCATAAGGTGTCTAAAGTTGGAGTGTGAGTGCGGGAGATGTAGGAGGTGCTGAGGGCTCTATTGCTAATGGAGGCTCAGTAGTCTTTCTCTTCTTCTGCGGTGGTCTCTTATAGTCGTCGTATGGCAGGAATGGTTGCTTGCTGATGAAGACAGACGTCCGGTCTGTTGGGCGTCTCTCCACTCCAGATAAAGCGGCTAATCTGGTGATCATCGATGGGAAGGGAATATTGTAGTTCTACTGTTAGTTCACCTTCCACATCGAATCTCTGATAAGGGGAAGAACAGAGATCCTCTTCCCTTATAGAATAGCCCAAAGCAAAACCGCCACACGGACTCTAATGTGCGTGGCATGCGTGCTCGGTAGGATGTAGTCGGCAATGATCTGCTGCCAGATCCTTGCCTCAGAATTTAGGTCAGTGCACGCGATGCTCAATGGAACCACATTCTCCCCTGTGCTGTACTCTCATCTGGCCTCAGGTAGGCCAATCTTTTTCAGAACCACATCCAAAGAAAGCTTGCCCGTTGTCAATTCCTTCACTATCTGAGGATAAGCATCACGAGCCAGAGGAATATACGAAATATCTAAGAGGGCCTTTAAAGCAGTGTCAGAGGTGTCCAGTGTGACACCTCTTAGAAAAATAATTGGGGCGTCCCTCTTTAGGAGATTTTCGTAGAATTCCTTGACCTGGTGTTCATTGACTTCCACCGGATCGAATTCTACGAATTTTCAATAGTAAAAATTTAATCTATTAAGGATCTGATCCGCATATTTCTCTGACAAGTTCAGCTTTCTCTCGTAGTGAAAGGCTCGCTTTTCCAGTTTCTTGTATTGTTCTTGGGCTTCGGCATTAATGAACGTGTCCGGTTGGGTACTCGGAAGCGTAGGAGGAGGATGAGCCAAAGGATTGGCTTTCTCCTTTCCTTTGCGAGACATCTTGAAAAAGACAAAAATAGAATACAACTCAGGAGAAACAGATAAAAATCACAAAAAGAAGAAGGATATAATCAAACAATTCAAATAAGAGCCAATAAGGTAAACAACACTCAATTAAGGGAAAACATGTAAAAAGCGGTTGAATGCTCAAAAGGAGATGTATTTTTCCAAAATCAAGTAACCTAAGTGACAAATGAAGGAATGAACAACAATTAAAGCATACATATGACTTAGGTGTAACAATGCAAGTGAATTGACTTGAAAGAAATTGAGTGTTGCAATTGTGCCTTGGAAATTGAAAGAGTTTGCAAAATTTGGCACAAAAGGCCATAATCAAAGCCATAGTGAAAGCATGCACATATTCATATTGAGAAGATAAGAAATGATCACATATACATAACTTCTTGTCCAAAGCAATACTCGATTGAGAAACAGGTTGCATTGCTCAAAAACATAAAGGAACAAGTGGCTATGTATATGGTCATTGATGTTAAAAACACATGAATAGGAATTTAACCAATTCACTCAAAAAAAATAATGTATGTACTGCTGCAAATGGCACTAAACAGATTCACAATTTATGAGTTTAAGGCTGGTTTGGTGTTTAAGCAAAAGGAATGAGCAGTCAGTATATAATGCAGCAAATTAGCATGCTATGCACTTGCAAATGCATCAAACAAAGTGATGTCAGCTTGGTATTCTACACAGCTGTAGATTTCAAGTTCAGTTTGATGTCTCGGCAAAAATAACACAAGGTGCATAATCAAAATTAAAGCTCAGGCAGCATCAAAATCAATAGAAAATTACACAAGTATGAAATTAACAATGCAAAATAGAAAGAAAATTAAAAACCTATGCTGATCAGACACAGAAGATGAATCAAAAATCTGTTCAGGCATTATATTAAGCATGTTATGTGCAGAAATGAAAAATAGCATTCACAATTCAATCACACTAGCATTCCAACAACCCAGAGAACTCAACAATAATCAGTCAACATCAAACATTCAATCCAGACAACAGAAGTCATCTAACCTAATGCCACCTAGTTACTAAAATAGAAATTGAAAGCAGTGAAAGAAAGGAAATGATACAGAAATAGTAGAAACGCAGGTTACAGAGAAGGAAATGGGACTTGTAATGCAAAAGGAAAAAGAAGAAACAGACAGAGAAGGAAGGTGGTGGTTGCGCGGTCGCGGCAGTACAGAAACTCGCCACCGCTGATGGCTGGTTGTTGGACTGGAAGGTGCAGCCTAGAGCTTGCTGCGCAGAGACAGGGGTGCAGCACAGAGAAGAAGGGAAATGGAGGAGAGAGGAAATGAAAAAGAGAAAGGAGAGAGAGTGGTTGGGCGACGGTGGTCGCCGGCGGTGTTGCGGTCGAACGGAGGTGATGGTTGGTGGTGTCTCAGAGAAGAAGGGAAAAGGGTTGGGGGGTTTAGAGAAGAAAAGAAGAAAAGAAAGGAAGATTTGGGAAACTGATAAGGCGTAACTCTCTCTTTTCGAATTAACGTTTGAAAAGTGACCTGTGCATATGCACAAGGTCGTGTGTGGACGCACACAAGGAAGAAGGAAAGGTTATGCGCTCACACAGCATCATGCGAGCACTGTAGATAGAAGGGGTATTAACAAACTGGTTTTTCTATCGGTAAAGAATAAAAGTAATCACGTTGTAAGTATAGTTTCTAAACCAACAGAAAATTCTTTCGTACAAAAATTTTGGTTGTCACAAGTAACAAACCCAATAAAATTTATAAACCGAAGTATTCAAACCTCGGGTCGTCTTCTCAAGGAATTGCAGGGAAGTATGATTTATTATTGGTTATGAAAAACAGTGTTTTTGGGTTTCAAAAGGTTGAACAAGGAAAATAAATTGCAGGAATTAATAAATTAATATCTAATAAAACTCTTGGCAAGGTATAAAAATGGAATTCCTATCCTAGTTATCCTTATCAATGGTGATGATAATTGGGTTTTAATCCCACTTAGTTAACCTTTACTAAAGCAAAGGAAAGTCAAGTGGACTAATCAGTTTGATCCTCAGGTCCTAGCCAATTCCTAAGGAAGGACTAGAGTTATTGGAATTCAATTCGATTAGCAAAAATAACAATTATCAATCACGATGAGTTTGATAACTCAAGAGTCTCCAATAAATCAATTAAAGCCGAGAATATAAAGAGCTAAATAAAAATCATAAATCTGAAATACCTCAATTGCATTAATAAAAGAAAATCAATCTAAACATAAAGAGTTCATAAGCCAAATTGGTAACATAAGTCAGATACGAATAAAAGCATTAGAATAAATAAAAATATAAAAGGAATATTGAACCTGAGAAGAAGTTGAAATCCTAAATCCTTTAAGAGGAATCCTAATCCTAAAACCTAAGAGAGAGGAGAGAACCTCTCTCTCTCTCTAAAAACTACATCTAATCCCAAAATTATGTAAATTGAATAATGGAAGACCTCCCATGAATGAATGCGTTCCCCCACTTTATAGCTTCTAATCTGAGTTTTCTGGGCTGAAAACTGGGTCAAAAACAGCCCAGAAATCGCCCCCAGCGTATTCTGGTACGTATAGGTCGCGGGAAAGTGACGCGGAAGCGTCGTCCACGCGTTTGCGTGGATTGCGTTTCTACCAGGTCATACGTCCGCGTGATCCACGCGTTCGCATCGCCTGGCTTTGGGGCAGCTATAGAAAATTATATATCTTTGCGAAGCCCCAGATGTTAGCTTTCCAACGCAACTGGAATCATCTCCTTTGGACCTCTGTAGCTCAAGTTATGACCGTTTGAGTGCGAAGAGGTCAGGCTAGACAGCTTAGCAATTTCTTCAACTTCTTGTATTCCTTCCACTTTTGCATGCTTCCTTTCCATCCTCTAAGCCATCCCTGCCCTGTAATCTCTGAAAATACTTAATACACATATCAAGGCATCGAACGGTAATAAGAGAAGATTAAACATATCAAAATTAAGACCAAAGAAGCATGTTTTCAATCATAGCACAAAATCAGGAAGAAAAACGTAAACTCATGCAAATCATATGAATAAGTGTATGAAAGATTGATAAAATCCACTCAATTGAGCACAAGATAAACCATAAAATAGTGGTTTATCAACCTCCCCACACTTAAACATTAGCATGTCCTCATGCTAAGCTCAAGAGAAGCTATAAAGGAGTGAAGAGGAATGGTAAAATATATAAAATGCAATCCTATCTATATGAATGCAACTAAATGTGAAATGCATCTACCTACTTGGTTAAAAATAAATAAGTTCTCCAAGACAAACATAAATCAAATTCCACTAATTCAAACAATACAGTAAAAACAAGTAAACTTGTAAGAAGATAGCCCATGAAAGCAGGGAATATAGAATCAAGCATTGAACCCTTACTGGTAGTGTATATCACTCTAACTCTCAAGTGTCTAGGGTCAATCACTCTACTCTTCCCTAGTCATTCTTTTTCAACCTTGTTCTTCATCTAACCAATCAACAAATATTTAGTATACCAATGCAAACATCATGAGGTCTTTTCAGGGTTGTAATGGGACTGAGGTAAAGGTAAGGATATATATATATATAAGGCTAAGTGGGCTAACTAGGGGTGTTCATGGTTTGGTTAATCCAAAAACCAAACCAGTTTTTTGGTTAACCAAAAATATAGTATTGGTTAATTAACCAAATTGGTTTTACATGATGAAACCGGTTATTAACCGGTTAGTAAATTTTAAAACCGGTTTTTAACCGGTTATTAAAATAAAAACCGGTTTTTAAAAAAATAACCAGTTTTTATATAAAAAACCGGTTTTTGTACTAAAAAACCGGTTTTTGTACCAAAAAACCGGTTTTTGTACCAAAAAACTGGTTTTTGTACCAAAAAACCGGTTTTTATACTAAAAAATTGGTTTTATACCATAAAATTGGTTTTTACATGTAAAAATATATTTTTACACAAAAATTAATATTTTTACATATAAAACCCAAATTTTTACACAAAAAACCGGTTTTTGTCCCAAAAATCGGTTTTTATACTAAAAAATTGGTTTTTATACCATAAAATTGGTTTTTACATGTAAAAATAGGTTTTTACATGTAAAAATAAATTTTTATGCAAAAATTAATATTTTTACATACAAAAACCCAAAATTTTAAACCTTTTTTTAATTAAATTTTTTTAATCTAATTTTTTTCTTTCTAAATGATACGAGTAACATTTGTAAATAATGAAATCCCTTCCATTGCTTTCGTTCCTTTTTCTTTCTTATCTCTTTTCAATATTTTCTATAAATAATTTTTTCTCTTTCTCTCTCTCTCCTCTTCTCTTTCTTTTCTCTCTCTCTCTCTCTCCCATTTTTCTCTCTCTTCCTCTCTTTCTCTTCTCTCTCTCCCCCTCCTCTCTATCTATCTATCTCTCTCTCTCTCCCCTTCCCCTTCCCCCTCTTTCTCCCCCTCCCCTTTCGTTCTCTCTATCCTTCTCTCCCTCTCTCTCCCCATGCTCTCTCTCTCCCCCTCCCTCTTCTCTCTCCCCTCCTCTCCCTCTCTCCTTCTCTCTCCCCTCTTCTCTTTTCTCTCTCTCCTTCTCTTTTTCTGTCTCTCTTTCCTTCTCTCTCCCCATCCTCTCTCTCTCCCCTCTCTTTCTCTCTCTTTGTCCTCTTTCTCTCTCTGCTTCTCTCTCTCTTATCCTTCTCTCTCTCTTCTTATCTCTCTCCTTTTTTTCTTTCTCCTCCTCTATCTTCGCCTCCTCTCTCTCTTCTCTCTCGCTGTAGAGAGAAGAGGAGAAAAGAGATAGAAGAGGGATAGAGATTGAGAGAAGGTTGAGAGAGAAAGAGAAAAGAGAGAGTAAGAAAAGAAAGAGGAGAATGGGAGAAAATGAAGAGAGGAAGAGGAGGAGAGAGAGAAAGAAGAAAAGGAAAGAGAGATGAGCAAGAGAGAGAGAAAGAGAGAAAAGAAAAAAGAGAGAGAGAGAGAGGAAAGAGAGAGAAAGAGAGAGAAAGAGAGAGAGAAGGGAAAAGAGAGGAGAAAGTAGAGAGATATGGGAGAGAGAGAGAAGGAGAGGAGAGGAGAGAGAGAGAGAGAGGAGGGGAGAGATAGAAAAAGGGGAGAGATGATTAGAGAGAGAAAGGGGAGGAGAGAGAACGGAGGGGGAGAAAGAGGGCAAGGAAAGAGAGAGAGAGAGAGAGAGAGAGAGAGAGAGGAAGTGATAGAGCGGAGAGAAGGAGAGAGAGATAGAGAGAGAAGGAGAGAAAGAGAGAGGGAGAGAGAGAAAGAGGGAAGGGGAGAGAGAGGGAGAGAGAAAGAAAGACGAGGTGGAGAGAGAGAGAAAGAGAGAGAGAGAGGGAGGGGAGAGAGAGAGAGGAGGAAGAGGAGAGAGAGAGAGAGAGAAAGAGAGGAAGATAAGGAAAGAGAGATAGGGGAGAGAGAGGAGGAGAGAAAGAGGGAAAAAGGAGAGAGAGAGAGAGAGAGAGAGAGAGAAGCGGAGAGAGAAGGAAAGGAGAGAGGAGATAAAGAGAAAAATGAATTAGAGAGAGAAGGGAGAGAGGGGGGAAGGAAAGGGGAGAGAGAGGGAAAAGGGAGAGAAATAGGGAGAAAAGAAGAGAGAGAGAGAAGGGGATAGAGAATAGAGAGAGAGAGAGGATAGGGAGAGAGAAAAGGAGAGGAGGAGAAAGAGGAAAATGAGAGAGAGAGAGAGAGAGAGGAGGGAGAGTAGGGAAAAAGAGAGATAGGAGGAGAGAGAGAGAGAGAGAGAGAGAGAGAGAAAGAAGGGAGGGAGAGAGAGAAAGAGAGAGTAAGGGGGAGAGGGAGGGAGAGAGAAAGGGAGAGGGAGGGAGAGAGAGAGAGAGAGAGAGAGAGAGAGAGAGAGTGCGAGAGAGAGAGAAAGAGTATGTAATTTGGTTTTGAAATTAAGTTTTGATTTTAATTTGGTTTTGGTTTTGGTTAACCGGTTAAAAACCGGTTTCTTTTAATTTGGTTTTGGTTAACCAATTCTAAAAAATATGGATATGGTTTTTAAATTGTTTCATTAAACTGGTTAACCAAAATGTGGTTATGGTTTTTTAACCGGTTAACCACATTTTGGTTTTTTTATGAACACCCCTAGGGCTAACAAAGTGAATCCTTGATTAGTCTAAGATCTCACCTAATATATACATACTTTATATAATTTAAAATGCTTTACCTAACTACCCAATTTTTTTTCCACTTTTTTATTACATGCTCATGTATCAAACTTATTTTTGAATTTTGTCCCATGTGCATTGATTCTTTTTATTTTGCATTTGGGGTAATATTATTTTTCTTTTTTTTGTATCCCCTTATTTAATTACTTAATATTTTTTTTCAATGCACATGGTAATTTAATTATTTTGATTTCACATGAGCATGCTTCCCAAATTTTCAAATAACTTATTCAATTTAATTCCCCCCCCCCCTTTTTTTTTTCTATCATCCTATGTTCCCATAAAATTCTCCATACTTAAATTATACACAATATCTATCTTAAGCTAACCAAGGATTCAACTTGGAATTTTTATTTTGTTTTTCTGCTTAAGGCTAGTAATGTGGTTATGGAATGGAGGGGGGTTAAAAAGCTCAAAGTGGCTAACAAGGGTGACATAAAACGGTAGGCTTATTTGGGATAAGTGAGTGAAAATAAGTAATAGCCTCAATCATATGCAAGCATGTAAATACACTAAATAATGGACATATAGAGTGGAACAAAGTAAAGATTGCAATTATAGAGAAGAAAACACACAAGAATAAAATATTTATGGTTAACTAATGTAACCATGTAATTAATCTCAAAATCTCACAGGTTGTGTGTTCTTTGACTCAAAAACCATGTTCCAAATACAACTTCAAACAAATTTAACACATAGAAAATTTTAATTTTTTTATTTAAATTAGTGAAACAATTTTTTTTTCAAAAATAGGGTCCTAGAAATAAATTTATTATTTTTCAACCAAGTAGTATTTAAATGCAAACAATCAACTACACATGCAATCTATTATGCAATGCAACAATGAACTAATGAAGAAAATAAGACATTGGTGTTGAGAAGAGAATAACTAACCCATGGAGATCGGTATCGACCTCCCCACACTTAAAGGTTGCACCGTCCTCGGTGCATGCTAAGATGTACAAGTGGACGGGCTGCTCCAACTGATGCCTTTCTCTATAGATTGTACAGATTGACTTGCCTGTCTCTCCATATAGAACTTCTTCCTTTTTCCTTCCTCGGTGGCCATCCTGAAAGAAGAGGAAAAAGGAAAAAAGTAACCCAGAAATAAAGATAAGAAAAATAAATAAAATATGGGTTGGTAATACCAAATAATAAAGGTCACAATTACATGGTAGCTACAACATGCAGTGAGAAAATAGTAGAAGCATACGGCATATCAATAGTGCAAGAATTGCAACAATGGGAAAGAGGGTGTGGGTAATGCAAAATAGTGTAAGTGCATATCAATGAAAAAGGAATATCAGTATTATAAAAATTAGCATTGACTTATGAATAATAATACCCAATTAGAATAAAACAAGGCATGAAGCACCAGAATAATTCAAAAAGATGTAACAGTTGAATGAGAAAATTTTAACACCAATGAAAAAAGTAATAATTTTAGAAAAGAAAATAAAAATATACCCAAAATTAAAATGCAATGGATGAAAGTATGCAAATAAATTAAATAAAATAGAATGGAAGTGAAGAGGGATGAGAAGTTAAAAAGATGAAGTAAGAAAGAAAGAAGAAAGAAGAAAAGATAGAAAAAAAATTAGGATTAGAAAAGAAAACATAAGATAATTGGCACTGATCAGGATAAGTTGTGGGACGCGGGCGACGCGGACGCGTGGGTGACGCGGTCGCGTGGTGTGCGATAAGTTCAGGTGACGCGGACGCGTGGGGCACGCGGACGCGTGACTCGAGTTGTGCTAGTGGCGCGAGAGCAGTCTCGCGTACGCACAACTCTCTGTTTAAATGCATTTTTGCCAAAAATCTGGGGTGACGCGTTCGCGTGGGTGACGCGATCGCGTGGATGGCCATATTTGTAAAATGACGAGGACGCGTGGGGCACGCGTTCGCGTGGTAAGGCTTGTGCTTCTAGCACCGTTCCATCCCCATTCCAGCCTAACTTGCTGCCAAACACCCGTTTACGTCGATTTTACAGGGCCACGCGTTCGCGTGGGTGACGCGGACGCGTGGGAGGCATTTTTCCCACATGATGCAGACGCGTCGGCGACGCGGTCGCGTGGATCAATTTGTGCCAAAGGCACGCCTCCAGCCACGCGAATTCAATCTTGTTTTCTTCCCAACGCACATATGACGCGGACGCGTCGGCGACGCTGTTGCGTCGCGTGCCATTTTTCTTCTATTTTTTTATAGAATGCAAAATGCAATGTTAATGTGGATGTTATGAATAATTCCAGGTTCAATGAAATAAAATAAAATTTAAAAACAAACAAAACGAAATAAAATTAAAATTGAAAAAGGAACGATCATACCATGGTGGGTTGTCTCCCCACCTAGCACTTTTAGTTAAAGTCCTTAAGTTAGACATTTGGGGAGTCCTTTGTTATGGTGGCTTGTGCTTGTACTGATCCTTGAATCTCCACCAATGTTTGCAATTCCAGTATCCTCCGGGATCCCAAATTAGGCGCAGAAAGCCTTCAAGCAAGTTAAAGCAAGTGACAAGGCCCCAAGAGTGTTGATTGCCAGAATGAATTCCGGGGTCCCAAATCTTGCTTTTGCACCCGTCTTCTTGTTGATCATTATGATTCCATCCGGGTAGCAAGCAATCTGAATTCTCACTAAAGCGGCCAAACAACTTCCTAGACCCATTCAGTTGAGCTTTACACCAACCCTTGCATTTAAACTTTGAGCACACAACCATGTTGAACCTTGCTTGACAACTCCAACCACTAACCATCTTCCTCTTACTCTTAATGCCACAAAGAGCTCTAAGTTGACCATCCGTCTCCAGTAGCCCATATTCAAGTGGAATTAGAAAGCTAAGGGATATGAATTTTACCCACTTGAATGTTGTAAAGGATGATGGCAACTTAGGGGGAGGTATTTCTAACGAATTTGCAAGCTCCACTCCCTTGTGCTCTTCTCTGACAACTTTCACCTCTTTGCAAGTTTCTTCAATATCAACCTCTTTCTCTTGGTAGCTTTTTTCCAATTCAATCTCTTCTTCATTGCTCACCAAGTGCATGGGAGGCTGTGCTTCTTCTTCTTTAATCTCCATCTCTTGACCAACCTCTTCTAAGTCTTCAACTATGATATGCCTTGGAGGTTGTACACCCTCCTCATCATCAATTTCAATCGCCTTGGAAGGAGGTTCTATAACCTGACTTTTCCATGGAGGTTCAGCATCTCCTAAATCTTCAACCATTTCTTCCTCTGCAACTATTATGGCTTCCTCCACTTGTTCCAATACAAAGCCATGTTTCTCATTGTCCACCGAAGTTTCTAGTGTCTCCTTCATGCTACGCTCTTCTTTTGATTCTCCACATGCAACCATGGGAGTACTTTGAGTGCTCAGATGTTGAGAAGCTAATTTATTTACTACCTCGGTTAAGGCAGTCGCGAGTTCCACTACATCCCTTTGCATCTTCGCTTGCCCTTGAAGAAGACCACGAAGGAAGTCATCCATTGGAGATTAGGGTGGATATGAAGGTTCATTATTTTGGAGAAAGGGTTCATAATAGGAAGGTGGTTCTTCTTGATAAGGATATGGAGATGGTGAATATTGAGGTAGTGGCTCCTGAGAGTAATTTTGTTGGAATGGGGGTGGTTCTATGTACGGTTCATTTGGCTCATAAGATGGTTGGTATGGTGGATATGGGTTAGGGTCATATGGAGGTGAATGGTGGAAAGGGACTTGTGAGTATGGTGGTCCAAAGTCATGTTGAAGAGGGGGTTCATAGGCATATGGTGGTGGTTGTTGATAGTCCATTGGAGGTGGTTGTTGCCATGAGGGTTGATCGAATCCTTGTGGCTCCTCCCATCTTTGATTCTTCCAACTTTGATGCCTATTTTCATTATAGTTTCCATTCTTTATAACAACATTGGAACCAAACTTAAAGCGATGGGGGTGAGATCTCATAATAGCTAATAAAAATTAAAAATAAAAACAAATAAACAAGCAAAGGAAAATAAAATAAAATAAAATAAAATAAGAGAAAAGATTTGAAATTTGAATTTGAAATAAGATAAGATAAGATTTTTTGAAAAATATATGATTTTTTTTGAAAAAAAAATTTGAATTTTGAAATTTAAAACTAAGATAAGATAAGATAAAAAAATTTAAAATTAAAAATCTGAATTTTTTTTTTCGAAAATAAATCAATTTAAAAGCAAATATTTACAATAACTAATAATAAGGCACACGTATGCAATTCCCCGGCAACGGCGCCATTCTGACGAACTGGTTTTTCTATCGGTAAAGAATAAAAGTAATCACGTTGTAAGTATAGTTTCTAAACCAATGGAAAATCCTTTCGTACAAAAGTTTTGGTTGTCACAAGTAACAAACCCAATAAAATTTATAAACCGAAGTATTCAAACCTCGGGTCGTCTTCTCAAGGAATTGCAGGGAAGTATGATTTATTATTGGTTATGAAAAACAGTGTTTTTGGGTTTCAAAAGGTTGAACAAGGAAAATAAATTGCTGGAATTAATAAATTAATATCTAATAAAACTCTTGGCAAGGTATGAAAAATAGAATTCCTATCCTAGTTATCCTTATCAATGGTGATGATAATTGGGTTTTAATCCCACTTAGTTAACCTTTACTAAAGCAAAGGAAAGTCAAGTGGACTAATCAGTTTGATCCTCAAGTCCTAGCCAATTCCTAAGGAAGGACTAGAGTTATTGGAATTCAATTCGATTAGAAAAAATAACAATTATCAATCACGATGAGTTTGATAACTCAAGAGTCTCCAATCAATCAATTAAAGACGAGAATATGAAGAGCTAAATAAAAATCATAAATCTGAAATACCTCAATTGAATTAATAAAAGAAAATCAATCTAAACATAAAGAGTTCATAAGCCAAATTGGTAACATAAGTCAGATACGAATAAAAGCATTAGAATAAATAAAAATATAAAAGGAATATTGAACTTGAGAAGAAGTTGAAATCCTAAATCCTTTAAGAGGAATCCTAATCCTAAAACCTAAGAGAGAGGAGAGAACCTCTCTCTCTCTCTAAAAACTACATCTAATCCCAAAATTATGTAAATTGAATAATGGAAGACCTCCCATGAATGGATGCATTCTCCCACTTTATAGCCTCTAATCTGAGTTTTCTGGGCCAAAAACTGGGTCAAAAATAGCCCAGAAATCGCCCCCAGCATATTCTGGTACGTACAGGTCGCGGGAAAGTGACGCGGAAGCGTCGTCCACGCGTTTGCGTGGATTGCGTTTCTGCCAGGTCATGCGTCCGCGTGATCCACGCGTTCACGTCGTCTGGCTTCGGGGCAGCTATGACAAATTATATATCGTTGCGAAGCTCTAGATTTTAGCTTTCCAACGCAACTAGAACCATCTCATTTGGACCTCTGTAGCTCAAAGTATGACCGTTTGAGTGCGAAGAGGTCAGGCTGGACAGCTTAGCAATTTCTTCAACTTCTTGTATTTCTTCCACTTTTGCATGTTTCCTTTCCATCCTCTAATTCATTCCTGCCGTATAATCTCTGAAAACATTTAACACACATATCAAGGCATCGAATGGTAATAAGAGAAGATTAAACATATCAAAATTAAGACCAAAGAAGCATGTTTTCAATCATAGCACAAAATTAGGAAGGAAAACGTAAACTCATGCAAATCATATGAATACGTGTATGAAAGATTGATAAAATCCACTCAATTGAGCACAAAATAAACCATAAAATAGTATTTTATCAGGTATCGCGACCTGTGCGGACGCACAAGGGACGTGCGAATGCACAAAAGGAAAGAAGGGGTTGTGTTCACATGCACAAGGGATGCGTGTGCTGCGACCAGAGGGATTGCCAAGGTCTGTGCGGGTGCACATATCTATGCGCGCGCACAGGTGGTTCTCTCTTTTTTTTTAAAAGGTGATTAGGTTGATGTGTGCGGTCGCACAGGGAGAAAAGAAAGGTGTATACACATGCACCAGCCGTGCGCGTGTTGCAAACAGAGGGAGCGTTTGGGGGTGTGCGTGCGCTCGTTACTATGTGGATGAACAGGGATGAGAAAACAGGGGTACTGTGCATGCGCACAAGGCTGTGCGGACGCACAAGACTCTATTCCTGCAATAAAAATTTTTCCTCTAAGGCATCAAACTTGATGTCCAAAACAGGTTTTCAAGTCCCAAAACATCATAAAACTCCCAAAAACACATTATTTCACTAAAATTACCCAACATACTTCAAAATAAAACTAACCAACCAAGCAAAATAACCAATTATTCATGAAACAAAAGCTAAAAGAGAGAAGGTTAGAAGGATATTACCATGGTAGGGTGTCTCCCAACTAGCACTTTGGTTTAAAGTCCTTAAGTTGGACTTGGTGAGGAGATCCTTGTTAGGGTGGCTTATGTTTCTACTCCTCCTTGAATCTCCAACCAAGTTTGCTCTTGATTTGACCTCCGGGGTCCCAAATGAATTGTATCAACCTCTTAAGAGACTTCAAGCTAGCAACTAGGATCCATAAGTGTTGATTCTTGAAATTAATACCCGGATCCCATACTTGAGTTCCTCTATTACCATTGACATGCTTGTGCACTCCCCAGAATCCACTAAAGTTATTCTTGCACCAAAATTGAGTTCCAAATGTTGATTTGGCTCCCTTGATAAATTTTCTATTTCCTTGCCAAATAACATTCTTCTCTTCACCACCTACTACTCCAAGAAAGGTTTGAAGTTGACAATCCGTCTCCAAGATGGCATATTGATGCGGGCCTAGAAAGCTTGTCGGAGAAGTCTTCACCCACTCAATTCGCTCTTGCACACATATATTCACTTCTTGGTAGCTAAAATCTTCCTTAACCTCTTTTGAATCTTCCTCATTATCACTCAAGTAAAAAATTGGGGGTTGTGTGAAGTCCACATCAACATCTCCTTCCAAATTCAATGAGGGAGGCTCATGAAGGTCATTGGCGGGGTTGACCAATTTGGACAACAAATCTTGAATGATGGAATCCTCTTGATCATTTCCTACTAACTCTTCATTTATCTCCTCTTGTACTTCATGTTGTGACTTGATATCTACCACTTGATTTTGTAATTCTTCGCTCACTCCATACTTTTCACTTGGTTCTACACATTCATCCATTGAAATTTCTTGGTTGTGGCATGAATGAAATGAGCTAACCGGTCAAGAGTTTCCGCTACTGTAAACATGACTTGCTCTTGCTTTTTCCGGAACTCTTGTTGTTCTTGAATGAGCATGAAAAATATTTTTTGTGTGGCTTGATCCATATGTGAAGGTGAAGATTGAGATGATGAAGGTTGACAATCAAACTCATGAGGGTAAGGGTTTTGGTTTTGTATGTAGTGAGGTGATGGTGTATAGAATTGGTGACTAGAAAGGTAAGTGTCTGGGTTCCAGTAGGATTCATTGTGGTAATGGTGTGAAAAAGTCATAAAGGAATTATAAACAAAAACTTACTAACAAAAGCAAACAAACAACCAAAAAGTACTATTTACACTATTAACATATTTATAACAACCAAAAGATATAACACCGATTGCATCCCCGGCAACGGCGCCAAATTTGAAAGAAGAGAATTTATCGTCGATCTAGAATTTTTTTCACAAAATAGAATTCTACCATTGAAAGTATAGTCTAGACCGACAAGTAATTCCCCAATCAAATGTTTAAATTCAAATCAAATTATAACCGAGATCAAGAGTAATTCAACCTCGGGTCGTTCTCCTTAGGATGCAATTGGAAGTGTTACACTTTTAGTTGTGAGGAAAAGGGGTTTTGAATCAAGGAACGAAAGATTAAAAGAAACTTAAGAAATGAAAGAACTAAGGAATGAGCAAAATTGTTAATTAATACAAGTAAAGAGAAACAAGATCAAAACTAGTGAAAATGGTATAAATGCAATAAAGAGCCTTGAATTGGGAATGAGAGTCTAAGAATCCCATCATTGCCACAACCACAACTATGGTAATTATGATGAGTCAATCTCGCCTAGTTAACCCCAAACATTGAGGAGTACGTGATGCGTGAGCATCTTTTCTATCTTTTTCTAGTGAATTTGCATTTAATTTGTTGAGTTTAATCAAGAATTAATTATCTTTTAGCCACTATGGATGCTAATTTGAGTCTTGTGCAATTCTGTTTATTTTAGGTAGCATCTGGTTGGATTTAAGGGAGTTTCCATAGAAAAAGAGAAAAAGGCTATATAGAGCATGGATGACTTAGAAGATGGAGAGGAAGCTTGCACAAATGGAATCAGCACAAGAATTAAAGGAGATGACAGCGAGGAGCGACGCGTGCGCGTACCTGACGCGTACGCGTGATTTGGAGTGTTCTATGGCGACGCGTGTGCGTACCTGACGCGTACGCGTGACACGCGAAGAAGACCATCGACGCGTATGCGTGACTGACGCGTATGCGTGACAAGCGCAAAGTGCAGAAAATGCTGATTTTAAATTCTGATTTAAACTTTAATTTTAAAATAGGAAAAGATATTATATTTAGTTTTTGAAGATAGATTTTAAATTTAATTAGGATTAGATATAAAAGGGGGATTCCAATTAGTTAACTTTTCATTCCACTTCAGCCAAAATACATTTTTATCAGAATCCTTATTTTCTCTCTAAACCATGAGTAACTAAACCTCCACTGTTAAGGTTAGGAGCTCTATCTATTGTATGGATTGATACTATTATTTTTCTATTTTAATTCATGTATTGATTTCTATTCAAGAATTGTTTTCGTTCTTTATCTTATGAATTTGGGTGGAACGGAAGTATGACCCTCTTTCTAATTGAGTTCTTGTATAACTTGGAAAAGCTCTTTACTTGACCAACAGCTTGAAAACAATTTCTCCTAAATTCTAATTATCTGGATTTAACAGGATACGTGACATATAATACTCCTATATTTGGGTAATTAGGATTTCTGTGGCATATAAACTAGAATTAAGCTTCACCCTCTAATTGGAATTAAGTGACCAATGAATTGGCGGTTGATGAATTTTAGAGGAGTCTAGAAAGGTCTAAGGAATTAGGGTCTAGTCACATATAGTTTGCCATGAATTAAATCTTGCATGATTAAAATAGTTAGTAAGAAAAGTCAATCCGGAAAATAGATAACTCTGAAGCCTTAACTGTTTCTCCATACATATTATTTTCAACTTATTTACGTGTCTGCCTTTTGATCTTCTGAATTATTGTTTGATGCTTTTGAATACCAAAACACTCTTTTCTATTTGTCTAACTAAGCCAATCAATCAATTATTGTTGCTTGATCCATCAATCCTCGTGGGATCGACCCTCACTCACCTGAGGTATTACTTGGTACGACCCGGTGCACTTGCCGGTTAGTTTGTGGATTATAAATTCTGCACCAAGTTTTTGGAGCCGTTGCCGGGGATTGACTGTGATTAACAACTATTAGTTGTTTGATTGCTTAGATTAGGCGTCTTAGTTTTAATTTTTTTATTTGTTGCTTTATTAATTTTGAAAAATTAGTATTAATATTTTTCCTTAATTTCTGAAATTAAGTTTTGTGTTACCTAGTTAAATTTTATTCTAATTTTCTTGTTTATTTTTTCCATTAATTTTCGAAATTTTTTGTCTAATTTCTGTTATCATTTTCGAAAATTTTTTGTTTTATTTATTTAGTATTTCTATTTTATTATATTACACAGGTTACCTCACTGGGAGTTCTCTATACTCTGACGTAGAGAATCCCATCTTTTCTTGTCTTCTGTCTGTTTATGAGCAGGAACAGAGACAAGGAACCTCTGTTAGACTTTAACCCTGAACCTGAAAGGACGTGTAGACGACGTTTACAACAAGCAAGACTTTACAAGGCTACAAAATCCACTATGGATTCTAACAATGCTGCTAATGCCAATGTGGCAAATCCGAATGGGGATGAGCAACAAAGGAGAATGCTTGGCTCTTATTCTGCCCCTACTGTGGATCTTTATAGAAAAAGCATTGTGGTGCCTCCTATAGCTGCGAACAACTTTAAGTTGAAGCCACAATTGGTTACCCTGGTGCAACAAAATTGCCAGTATCATGGACTTCCTCATGAAGATCCAAATCAATTTATATCTGATTTTCTGTAGATTTGTGATACTGTGAAGACAAATGGAGTGAACCCTGAGGTGTACAAACTCATGCTCTTCCCGTTTGCTCTGAGGGATAAAGCAAAGCTATGGCTAGATTTCCAACCCAAGGAGAGTTTGGATACTTGGGAAAAGGTTGTTACTGAGTTTCTTACTAAATTTTTCCTACCAAAGAAGCTGACTAAGCTTAGGTTGGAGGTTCAGACTTTCAGGCAGAAGGATGGTGAAACTCTTTATGAAGCTTGGGAGAGATACAAGTTACTAACTAGGCAATGCCCTCCGGACATGTTCTCCAAATGGACCCAACTAGATATCTTCTATGAAGGCTTGGGTGAGATGTCCAAGATGAGCTTAGATACTTTTGCAGGTGGTTCATTGTACAAGAAGAAGACACCAGAGGAGACTATTGAGCTCATTGAATTGGTGGCTAGCAACCAATATTTATACTCATCTAACAGGAATCCTGTGAACTCTGGGACGTCTCAGAAGAGAGGCGTGTTGGAAGTGGAAGCTGTTAATGCTCTTTTTGCTCAGAACAAGCTTATGTCTCAACAAATAAATCTACTTACTCAGCAGATGGGTGGCATGCAAGTCTCAGCTATCAACACCCAAAATCCACCTCAAGAGGCCTCTTATGACATGGCAGGTAATTTTGTGCAAAATGATACTTATGATTATGCTCAATCCTCTTCTGAATAGGTCAATTACATGGGGAGTGGTCCTAGGAATCCCAACAATGATCCATATTCTAAGACATACAATCAGGGGTGGAGAAATCACCCAAAATTTGGGTGGAGGGACTGGTGCACAGAATTGTGATCCCACTTTTCACAACTCCGGTGCAACTAACCAGCAAGTGCACTGGGTCGTCCAAGTAAAACATTACGTGAGTAAGGGTCGATCCTACGGAGATTGTCGGCTTGAAGCAAGCTAGGGTTATCTTGTACATCTTAGTCAGGAGATTAGTGATCAAAATGATTTCGTTTATGAAAAGTAAATAACATGAAATGAATGATACTTGTGATTCAGTAATGAGGAACAGGTTGAGGTTTTGGAGATGCTCTGTCATTTGAATCTCTGCTTTCCTACTGTCTTCTTCTCCAAACACGCATGGCTTCCTTCCATGGCAAGCTGTATGTTGGTGGATCACCGTTGTTAATGGCTACCATCCGTCCTCTCGGATGAAAAATACCAAGTACGGTTTCTGTACGGCTAATCAACTGTCGGATCTCTCGTCTCGGATGAAAAATACCAGGTACAGCTACTGCACGACTAATCATCTGCCGGTTCTCACTTGTGTCGGAATAGGATCTCTCTATCCTTTTGCACACTGTCACTGCGCCCAACATTCTCGAGTTTGAAGCTCGTCACAGTCATCCCGTTCCAGATCCTACTCGAAATACCACAGACAAGGTTTAGACTTTCCGGATCTCAGGAATGCTGCCAATTGGTTCTAGCCTCTATCATGAAGGTTCTAATCTCACGGATTCAAATTCTCTGTTGTCAGGAGATGCAAATCAAACTCGTAGATTAGAAACCCAAGAGATACGCACTCAAGCTGTCGCCCAATGACTACATTGAGCTCAGGTTGAACGGGAGTGGTTGTCAAGCACGCGTTCATAAATTTGAGAATGATGATGAGTGTCACAGATCATCATATTCTCTATGTTGAAGTACGAGTGAGTATCTTAGAACAGAATCAAGCGTGATTGAATAGAAAACAATAGTAATTGCATTAATCCATTGAGACACAGCAGAGCTCCTCACCCCCACCTATGGGATTTAGAGACTCATGCCATAGAAGATACAATATGAAATGTAAATGTCATGAGTTGCAAAATGAATCTCTAAAAGTAGTTTTTATACTAAACTAGTAACTTAGGTTTACGAAAAATGAGTAACTAAGTACAGATAGTGTAGAAATCCACTTTCGAGGCCCACTTGGTGAGTGTTTGGGCTGAGCTTTCAAGCTTCCCCATGCATGTGCCTCAAATTGGAGTTAAATGCCACCTTGGTTGCAAAATGGGCGTTTAACGCCAAGAAGTGTGCCAGTTCTGGCGTTTTACGCCAAAAAAGGGTCTCTGGCTGGCGTTTAACGCCAGTTTGCGCCATCAGATCTCGGGCAAAATATGAACTATTATATATTGCTAGAAAGCCCAAAGATGTCTAATTTACAACGCAATTGAGAGCGCGCCAATTGGGCTTCTGTAGCTCCAGAAAATCCACTTCGAGTGCAGAAGGGTCAGAATCCATCAGCCTCTGCAGCCCTTTCTCAGCCTCTGAATCAGATTTTTGCTCAGGTCCCTCAATTTCAGCCAGAAAATACCTGAAATTATAGAAAAACACATAAACTCATAGTAAAGTCCAGAAATGTGATTTTTGCATAAAACTAATAAAAATATAATAAAAAGTAACTAAAACATACTAAAAACTACCTAAAAACAATGCCAAAAAGCGTATAAATTATCCGCTTATCACAACACCAAACTTAAATTGTTGCTTATCCCCAAGCAACTAAAAACAAAATAGGATAAAAAGAAGAGAAAATACAATAAATTTCAAAAATATCAATGAAGATTAGTTTTAATTAGATGAGCGGGACTAGTAGCTTTTTTGCCTCTGAAAAGTTTTGGCATCTCACTTTATCCTTTGAAGTTCAGAATGATTGGCATCCATAGGAACTCAGAATTCAGATAGTGTTATTGATTCTCCTAGTTTAGTATGTTGATTCTTGAACACAGCTACTTTATGAGTCTTGGCCGTGACCCTAAGCATCTTGTTTTCCAGTATTACCATCGGATACATAAATGCCACAGAAACATAACTAGGTGAACCTTTTCAGATTCTGACTCAGCTTTGCTAGAGTCCCAAGTTAGAGGTGCCCAGAGTTCTTAAGTATACTCTTTTTTTTTTGCTTTGGACCACGACTTTAACCGCTCAGTCTCAAGCTTTTCACTTGACACCTTCACGCCACAAGCACATGGTTAGGGACAGCTTGGTTTAGCCGCTTAGGCCAGAATTTTATTCCTTTGGGCCCTCCTATCCATTAATGCTCAAAGCCTTGGATCCTTTTCTACCCTTGTCTTTTGGTTTAAAGGGTTACTAGCTTTTTCTGCTTGCTTTTTCTTTTTCTTTCTTTTGCTCTATTTATCTTTTTCACCATTTTTTTTCTTCTCTTTTTTTTTCCGCAAGCTTTTGTATTCACTACTTTTTCTTGCTTCAAGAATCAATTTTATGATTTTTCAGATTATCAAATAACATTTCTCCTTTTTCATCATTCTTTCAAGAGCCAACAATTTTAACATTCATAAACAACAATTTCAAAAATATGCACTGTTCAAGCATTCATTCAAAAAAACAAAAAGTATTGTCACCACATCAAAGTAATTTAACTAATTTCAAGATAGAACTCGAAATCATGTACTTCTTGTTCTTTTGCAATTAAAAACATTTTTCATTTAAGAAAGGTGAAGGATTCATAGGACATTCATAGCTTTAAGGCATAGACACTAGACACTAATGATCATGTAATAAAGACACAAACATAGACAAAACATAAAGCATAGAATTAAAAAAAAAACAGAAAAATAAGAACAAGGAAGTTAAAGAACGGGTCCACCTTAGTAATAGCGGCTAGTTCTTCCTCTTGAAGATCTTATGGAGTGCTTGAGCTCCTCTATGTCTCTTCCTTGCCTTTGTTGCTTCTCTTCCTAGAGGTTTCTCCGGCCTTAGGTGCCATTAATGGTTATGGAAAGCAAGAAGCTGAGCTTTTCCACACCAAACTTAAAAGCTTTGCTCGTCCTCGAGCAAAATAAGATAGAAGGGAGTAGAAGAAGAATGATGCAATTAATTATGAAAACTTATTACTGTATACAAGAAAAGTTAAGAGGAGTTGAAAATAATTTGAAAAGATATGTAAGTTTTGAAAACATTTTGGAAGGATTTCAAAAGAATTGAAAAAGAATTAAAAAGAATTGGAAAAATTATTAATTTTTGAAAATAGAAATTGAAAGATGAAAGTTTAAAACATGTTTGATGCAAAAAATTATGAATTAAAACATGAAAAATTGAAAAAAATCGAATTGGAAACAAAATTACCTCCCTTGTGTCATCCTGGCGTTAAACGCCCAGAATGCTACAATTTCTGGTGTTTAACGCCCATCAGACACCCCTTTCTGGCGTTAAACGCCAGTCTGTCTGCCAATTCTGTCGTTTAACACCCAGAATGCTGCCAGACTGGGCGTTAAACGCCCATTCTGCTATCCTTACTAGCGTTTAAACGCCAGTAAGCCTGTCCTCTAGGGTGTGCTATTTTTGATGCTGTTTTTGATTCCGCTTTAATTCTGCAGCTATTTGTATGACTCCACATGATCATCAACCTAAAGAAAGTATAAAATAACAATGAAAAATGAAATGAAAACTTAATTAGCAAGGATAAATAATATTGGGTTGCCTCCCAATAAGCGCTTCTTTAATGTCTTTAGCTAGACTTTTACTGAGCTTTTTAATCTAGTCTCAGTTTTGAGCACTCTTGCTCAGCATTGCCTTCAAGATAATGTTTGACTCTCTGTCCATTAACAATGAACTTTTTGTCAGAGTCAATATCCTGAAGCTCTACATAACCATATGGTGACACACTTGTAATCACATATGGTCCCTTCCACTGGGATTTCAACTTCCCAGGGAACAATCTGAGCCAAGAGTTAAACAGTAGGACCTTCTGTCCTGGCACAAAGACTCTAGATGACAGCCTTTTGTCATGCCATCTTTTTGCCTTCTCCTTGAAGATTTTAGCATTTTCGAAAGCATTGAGTCTGAACTCCTCAAGCTCATTCAACTGGAGTAATCTCTTTTCTCCAGCTACCTTAGCATCAAGGTTTAGGAACCTGGTTGCCCAGTAGGCCTTGTGTTCCAGTTCCGCTGGCAGATGACAGGCTTTTCCATATACAAGCTGGTATGGAGATGTCCCTATCGGAGTCTTAAATGCTATTCTGTATGCCCACAGAGCATCATCCAAACCTCTTGCCCAATCCTTTCTACGGGTACTTATAGTCCGTTCCAGGATTCATTTTAGTTCTCTATTTGAGACTTCAGCCTGCCCATTTGTCTGTGGATGATATAGAGTTGCTACTTTATGGTTATTTCCATATCAGATCAGAGCAGAGTCAAGCTGTTTATTGCAGAAATGAGTGCCTCCATCACTGATCAGTATCCTAGGGACACTGGTGCACAAAATTGTGATCGCAACGGCGCCAAAAATTTGGTACGCACGATTATAATCTCAACTCCTTTTCACAACTTCGCACAACTAACCAGCAAGTGCACTGGGTCATCCAAGTAATAAACCTTACGTGAGTAAAGGTCGATCCCACGGAGATTGTCGGCTTAAAGCAAGCTATGGTCATCTTTGTAAATCTCAGTCAGGCAGATTCAAATGGTTATGAGGTTTTGATAATTAAAATATAAATAAAATATAAAATAAGATAGAGATACTTATATAATTCATTGGTGGGATTTCAGATAAGCGTATGAAGATGTTTGTTGCTTCTGAACCTCTGCTTTCCTATTGCCTTCATCCAATCATTCATACTCCTTTCCATGGTAAGCTGTATGTTGGGGGATCACCGTTGTCAATGGCTACCGTCCGTCCTCTCAGTGAAAATGGTCCAAATGCGCTGTCACCGCACGGCTAATCAGCTGTTGGTTCTTGATCATGTTGGAATAGGATCCATTGATCTTTTTACGCCTGTCACTACGCCCAACACTCGCGAGTTTGAAGCTCGTCACAGTCATTCCATCCCAGATCCTACTTGAAATACCACAGACAAGGTTTAGACTTTCCAGATCTCAAGAATGCTGCCAATTGGTTCTAGCTTATACCATGAAGACTCTGATCTTTCGGAATGGAGGCTAAGAGATAAACACTCAAGCTATTGCAGATAGAACGGAGATGGTTGTCACACACGCGTTCATAGGTGAGAATGATGATGAGTGTCACGGATCATCACATTCATCAGGTTGAAGTGTGAGTGAATATCTTAGAATAAGAATAAGCTTGAATTGAATAGAAAAACAATAGTACTTTGCATTAACTCATGAAGAACACCAGAGCTCCACACCTTAATCTATGGTGTGTAGAAACTCCACCGTTGAAAATACATAACTGATAATGGTCCATGCATGGCCGAATGGCCAGCCCCCTAAACGTGATCAAGAGATCAAAAGTGATACAAAGATAGTCTCAAAAATGATCTAAAGATCTAAAATAAATCACTAAAAGTAGTTTTTATACTAAACTAGTTACTAGGGTTTACAGAGATAAGTAAATGATGCAGAAATCCACTTTCGGGCCCACTTGGTGTGTGCTTGGGCTGAGCATTGAGCTTTACACGTGTAGAAACTTCTCTTGGAGTTGAACGCCAGGTTGCAGCCTATTTCTGGTGTTTAACTGTGGTTTGTAACCTGTTTCTGGCGTTTAACTTCAGAATAGGGCAGGAAGTGGGTGTTTGAACGCCAGTTTGCGTCATCAAAACTTGGACAAAGTATGGACTATTATATATTGCTGGAAAGCCCTGAATTTCTACTTTCCAACGCAATTGAGAGCACGCCAATTGGGTTTCTGTAGATCCAGAAAAACCACTTTGAGTGCAGGGAGGTCAGAATCTAATAGCATCTGCAGTCCTCTTTCAGCCTCTGAATCAGATTTTTGCTCAGGTCCCTCAATTTCAGCCAGAAAATACCTGAAATCACAGAAAAATAGACAAACTCATAGTACAGTCCAGAAATGTCAATTTTGAATAAAAACAAATAAAAATATACTAAAAAGTAATTAAAACATACTGAAAACTACCTAAAAATAATGCCAAAAAGCGTATAAATTATCCGCTCATCACAACACCAAACTTAAATTATTGCTTGTCCCCAAGCAACTAAAAATCAAATAGGATAAAAAGAAGAGAATATACTATAAATTCCAAAATATCAATGAAACTTAGCTTCAATTAGATGAGCGGGACTAGTAGCTTTTTGCCTCTGAATAGTTTTGGCATCTCACTTTATCCTTTGAAGTTCAGAATGATTGGCATCTATAGGAACTCAGAATTTAGATAGTGTTATTGATTTTCCTAGTTCAGTATGTTGATTCTTGAACACAGCTACTTTATGAGTCTTGGCCGTGGCCCTAAGCACTTTGTTTTCCAGTATTACCACCGGATACATAAATGCCACAGACACATAACTGGGTGAACCTTTTCAGATTGTGACTTAGCTTTGCTAGAGTCCCCAGTTATAGGTGTCCAAGGTTCTTAAGCACACTCTTTTTGCTTTGGATCATGCCTTTAACTGCTCAGTCTCAAGATTTTCACTTGACACCTTCACGCCACAAGCACATGGTTAGGGACAGCTTGGTTTAGCCGCTTAGGCCAGGATTTTATTCCTTTGGGCCCTCCTATCCACTGATGCTCAAAGCCTTGGACCTTTTTTACCCTTGCCTTTTAGTTTAAAGGGTTACTGGCTTTTTGCTCTTGCCTTTTGGTTTAACGAGCTCTTGGCTTTTTCTGCTTGCTTTTTTTTCTTTCTTTTTCTCTTTTTTTTTTGCCATTTTTTTCTGCAAGCTTTTGTATTCACTGCTTTTTCTTGCTTCAAGAATCAATTTTATGATTTTTTAGATTATCAATAACATTTCTCCTTTTCATCATTCTTTCAAGAGCCAACAAATTTAACATTCATAAATAACAAATTCAAAAATATGCACTGTTCAAGCATTCATTCAGAAAACAAAAAGTATTGTCACCACATCAATATAATTCAACTAATCTCAAGGATGAATTCGAAATTCATGTATTTCTTGTTCTTTTTCTTTTAGAACATTTTTCATTTAAGAAAGGTGATGGATTCATAGGACAGTCATAGCTTTAAGGCATAGTTACTAGACACTAATGATCATGTAGTAAAGACACAAACATAAATAAAACATACGGCTCAAAAATAAAAAAACAGAAAAATAAGAACAAGGAGATTAAGGAACGGGTCCACCTTAGTGAGGGTGGCGTCTTCTTCCTCTTGAAGAACCAATAGTGCTCTTGGTGCTCCACCCTTAGTTGTCCCATGTTGGAACTTAATTCTCCTAGGGAAGTGTTAATTTTCTCCCAATAGTTTTGTGGAGGAAAGTGCATCCCTTGAGGCATCTCAGGGATTTCATGATGAGGAATTTCCTCATGCTCTTGTTGAGGTCCATGAGTGGGCTCTCTTGTTTGCTCCATCCTCTTTTTGGTGATGGGCTTGTCCTCTTCAATGAGGATGTCTCCCTCTATGACAATCCCAGCCGAATTGCAGAGGTGACAAATGAGGTGAGGAAAGGTTAACCTTGCCAAAGTGGAAGACTTGTCAGCTACCTTGTAGAGTTCTTGAGGTATAATCTCATGAACTTCCACTTCCTCCCCAATCATGATACTATGGATCATGATAGCCCGATCTACAGTTACTTTGGATCGGTTGCTAGTAGGAATGATAGAGCGTTGGATGAACTCCAACCATCCTCTAGCCACAGGCTTAAGGTTCGGTCTTCTCAATTGAACCGACTTGCCTCTTGAGTCTCTTTTCCATTGAACTCCTTCCACACATATGTCCATGAGGACTTGGTCCAACCTTTGATCAAAGTTGACCCTTCTAGTGTAGGGGCGTGCATTTTTTTACATCATTGGCAAGTTGAACGCCAACCTTACATTTTTCGGACTGAAATCTAAGTATTTCCCCCGAACCATGGTAAGCCAATTCTTTGGGTTTGGGTTCATAC
This sequence comes from Arachis ipaensis, assembly GCF_059453495.1. Taxonomy (NCBI): domain Eukaryota; kingdom Viridiplantae; phylum Streptophyta; class Magnoliopsida; order Fabales; family Fabaceae; genus Arachis; species Arachis ipaensis. Next base: position 55,256,139 of record NC_142438.1, read on the forward strand.
TTTAATCATGGTTCCTAGTGATCCATGTATTTGCATAGAACTCTTGAACCATTAAGATTCCGACTTGTTGAATAGGATTGGAGAGAACTTCCCATCCTCTTCTTCTAATCTCTTGTCGGATCTCCGGATAATCGCCCTTTTTGAGCTTAAAAGGGACCTCAGGGATCACCTTTTTCTTAGCCACAACTTCATAGAAGTGGTCTTGATGGACCTTGGAGATGAATCTTTCCATCTCCCATGACTCAGAGGAAGAAGCAATTGCCTTTCCTTTCCTCTTTTTTGAGGTTTTTTTGGTCTTAGGTGCCATTAATGGTTATGGAAAAACAAAAAGCAATGCTTTTACCATACCAAACTTAAAAGGTTTGCTTGTCTTCGAGTAAAAGAAGAAAGAAAGTAGTAGAAGAAGAAGAAAATGAAGGAGATGGAGGGAGATATGTGGTTCGGCCAAGGGGTAGAAGTAGTGGTTGTAATGTGTGAAAATGAAGGAGTGGTGAGGGGTTTATATAGGGGTAGGGGAGGGTCAGGTTTCGTGTATTAGGGTTGGGTTTGGGAGGGAAAGGATTTTGAATTTGGAGGTAGGTGGGATTTTTGGGAAAGAGTGGATGGATGTGAGTGGTGAAGAGGTGATGGGTAAGGGTGATGGAGGTGATTGGTGAAGGGTATTTGGGAAAGAGTGTTATGAAAAGATGGGAGAGAGAGAGAGAGAGAGAGAGAGAGAGAGAGAGAGGTGGGGTAGGTGGGGATCCTGTGGGGTCCACAGATCTTGAGGGGTCAAGGACTTATCATCCCTGCTCTATTTAGGCGTGTAAACGCCCTTAGAGTGCAATCCTGGCATTTAACGCTAGACTGCTGCTTGTTTCTGGCGTTTAACGCCAGCTTTTCTCCCTTTCTTGGTGTTAAACGCCAACTCGATGCTCTGTTCTAGCGTTAAACGCCAGCCTGGTGCCTGTTTCTGGCGTTAAACGCCAGCTTGATGATTCTTTCTAGCGTTAAACGCCAGTCTGATGCTTCTTACTGGTGTTTAAACGTCAGTAAGCTTATCCTCCAGGGTGTGCTGTTTTTTTCATTCTATTTTTTATTTTTCAGTTATTTTTGTGACTTCACATGATCATCAACCTAAATAAAACATAAAATAGCAATGGAAAATAAATAGATATGATTAAATAACATTGGGTTGCCTCCCAATAAGCGCTTCTTTAATGTCAATAGCTTGACAGTGAGCTCTCCTGGAGCCTCACATATAATCAGAGCAGGGTTGGGGCCTCTCAATACCAAACTTAGAGTTTGGTTGTGGCCTCCCAACACCAAACTTAGAATTTGAATGTGGGAGTTTTGTTTGACTCTGTATTGAGAGAAGCTTTTCATGCTTCCTCTCCATGGTTACAGAAAGAGAACCTTGAGTCTTGAACACAAGGTAGTCCTCATTCAACTGAAGGACCAACTCTCCTCTGTCAACATCAATCACAGCCTTTGCTGTGGCTAGGAAGGGTCTGCCAAGGATGATGGATTCATCCCCATCCTTCCCAGTGTCTAGGATTATGAAATCAGCAGGGATGTAAAGGCCTTCAACCTTTACTAGCACGTCCTCTACTAGTTCATAATCCTGTTTCATTAATTTGTTTGCCATCTCTAGTGAGATTCTTGCAGCTTGTACCTCAAAGATTCCCAGTTTCTCTATTACAGAGAGTGGCATGAGGTTTATCCCTGACCCCAGGTCACACAGAGCCTTCTCAAAGGTCATGGTGCCTATGGTACAAGGTATGAAGAATTTTTTGGGATCCGATTTCTTCTAAGGTAATGTCTGCCTTATTAATGCACTCAGTTCATTGGTGAGCAAAGGGGTTCATCCTTCCAAGTCTCATTACCAAATAACTTGGCATTCAGCTTCATGATTGCTCCTAGATACTTAACAATTTGCTCTTCAGTAATGTCTTCATCCTCTTCAGAGGAAGAATATTCATCCGAGCTCATGAATGGTAGAAGAAAGTTCAATGGAATCTCTATGGTCTCTATATGAAACTCAGATTCCTTTGGTTCCTCAAAGGTAAACTCCTTTCTATCCAGAGGACGTCCCATGAGGCTTTTCTCACTGGGACTCACGTCCTCCTCACTCTCTCCAGGTTCGGCCATATTGGTCATGGTTATGGCCTTGCACTCTCTCTTGGGGTTTTCTTTTGTATTGCTTGGGAGAGTACTGGGAGGAGTTTCAGTAATCTTCTTACTCAGCTGACCTACCTGTGCCTCCAAATTTCTAATGGAAGAATTTGTTTCATTCATGAAACTTAGTGTGGTCTTGGATAGATCAGAGACTATGGTTGCCAGGCCAGAATGGCTCTGTTCAGAATTTTCTGTCTGTTGCTGAGAAGATGATGGAAAAGGCTTGCTATTGCTGAACCTATTTCTTCCAACATTATTGTTGAAGCCTTGTTGAGGCTTCTGTTGGTCCTTCCATGAGAAATTTGGTTGATTTCTCCATGAAGGATTATAGGTGTTTCCATAGGGTTCTCCCATGTAATTCACCTCTGCCATTGCAGGGTTCTCAGGATCATAAGCTTCTTCTTCAGAAGATGCTTCTTTAGTACTGTTGGATGTAGCTTGCAATCCATTCAGACTCTGAGAAATCATATTGACTTGCTGAGTCAATATTTTGTTCTGAGCCAATATGGCATTCACAGTATCAATTTCAAGAACTCCCTTCTTCTGAGGCGTCCCATTGTTCACAGGATTCCTCTCAGAGGTGTACATGAACTGGTTATTTGCAACCATTTCAATGAGTTCCTGAGCTTCTGCAGGGGTTTTCAGATGAAGAGATCCTCCTGCAGAATGGTCCAATGACATTTTTGACAACTCAGATAGACCATCATAGAATATGCATATGATGCTCCATTCTGGAAGCATGTCAGACGGACACCTTTTGATCAGTTGCTTATATCTTTCCCAAGCTTCATAGAAAGACTCTCCTTCCTTCTGTCTGAAGGTTTGGATTAACACTGTAAGCTTGCTCATCTTTTGAGGTGGAAAGAATTTGGCCAGGAAAGCACTGACCAGCTTATCCCAAGAGTTCAGGCTTTCCTTAGGTTGTGAATCCAACCATGTTCTAGCTCTGTCTCTTACAACAAAAGGAAAAAGCATAAGCCTGTAGACCTCGGGATTAACTCCATTGGTCTTGACAGTGTCACAGATTTGAAAGAATTCAGCTAAGAACTGATGAGGATCTTCCAATGGAAGTCCATGAAACTTGTAATTCTATTGCATTAGAGAAATTAATTGAGGCTTAAGCTCAAAGTTGTTTGCTCCAATGGCAGGAATTGAGATGCTTCTTCCATAGAAGTTAGAAGAGGATGCAATAAAGTCACTAAGCATCTTCCTTCAATCTCCGCCATTGTTATTAGGTTCGGCCATGTCTCCTTCTTTTTCGAAAATTTCTGTCAGGTCCTCTCCAGAGGGTTGTGCTTTAGCTTTCCTTAGCTTCCTCTTCAGAGTCCTTTCAGGTTCAAGATCAGCTTCAACAAGAAAGTTCTTATCCTTGTTCCTGCTCATATGAAAAAGAAGAGAACAGCAAAGAAGAGGAATCCTCTATGTCACAGTATAGAGATTCCTTAATGTGAGTAGAAGAATAGAATAATAGAAGAAGGAGAAGGGAAAAATTCGAACACAGAGAAGAAGAGGGGGTTCAAATTTTGAGTGGAAGAGGAGTGTTAGTATATTAATAAATAAATAGAGAGATGAGAGAGAGATTGAATTCAAATTTAAATTAAAAATAAAAGGAAAATATTTTTGTTTTTATTTTAAATATTAGTTAGTATTCAAAAATTAGGAGAAGAAATAAAATTAAAATTAAAATTTGAAATAATTAGTTAATTAAAAAGAATTTTGAAAAAGAAGTTAATGATTTTCGAAAATTAGAGAGAGAAAAGTAATTAGATGGTTTTGAAAAAGATAAGGATTTTAAAATCAAACAAAAAGTTAAGTGGTTAATTGAAAAAGATTTGAAAATCAATTTTTGAAAACATAGGAAGTTAGAAAAGATTTTGAAATCAAATTTTGAAAAAAGATATGATTGAAAGATATGATTGAAACTATTTTTGAAAAAGATTTGAAAAGAAAATTAAAAATATTTGATTTTTGAAATTAAAGTTGATTACTTGACTAACAAGAAACTAAAAGATATGATTCTAAAATTTAAAGATTGAACCTTTCTTCATAGGCAAGTAACAAACTTTAAATTCTTTTGAATCAATCATATTAATTGTTAGTAAAGATTTTGAAATTATGAAATGAAATTAACAAAAAGATTTTGAAAATCATTTTTAAAATTTTCAGAAATCATAAAAGAAAAATGAAAAAGATTTAATTTTTGAAAAAGTTTTGAAAAGATAGGATTTTTAAATTGAAAATTTGACTTGACTCATAAGAAACAACTAAATTTTAAAATTTTTTGAATAAGTCAACTCAAATATTTGAAATTTATGAGAAGAATAAGGGAAAGATTTTTTTTTATTTTTGAATTTTTAATGAAGAAAGAGAAAAACAACAAAAAGACTCAAAACATGAAAATTATGAATCAAAACACACAATACATGCAAGAACACTTTGAATGTCAAGATGAACACCAAGAACTTGTTTTTGAAAATTTTTAAGAAAAGAAAAACATGCAAGACACCAAACTTAAAAATTTTTAATGTTTTGACACTAACAAATTGAAAATGCATATGAAAAACAAGAAAAGACACAAAACATAAAAAGTCAAAGATCAAACAAAGACAATCATCAAGAACAACTTGAAGATCATGAAGAACACATGCATGAATTTCTTTTTGAAAATTTTTAAGAAAAATTAAAAAGATGCAAATGACACCAACCTTAAAAATTAACACTAGACTCAAACAAGAAACACAAAATTATTTTTGGTTTTATGATTTTATTAATTTTTTTGGATTTTTCAAAAATTAATTTTGGAAAAGAAAATAAAGATTTCAAAATTTTTAATAAGAATTCCAGGAATCATGCAATGTTAGTCTAAAGCTCCGGTCCAGGAATTAGACATGGCTTACTAGCCAGCCAAGCTTTCAGTGAAAGCTTCGGTCCAAAACACTAGATATGGCCAATGGCCAGCCAAGCTTTAGCAGATCATTACATAGAACAGCTAAATTGATGAGAAAGACAAAGAAGCTCTTCTAAGGATAAGTGAAACCTCAGTCCAAAGGATTAGACATGGCTTAACATCTAGCCATGATTCAACATATCTCATGAAACTCTAGAATTCATTCTTAAAAATTCATAAGAATAAAATAGAAAATTTTTTGAAAATTTTTTCGAAAATAAAAAGAATAAAAAGTTTAAAAGTAAAATAAAATTACCTATTCTGAGCAACAAGATGAACCGTCAGTTGTCCAAACTCGAACAATCCCCGGCAACGGCACCAAAAATTAGTGCACGAAATTATGATCGCAACGGCGCCAAAAACTTGGTACGCAGGATTATAATCTCAACTCCTTTTCACAACTCCGCACAACTAACCAGCAAGTGCACTAGGTCATCCAAGTAATAAACCTTACGTGAGTAAGGGTCGATCCCACGGAGATTGTCGGCTTGAAGCAAGCTATGGTCATCTTTGTAAATCTCAGTCAGGCATATTCAAATGGTTATGAGGTTTTGATAATTAAAATATAAATAAAATATAAAATAAGATAGAGATACTTATATAATTCATTGGTGGGATTTCAGATAAGCGTATGAAGATGCTTGTTGCTTATGAACCTCTGCTTTCCTATTGCCTTCATCCAATCATTCATACTCCTTTCCATGGTAAGTTGTATGTTGGGGGATCACCGTTGTCAATGGCTACCGTCCGTCCTCTCAGTGAAAATGGTCCAAATGCGCTGTCACCGCACGGCTAATCAGCTGTTGGTTCTCGATCATGTTGGAATAGGATCCATTGATCCTTTTGCGTCTGTCACTACGCCCAACACTCGCGAGTTTGAAGCTCGTCACAGTCATTCCATCCCAGATCCTACTCGAAATACCACAGACAAAGTTTAGACTTTCCGGATCTCAAGAATGCTGCCAATTGATTCTAGCTATACCACAAAGACTCTGATCTTTCGGAATGGAGGCTAAGAGATAAACACTCAAGCTATTGCAGATAGAACGGAGGTGGTTGTCAGGCATGCGTTCATAGGTGAAAATGATGATGAGTGTCACGGATCATCACATTCATCAGGTTGAAGTGCGAGTGAATATCTTGGAATAAGAATAAGCTTGAATTGAATAGAAAAACAATAGTACTTTGCATTAACTCATGAAGAACAGCAGAGCTCCACACCTTAATCTATGGTGTATAGAAACTCCACCGTTGAAAATACATAAGTGATAATGGTCCAGGCATGGCTGAATGGCCAGCTCCCTAAACGTGATCAAGAGATCAAAAGTGATACAAAGATAGTCTTAAAAATGATCTAAAGATCTAAAATAAATCACTAAAAGTAGTTTTTATACTAAAATAGTTATTAGGGTTTACAAAGATAAGTAAATGATGTGTAGAGACTTCTCTTGGAGTTAAACTCTAGGTTGCAGCCTATTTCTGGTGTTTAACTCTGGTTTGTGACCTGTTTCTGACGTTTAACTTCATAATAGGGCAGGAAATGGGCGTTTGAACACCAGTTTGCGTCGTCAAAACTTGGGCAAAGTATGGACTATTATATATTTCTGGAAAGCCCTGGATGTCTACTTTCCAACGCAATTGAGAGCGTGCCAATTGGGTTTCTGTAGCTCCAGAAAATCCACTTCGAGTGCAAGGAAGTCAGAATCCAATAGCATCTGCAGTCCTCTTTCAGCCTCTGAATCAGATTTTTACTCAGGTCCCTCAATTTCAGCCAGAAAATACCTGAAATCACAAAAAAACACACAAACTCATAGTAAAGTCCAGAAATGTGTATTTTGAATAAAAACTAATAAAAATATACTAAAAAGTAATTAAAACATACTAAAAACTACCTAAAAATAATGCCAAAAAGCGTATAAATTATCCGCTCATCAGACACCGAACCTGCTGAAGATATACTTCTGTAGGAATTTCATCACTGTCTTAGTATCATTAGTGGGTTTTGCAATTGCCTCCACCCATTTAGATACATAGTCTACTGCCACCAGAATATAAGTGTTTGAGTGTGATGGTAGGAAAGACCCCATGAAGTCAATACCCCATACATCAAACAACTCAATCTCTAAGATCCCTTGTTGAGGCATGGCATAACCATGAGGTACATTACCAGCTCTCTAGCAACTGTCACAGTTACGTACAAATTCTCGGGAGTCTCTATAGAGAGTGGGCCAGTAGAAGCCACATTGGAGAACCTTGGTGGCTGTTCGCTCACCTCCAAAATGTCCTCCATACTGTGATCCATGGTAGTGCCATAGGATCTTCTGTGCCTCTTCTCTAGGCACACATCTACGGATCATTCCGTCTGCACACCTCTTAAAGAGATATGGTTCAACCCACAAGTAGTACTTTACATCAGAAATCAATTTTTTTTTTGCTGCTTAGTGTACTCCTTGGGTATGAATCTCACAGCTTTATAGTTTGCAATGTCTGCAAACCATGGTACTTCCTGAATGGCGAAGAGTTTCTCATCCAGAAAGGTTTCAGAGATCTCAGTAGGAGGGAGGGACGCTCCTGCTACTGGTTCTATCCAGGACAGGTGATCAGCAACCTGGTTCTCTGTCCCCTTTCTGTCTCTTATTTCTATATCAAACTCTTGCAGAAGCAACATGATGAGCGGATAATTTATACGCTTTTTGGCATTGTTTTTAGTATGTTTTTAGTATATTTTAATTAGTTTTTATTATATTTTTATTATTTTTTATTTAAAATTCACTTTTTTGGACTTTACTATGAGTTTGTATATTTTTCTGTGATTTCAGGTATTTTCTGGCTGAAATTGAGGGACCTGAGTAAAAATCTGATTCAGAGGCTGAAAAAGGACTGCAGATGCTGTTGGATTCTGACCTCCCTGCACTCAAAGTGGATTTTCTGGAGCTATAGAAGCTCAATTAGAGCGCTCTCAATTGCGTTGGAAAGTAGACATCCTGGGCTTTCCAGCAATATATAATAGTCTATACTTTGCCCGAGATTTGATGGCCCAAACAGGCGTTCCAAGTCAGCTCAAGAATTCTGGCGTTTAACGCTAGAACTGGCATAAAAACTGGAGTTAAACGCTCAAACTGGCACAAAAGCTTGCGTTTAACTCCAAGAAAAGTCTCTAAACATGAAAGCTTCAATGCTCAGCCTAAGTACACACCAAGTGGGCCCCGGAAGTGGATTTTTACACTAAACACCCTAGCTTACTCATTTTCTGTAACCCTAGGTCACCAGTTTACTATAAAAACTACTTTTAGTGATTCATCTTGTACCTCATGACACTTTACACGTTTCATATTGTATTCTCTATGGCATGAGTCTCTAAATCCCATTGTTGGGGGTGAGGAGCTCTGCTGTTCTTCATGAATTAATGCAATTACTACTGTTTTCCATTCTATCACGCTTGCTTCTATTATAAGATATTCATTCGCACTTTAACCTGATGAATGTGATGATCCGTGAAACTCATCATCATTCTCACCTATGAATACGTGCCTGACAACCACCTCCGTTCTACCTTAGATTGAATGCATATCTCTTAGCCTCATTATTCAGATCAGAGTCTTCGTGGTATAAGCTAGAATTATTGGCGGCCATTTCTGAGATCCGGAACGTCTAAACCTTGTCTGTGGTATTCTGAGTAGGATCTGGGAAGGGATGACTGTGACGAGCTTCAAATTCGCGAGTGTTGAGCGTAGTGACAGACGCAAAAGGATCAATGGATCCTATTCCGACATGATCGAGAACTGACAGATGATTAGCCGTGCGGTGATAGCACATTTGGAACATTTTCACTGAGAGGACGGGAAGTAGCCATTGACAATGGTGATGCCCAACTTAAAGCTTGCCATGGAAGGAGCCTTGCGTGCATGAAGAAGAAGATAGTAGGAAAGCAAAGATTCAGAAGACAAAGCATCTCCAAAGCCTCAACCTGTTCTTCATTACTGCATAACAAGTATTTATTTCACGTTCTTTTACTTTTTACAATTAAATCTGAGAATTATTGATATCCTGACTAAGAGTTACAAGATAACCATAGCTTGCTTCAAGCCGACAATCTCCGTGGGATCGACCCTTACTCACGTAAGGTATTACTTGGACGACCCAGTGCACTTGCTGGTTAGTTGTGCGGAGTTGCAAAGTGTGATTGTAATTTCGAGCACCAAGTTTTTGGCGCCATTGCCGGGGATTGTTCGAGTTTGGACAACTGACGGTTATTCTTGTTGCTTAGATTAGGAATATTTTATTGGTTTAGAGTCTTTTATTTGAGTTTATTTTTATATTTTAAGTTTGGTGTCAATTGCATGATTTTATTTTCTTTTAATTTTTCGAAATTGTATGTCTTTAGTTCTTTCTTGATCTTTAAAATTCTAAGTTTGGTGTCTTCTTTGTGTTTTTCCTTTAAATTTTCGAAAAGTTGTGTTTGATTTTCTAAAAATTTTAAGTTTGGTGTCCCTTGTGCTTTTATTTACTTAAAAATTTTTCAAAAATTTGTTCCTGGTGTTCATCTTGACATTCAAAGTTTTCTTGTTTGTTCTCTTTGTTTTGATCTAAAATTTCTAAGTTTAGTGTCATTTTGTTGTTTTTCTCTTTCCTCATTAAAATTCAAAAATCAAAAAAATATCTTTTCCTTATTTTACTCATAAATTTTGAAATTTTGCATTAAATTAGTCAAAGATTTTCAAAATCATATCTTTTTTTTAGTCAAGTCAAAATTCTAATTTTAAAAATTGATCTTTTCAAATCTTTTTCTAAAATCAAATCTTTTTAATTTCTTCAATCATATCTTTTAAATCATATCTTTTTTTTGCAATCATATCTTCTCAATCATATCTTTTTCAAAATAATTTTCAATCATATCTTTTTTTATTGCTAATTCCAAAATCTTTTTAATTAATTAATTAATTTAGTTTTCAATTTGCTTTGATTTTATTTTCTTTTAGTTTTCAAAATTTTATTTTATTTCCTATTTATTTTATTTTACTACTTTCGGTCACTTTTAATTAAATAAAATAAAAAAAATAAAAATATAATTTAATTGCAATTCATATCAATTCCCTTTTCTCCATCATGGACATAAGTGGAAACGAACAGTCCAGAAGGACTCTGGGGTCATATGCTAACCCCATTACAGCTGCATATGGGAGTAGCATTTGTATACCTCCCATCAAAGCAAGGAGCTTTGAGCTAAATCCTCAGCTCAAAATCATGGTGCAGCAAAATTGCCAGTATTCTGGTCTTCCACAGGAAGAACCTACTGAGTTTCTGGCACAATTCTTACAAATTGCTGACACAGTACGTGATAAAGAAGTGGATCAGGATATCTACAGATTATTATTGTTTCCAATTGCTGTAAAAGATCAAGCTAAGAGGTGGTTAAATAACCAACCCACAGCAAGCATAAAAACATGGAGACAATTAACAGACAAATTCCTGAATCAATTTTACCCTCCAAAAAGGATGACACAGCTAAGGCTGGACATCCAAGGCTTTAAACAAGAGGATCATGAATCTCTTTATAATGCTTGGGAGAGGTACTGAGGGATGCTAAGAAAATGCCCCTCTGAAATGTTTTCAGAGTGGGTACAGCTAGACATCTTCTACTATGGACTTACAGAAAAAGCTCAGATGTCTCTAGACCACTCAGCTGGTGGATCTATACACATGAGAAAAACAATTGAAGAGGCTCAAGAACTCATAGATACAGTTGCTAGAAATCAACATCTGTACTCAAACAGTGATTCATCCATAAAAGAAGAGGCTATGGCAGTAACTACTGATCCTAATTCTCAAGAACAGATTGTTGAACTTAATCAGTAATTACTCCTTATGACAAAACAATTAGCAGAATTCAAAGAGATGCTCCAAGACACTAAAAATGCTAACAAGAATATAGAAGCACAATTGAATCAGACAAGACAGCAGCTATCTAAACAGATAACAGAAGAATGCCAAGCTGTCCAACTAAGGAGCGGGAAGACATTGAATAACTCAGCTCAAAGTAGCAAAAAGTCAAGAAAGGAACAAATGACATAGGATGACCAAACCACTGCCCAAAATCCCTCAGGAAGAGGAGAAACCTCCTAAACCAAAGCTCAAACCACTACCACCATCCCTGAAGTATGCATTTCTGGGAGAGGGTGACACTTTTCCAGTGATCATAAGCTCTGCTTTAGATCCACAGGAAGAGAAAGCACTAATTCAGGTGCTAAGGACACACAAGATAGCTCTTGGGTGGTCCATAAGTGATCTTAAGGACATTAGCCCAGCAAGATGCATTCACAAGATCCTATTAGAGGATGATGCTAAGCCAGTGGTTCAACCACAAAGGCGGCTAAATCCAGCCATGAAAGAAGTAGTGCAGAAAGAGGTCAATAAGTTACTAGAGACTGGGATTATTTATCCTATTTCTGATAGCCCCTGGGTGAGCCCTGTCCAAGTTGTCCCCAAGAAGGGAGGCATGACAGTGGTTCATAATGAAAAGAATGAACTGGTTCCCACAAGAACAGTTACAGGGTGGCGTATGTGTATTGACTACAGAAGGCTCAATACAGCCACCAGAAAGGATCATTTCCTTTACCATTCATAGACCAAATGCTAGAGAGACTAGCAGGCCATGAATACTACTACTTTTTGGATGGCTATTCAGGCTACAACCAAATTGCAGTGGATCTTCAAGACCAAGAGAAAACAGCATTCACATGCCCATCTGGAGTATTTGCTTACAGAAGAATGCCTTTTGGCCTATATAATGCACCTGCAACCTTTCAGAGGTGCATGCTCTCTATATTCTCTGATATGGTAGAGAAGTGCCTGGAAGTCTTCATGGATGACTTCTCAGTATTTGGAGACTCATTCAGCTCCTGTCTTGATCATCTAGCACTTGTCCTGAAAAGGTGCCAAGAGACTAACCTGGTCTTAAACTGGGAAAAATGTCACTTTATGGTGACTGAAGGAATTGTCCTTGGGCATAAAATTTCAAGCAAGGGGATAAAGGTGGATCAAAACAAGGTAGAGGTAATTGAGAAATTACCACCACCTGCCAATGTTAAGGCAATCATAAGCCTTCTGGGGCATGCAGGATTCTATCGGAGGTTCATAAAGGATTTTTCAAAAATTGCAAAATCTCTAAGCAACCTGCTGGCTACTGACACGCCATTTGTGTTTGACACAGAGTGTCTGCAGGCGTTTGAGACCCTGAAAGCCAAGCTGGTCACATCACTAGTCATCTCTGCACCTGACTGGACATTACCATTCGAATTAATGTGTGATGCCAGTGACCATGCCATTGGTGCAGTGTTGGGACAAAGGCATAACAAGCTTCTGCACGTCATTTACTATGCCAGTCGTGTTCTAAATGACGCACAGAAGAATTACACAACCACAGAAAAGGAGTTACTTGCAGTGGTTTATGCTATTGACAAGTTTAGATCCTATTTAGTAGGTTCAAAAGTGATTGTGTATACTGACCATGCTGCTCTTAAATATCTACTCACTAAGCAGGATTCAAAACCCAGGCTCATAAGATGGGTGTTGCTTCTGCAAGAGTTTGATATAGAAATAAGAAACAGAAAAGGGACAGGGAACCAGGTAGCTGATCACCTGTCCCGGATAGAACCAGTAGCAGGGGCGTCCCTCCCTCCTACTGAGATCTCTGAGACCTTTCCGGATGAACAACTTTTTGCCATTCAGGAAGCACCATGGTTTACAGACATTGTAAATTATAAAGCTGTGAGGTTCATACCCCAGGAGTACAGCAGGTTGCAAAAGAAAAAACTAATTTCTGATGCAAAGTACTACTTATGGGATGAACCATATCTCTTTAAGAGATGCACAGACGGAATGATCCGCAGATGCATCCCTAGAGAGGAGGCACAGAAAATCCTGTGGCATTGCCATGGATTACAGTATGGAAGACATTTTGGAAGTGAGCGAACAGCCACTAAAGTCCTCCAATGTGGCTTCTATTGGCCAACTCTCTATAGAGATGCCCGAGAGTTTGTGCGTAACTGTGATAGTTGCCAAAGAGCTGGTAACTTGCCTCATGGTTATGCCATGCCTCAACAAGGGATCTTAGAGATTGAGTTGTTTGATGTATGGGGTATTGACTTCATGGGTCCTTTCCCACCATCATACTCAAACACTTACATTCTGGTGGCAGTAGACTACGTATCTAAATGGGTTGAGGCAATTGCCACACCCACTAATGATACCAAGACTGTGCTAAAGTTCCTCCAGAAATATATTTTCAGCAGATTTGGTGTTCCCAGAGTACTAATCAGTGATGGGGGCACCCATTTCTGCAATAAACAGCTTTACTCTGCTATGGTTCGATATGGAATTAGCCACAAAGTAGCAACTCTGTATCATCCACAGACAAATGGGCAGGCTGAAGTCTCTAACAGAGAACTAAAGAGAATCCTGGAACGGACTGTAATTACCCGTAGAAAGGATTGGGCAAAGAGCTTGGATGATGCTCTGTGGGCATACAGAACAGCATTCAAGACTCCTATAGGAACCTCTCCATACCAGCTTGTATATGGCAAGGCATGTCATCTGCCCGTGGAACTGGAACATAAAGCCTACTGGGCAACCAGATTCCTAAACATGGATGCTAAGTTAGCTGGTGAGAAAAGATTGCTCCAGCTAAATGAGCTAGAGGAGTTCAAACTCAATGCTTTTGAAAATGCAAAAATTTATAAGGAAAAAGCAAAAAAGTGGCATGACAAGAAATTGTCATCCAGAGTCTTTGAGCCAGGATAAAAAGTTATGCTGATCAACTCAAGGCTCAGATTATTCCCCGGGAAATTAAAATCCCGGTGGAGGGGACCATATGTGATCACAGGAGTGTCACCATATGGTTATGTTGAGCTTCAAGATATTGATTCTAACAAAAAGTTCATTGTTAATGGGCAGAGAATCAAACATTATCTTCAAAGCAATTTTGAGCAAGAATGCTCAAAACTGAGGCTTGAATGAAGCTCAGTAAAGGTCCAGCTAAAGACAATAAAGAAGCGCTTGCTGGGAGGCAACCCAGCCATTAGCAAGTTATTTGTTTTAATTAATACTTGTAGAAGTTTGATATACATTTTTCTTCAAAGGTTAATCACCAAAACTGAAGGAATTCACAGAGTTACAGAAGGATTCAGTGCAAAAAGCAGAGAAAAGGAGCTTGCTGATAAGAAAATGCCAGTAAAGGTGCCATTTTGGGCGTTAAACACCAGAATGGGTACCATTCTAGGCGTTTAATGCCAAAATTGCAGCATCCTGGGCATTCAGCAAAACGCCCAGTGATAAAGGGGTTTCTGGCGTTTAACGCCAGCCAGGGTACCTGGCTGGGCGTTAAACGCCCATAATGGCCAACAATTGGGCGTTAAACGCCAGAATGGATACCATTCTGGGCGTTTAACGCCAGAAAGGCAGGGGGAGGAGATTTTGTTTCCAACTTCAAATTTTTTCAAATTTTCATGTTTTGATTCATGCTTTTCTGCATAAACATGTTTCAAACTTTCATCATTCACCCTCAATTTTCAAAAATTCAAACATTTTCTAAATCTTTTTTCAATTTTCTTTCAAATCCTTCCCAAATCTTCTTCAAAAACTCAATTATCTTCTTAATTTCTTTCCAAATCTTTTTCAACTCATCATATCATCTCTTAATTCTTAGATGCATAACCAAATTTTCAGATTTAACATCTTTATATCTTTTTCAATTAAAAAAATCTCATCTTTTTCATATCATGATTTTATTTTCTTTCATCAATCATATCTCTATATCATATCTCTTTCAAATTTTTCGAAATCCCTCCCCTCCTCCTATAAATATACATTCGGCCATCCCCTCCTCTCCACCATTTGAATTTGCCTCTTCTCCTCTCTCTCCCCTTTCCTTTCTTTTGCTTGAGGGCAAGCAAACCTCTAAGTTTGGTGTATTTTTCCGTGATCACTGAGCTAAGACTCATCAAGATCATGGCACCTAAGGGAAAACAAACCAAATCAAGAGGCAAGAAAGAGAATACTCCAAAGAGTCTTTGGAATCAAGAGAGGTTCCTAACCAAAGAACATGCAGACCATTACCACAAAATAATGGGTCTGAGGTCAGTGATCCCAGAAGTTAAATTCAATCTGAAAGAAGATGAATATCCGGAGATCCAAGAGCAAATTCGAAACAGAGGATGGGAAATTCTAGCTAATCCTGAAACAAAGGTTAGAAGAAACATGGTTCAGAAATTCTACTCAAATCTGTGGCTAACAGATAAGCAGAGAATAACTGGAACCGCCTTTCATACCTACCGAACCATGGTCAGAGGGAGGCTTATTTACTTCCATCTGGACAAAATAAGAGAGGTCTTCAAATTGCCTCAACTACAAGATGATCCAGAATCCTTTAATAGGAGAATGGTGAAAGTAGATAAGGGGTTGGATCAAGTTCTAGAGGACATATGCCTCCCTGAAACTAAGTGGATAACCAATTCAAAAGGTGTCCCAAACCAACTCAAGACGGGAGATCTCAAACCAGTTGCAAGAGGCTGGTTGGACTTCATTGGGCGTTCTATATTGCCCACTAGCAAGCGCTCTGAGGTCACTGTCAAAAGAGCAGTGATGATTCATTGTATTATGCTTGGAAAAGAAGTGGAGATTCATCATCTGATTTCTTGTGAGATTTACACAATTGTAAACAAGAACTCCACTGAAGCCAAACTGGCCTACCCAAGCTTAATTTCTCTGCTATGTAAAGATGTTGGGGTGAGGATGGGAGTAGATGAATTCATCCTAATCAAACACCCAATCACTAAGAAGTCAATGGAAGGACAAGTGCAAGACAACTCCATCAAAAGGAGGGCGCAGGAGTTCCTCCCAAAAATTCCTGAAATTGACTACTGGACCCGCCTAGAAGCATCTGTTACCAAGATGCAAGAAGCTATGGAACAACTTAAGGAAGAACAGGAGAATCAGAACTGCATACTCTGTAAACTGCTGAAGGAACAGGAGAAGCAAGGGCGTGAGCTACAGGAGCTGAAGCGCCAGAAGCTCTCCCTTGAAGGACCAAGCAACCCACAGATTGAGGGAGCATCCACTTCTCAAAATCAAGGTTGTTGAGTCCTAACTCTGTGATAACCTTTATTATTAAGAGTCTATTCTAAGAGTCATTTATTTTTCTGCTTTTAATTTTCTGTCTTCTATTATTATGGGTCTGCTCTTATATTTATTTTTTAGTCTTATTTTTATTCCATAATCAATAAAAATTTAAAGTTTATGTCTTAAAGCTATGAATGTCCTATGAATCCATCACCTTTCTTAAAAAAATGTTTTTAATTGAAAAAGAAAAAGAAGTGCATGAATTTCGAATTTTAAAATAGTTTAGTTATTTTGATGTGGTGGCAATACTATTATTTTTCTGAATGAATGCTAGAACAGTGCATATTTTTTAATTTGATTGTTTATGAATGTTAAAATTGTTGGCTCTTGAAAGAATGATGGGAAAAAGAGAAATGTTATCTGATGATCTTAAAAATCATAAAATTGATTCTTGAAGCAAGAAAAAGCAGTGAATAGAAAGCTTGCAGAAAAAAAAAGAGAGAGGCGGAAAAAAAAAAGAGAAAAGAGAAAAGAAAAAGAAAGAAAAAGAAAAATCAAGCAGAAAAAGCCAATAGCCCTTTAAACCAAAAGGCAAGGGTAAAATAAAAAAAGGGGGATCCAAGGCTTTGAGCATCAGTGGATAGGAGGGCCCACAGGAATAAAATCCTGGCCTAAGCGGCTAAACCAAGCTGTCCCTAACCATGAGCTTATGGCGTGAAGGTGTCAAGTGAAAGCTTGAGACTGAGCGGTTAAAGTCGTGGTCCAAAAGCAAAAAGAGTGTGCTTAAGAGCTCTGGACACCTCTAACTGGGGACTCTAGCAAAGCTGAGTCACAATCTGAAAAGGTTCACCCAGTTATGTGTCTGTGGCATTTATGTATCCGGTGGTAATACTGGAAAACAAAATGCTTTGGGTCACGGCCAAGATTCATAAAGTAGCTGTGTTCAAGAATCAACATACTTAACTAGGAGAATCAATAACACTATCTGGATTCTGAGTTCCTATAGAAGCCAATCATTCTGAACTTCAAAGGATAAAGTGAGATGCCAAAACTGTTCAGAGGCAAAAAGCTAAAAGCCCCGCTCATCTAATTAATACTGATCTTCATAGATGTTTTTGGAATTCATTGTATATTCTCTTCTTTTTATCCTATTTGATTTTCAGTTGCTTGGGGACAAGAAACAATTTAAGTTTGGTGTTGTGATGAGCGGATAATTTATACGCTTTTTGGCATTATTTTTAGTATGTTTTTAGTATATTTTAATTAGTTTTTATTATATTTTTATTAGTTCTTATTTAAAATTTACTTTTCTGGACTTTACTATGAGTTTGTGTATTTTTCTGTGATTTCAGGTATTTTCTGGCTGAAATTGAGGGACCTGAGTAAAAATCTGATTCAGAGGCTGAAAAAGGACTGCAGATGCTGTTGGATTCTAACCTCCCTGCACTCAAAGTGGATTTTATGGAGCTAAAGAAGCCCAATTAGCACGCTCTCAATTGCGTTGGAAAGTAGACATTCTGGGCTTTCCAACAATATATAATAGTCCATACTTTTCTCGAGATTTGATGGCCCAAACAGGCGTTCCAAGTCAGCTCAAGAATTCTAGCGTTTAACGCCAGAACTGGCATAAAAACTGGAATTAAACGCCCAAACTGGCACAAAAGCTGGCGTTTAACTCCAAGAAAAGTCTCTACACATGAAAGCTTTAATGCTCAGCCCAAACACACACCAAGTGGACCCCGGAAGTAGATTTTTACACTAAACACCCTAGCTTACTCATTTTCTGTAACCCTAGGTCACCAGATTACTATAAAAACTACTTTTAGTGATTCATCTTGTACCTCATGACACTTTACACGTTTCATATTGTATTCTCTACGGCATGAGTCTCTAAACCCCATTGTTGGGGGTGAGAAGCTCTGCTGTTCTTCATGAATTAATGTAATTACTACTGTTTTCCATTCTATCACGCTTGCTTCTATTCTAAGATATTCATTCGCACTTCAACCTGATGAATGTGATGATCCGTGAAACTCATCATCATTCTCACCTATGAACGTATGCCTGACAACCACCTCTGTTCTACCTTAGATTGAATGCATATTTCTTAGCCTCATGATTCAGATCAGGTCTTCGTGGTATAAGCTAGAATTATTGGCGGCCATTCCTGAGATCCGGAACGTCTAAACTTTGTCTATGGTATTCTGAGTAGGATCTGGGAAGGGATGACTGTGACGAGCTTCAAACTCGCGAGTGTTGGGCGTAGTGACAGACGCAAAAGGATCTATGGATCCTATTCCGACATGATCGAGAACCGACAGATGATTAGCCGTGCGGTGACAGCGCATTTGGAACATTTTCACTGAGAGGACGGGAAGTAGCCATTGACAACGGTGATGCCCAACTTAAAGCTTGCCATGGAAGGAGCCTTCCGTGCATGAAGAAGAAGATAGTAGGAAAGCAGAGATTCAGAAGACAAAGCATCTCCAAAGCCTCAACCTGTTCTTCATTACTGCATAACAAGTATTTATTTCATGTTCTTTTACTTTTTACAATTAAATCTGAGAATTATTGATATACTGACTAAGAGTTACAAGATAACCATAGCTTGCTTCAAGCCGTCAATCTCCGTGGGATCGACCCTTTACTCACGTAAGGTATTACTTGGACGACCCAGTGCACTTGCTGGTTAGTTGTGCGGAGTTGCAAAAGTGTGATTATAATTTCGTGCACCACAACACCCATCTTATTAGCCTGGGTTTTGAATCCTGCTTTGTGAGGAGATATTTTAGAGCAGTATGGTCAGTGTACACAATCACTTTTGATCCCACTAAATAAGATCTGAACTTGTCAATGGCATAAACCACTGCAAGCAACTCCTTTTCTGTGGTTGTGTAATTCTTCTGTGCGTCATTCAAAACACGGCTAGTATAGTAAATGACGTGCAGAAGCTTGTTATACCTCTGTCCCAATACTGCACCAATAGCATGGTCATTGGCATCACACATTAGTTCGAATGATAATGTCCAGTTTGGTACAAAGATGACTGGTGCTGTGACCAACTTAGCTTTCAAAGTTTCAAACGCCTGCAGACACTCTGTGTCAAAGACAAATGGTGTGTCAGCAGCTAGCAGATTTCTCAGAGGTTTTGCAATTTTTGAAAAATCCTTTATAAACCTCCTATAGAATCCTGCATGCCCCAGAAAGCTTCTGATTGCCTTAACATTGGAAGGTGGTGGTAATTTTTCAATTACCTCTACCTTAGCTTGATCCACCTCTATTCTCGTGTTCAAAATTTTGTGCCCAAGGACAATCCCTTCAGTCACCATAAAGTGACATTTTTCCCATTTTAAAACTAGGTTAGTCTCTTGGCACCTTTTTAGAACAAGTGCTAGATGGTCAAGACAGGAGCTGAATGAGTCTCCAAATACTGAGAAGTCATCCATGAAGACTTCCAGAAATTTCTCCACCATATCAGAGAAAATAGAGAGCATGCACCTCTGAAAAGTTGCAGGTGCATTGCACAGACCAAAAGGCATCCTTCTGTAGGCAAATACCCCAGATGGACATGTGAATGCTGTTTTCTCTTGGTCTTGAGGATCAACTACAATTTGGTTGTAACCTGAATAGCCATCGAAAAAGCAGTAGTATTCATGACCTGCTAATCTTTCTAGCATCTGGTCTATGAATGGTAAAGGAAAATGATCCTTCCTGGTGGCTGTATTGAGCCTTCTGAAGTCAATACACATACGCCACCCTGTAACTGTTCTTGTAGGAACCAGTTCATTCTTTTCATTCTGAACCACTGTCATGCCTCCCTTCTTGGGGACAACTTGGACAGGGCTTACCCAGGAGCTATCAGAGATAGGATAAATAATCCCAGCCTCCAGTAACTTATTGACCTTTTTCTACACCACCTCCTTCATGGCTGGATTTAGCCGCCTCTGTGGTTGAACCACTGGCTTAGCATCATCCTCCAATAGGATCTTGTGAATGCATCTTGCTGGGCTAATGTCCTTAAGATCACTTATGGACCACCCAAGAGCTATCTTGTGTGTCCTTAGCACCTGAATTAGTGCTTTCTCTTCCTGTGGATTTAAAGCAGAGCTTATGATCACCGGAAAAGTGTCACCTTCTCCCAGAAATGCATATTTCAAGGATGGTGGTAGTGGTTTGAGCTCGGGTTTAGGAGGTTTATCCTCTTCTTGAAGAGTTTTCAGAGGTTCTTCCGTTCTCTCTGGTTCCTCCAGATCAGGCTGAACATCCTTAAAAATTTCCTCTAGCTCTGATTCAAGACTCTCAGTCATATTGACCTCTTCCACTAAGGAGTCAATAACATCTGCGCTCAAGCAGTCTTTTGGCGTGTCTGGATGCTGCATAGCTTTGACAGCATTCAACTTAAACTTATCCTCATTGACTCTCAGGGTTATTTCTCCTCTTGTGCTCCTCCATTTCCAGCACTACAAAGTCAGTAGGAAAGCCAAATGGCCCAACCTTGACAATCATGTCCTCAATTATGCCTGATGGGATTTTAATGGATCCATCAACAAGTTGGAGGCATATCCAGGTTGGTTTAACTTCATCAGTCAAACCAAGCTTTTTGATAGTGGATGCAGGTATTAGGTTGATACTTGTCCCAATGTCACACAGAGCTGTCTTGGTACAAGCACCCTCTAATGTGCATGGTATCATAAAGCTTCTGGGATCTTTAAGCTTTTCTGGTAAGCTTTTCAGAATGACTACACTGCATTCTTCAGTAAGAAAAACTTTTTCAGTTTCTCTCCAATCCTTCTTATGGCTTAAGATCTCTTTCATGAACTTAGCATAAGAGGGTATTTGCTCAAGTGCCTCTGCAAACGGAATCTTTATTTCAAGAGTCCTGAGATAGTCTGCAAAGCGGAAAAATTGTTTATCCTGTTTTGCTTGGCGGAGTTTCTGAGGATAAGGCATCTTGGCTTTGTATTCTTCAACCTTAGTTGCTGCAGGTTTATTTCCTACAGAAGTGGTTGGAGAAGCCTGCTTAAGGGGGTGGTTATCAGCACTTGCAGGTGTCTGATCCCTTAGTGGCGTTTGAACGCCAGAATTGGGGGTTGCATGGGTGTTTAACGCCAGATTGCCACCCTTTTCTGGCATTTGGATGCCAGAATTGGCTGTCCCTTGGGTGTTTAACGCCACTTTTCCACCCTTTTATGGCGTTTGAATGCCAAAATCATTCCTCTCTGGGCTCTTACTGTCCTCAGAGGGATTTTGGATAGTGGTTTGGTTATCCTTTGTCAGTTGTTCCTTTCTTGGCTTCCTGTTACCTTGGATTGATACGTTCAGTGTTTTTCCACTCCTTAATTTAATAGCTTGGCATTCTTCTGTTATTTGTTTAGATAGCTGCTGTCTTGTCTGATCCAATTGTTCTTCCATATTTTGGTTAGCATTTTTAGTGTCTTGGAGCATCTCTTTGAATTCTGCGAATTATTTTGTTATAGTAAGCAATTGCTGATTGAGTTCAGCAACTTGTTCTTGAGGACTAAGTTCAGTGGATACTGCCTTAGCCTCTTCTTTCAAGGAGGACTCACTACTCAAGTACAGATGCTGATTTCTAGCAACTGTATCAATGAGCTCTTAAGCCTCTTCAATTGTCTTTCTCATATGTATAGATCCACCAGCTGAGTGATCTAGAGATATCTGGGCCTTTTCTGTAAGTATGTAGTAAAAGATGTCTAACTGTACCCACTCTGAAAACATTTCAGAGGGGCATTTTCTTAGCATCCCTCTGTACCTCTCCCAGGCATTATAAAGAGATTCATGATCCTCTTGTTTAAAGCCTTGGATGTCCAACCTTAGCTGTGTCATCCTTTTTGGAGGGTAATATTGATTCAGGAATTTGTCTGATAATTGTTTCTATGTTCTTATGCTTGCTGTGGATTAGTTATTTAACCACCTCTTAGCTTGATCTTTTATAGCAAATGGAAACAGTAATAATCTGTAGACATCTTGATCCACTTCTTTATCACGTGTTGTGTCAGCAATTTGTAAAAACTGTGCCAGAAACTCAGTAGGTTCTTCCTGTGGAAGACTGGAATACTGGCAATTTTACTGCACCATGATAATGAGTTGAGGATTTAGCTCAAAACTGCTTGCTCTGATGGGAGGTATACAGATACTACTCCCATATACAGCAGTAATGGGGTTAGCATATGACTGCAAAGTCCTTTTAGACCGTTCATTTCCACTTAGGTCCATGATGGAGAAAGGGAGATGATGTGGATTGTAAAATAAATTATTTTTGAATACTGAAATTAGAAGAAAATAAAATAAATAAAAAGTCGAATATACGTTCAAAAATTAAAAGATAATTAAAAACCAAAATAATTAATTAATTAAAAAGAATTGAAAAAGATATGACTTTAAAATTTTAAAGATTGAAACTTTCTTAACAAGGAAACACCAAACTTAAAATTTTTCAATCAAAATAATAAAATAGAACAAGTAATTCAAAAATGATAAAAAAAAGAAAAAGATTTAAAAAGATTTGAGATTAGAAAAGATAAGATAAGTTAGGTAAGAGAAGATAAGGAATTTAAATTAAAAAGTTTTGAAATTTAAATTTTAAAATTGAAAATTAAATTTTGAATTTTAAATTTTAAAATTTGAAATTTGAAATTTGAAATTTGAAATTGAAATAAGATAAGATAAGATTTTGAAAAAGATATGATGATTTTTTTTTTTTTTGAAAGAGATTTGAATTTTGAAATTTTTAAAACTAAGATAAGATAAAATAGAAATTTTAAAATAAAAATCTGAAATTCTTATGTAAATTTCGAAAATTAACTTAAAATAAAGAAAAAAGATATTTTTTTGAATTTAATGAGGAAAGAGAAAAACAATAAAATGACACCAAACTTAGAATTTTTAGATCAAAACAAAGAAAACAAACAAGAAAGCTTTGAATGTCAAGATGAAAACCAAGAACACTTTTTGAAAATTTTTAAGGAATTAAGGACACAAAGGACACCAAACTTAAAAATTTTTATACTTTGGACACTAATAATTCAAAAATGCACAAGAAAAACAAGGAAAAACACAAAACAAGAAAAACTAGAGATCAAACAAGGAAAATAAACAAGAACAGCTTGAAGATCAATGAAGAACACAATGCATATATTTTCGAAAATTAAAGAGAAATTAAAACATGCAATTGACACCAAACTTAAAGCATGAAAAAGAACACAAACAGAAAAACTCAATTATTAGTTTATAAAAATTTTTGAAAAAAATATTTAGAAAAAGAAAATAAGGATTATAAATATTTAACCAAAAACAATAATAGAAGACGCAATTTTAGTGACTCTAAACTAAAAAGATAAAATTTTCCTAATCTAAGAAACAAAATAAACCGTCAGTTGTCCAAACTCGAACATTCCCCGGCAATGGCGCCAAAAACTTGGTGCACGAAATTGTGATTACACTTTTCACAACTCCGCACAACTAACCAGCAAGTGCACTGGGTCGTCCAAGTAATACCTTATGTGAGCAAGGGTCGATCCCACAAAGATTATCGGCTTGAAGCAAGCTATGGTTATTTTGTAAATCTCAGTCAGGAGATTAATGATAATAGTGGTTATATTTATGAAAATAAATAACATGAAATAAACAGTACTTATGATTCAGTAATGAGAAGCAGGTTGAGGTTTCGGAGATGCTCTGTCATCTGAATCTCTGCTTTCCTACTGTCTTCTTCTCCAAACACGCATGGCTTCCTTTCATGGCAGGCTGTATGATCCTCTCGAATGAAAACAAATCCATATGCGCTGTCACCGCACGGCTAATCATCTGTCGATTCCCACTAGCATCGGAATAGGACCCTTGTCCTTTTGCACACTGTCACTGCGCCCAACATTCGCAGGTTTGAAGCTCGTCACAATCATCCCTTCCCGGATCCTACTCGGAATACCACAGACAAGGTTTAGACTTTTTGGATCCCAGGAATGCTGCCAATTGGTTCTAGCCTATACCACGAAGGTTCTGATCTCATGGATCAGAGACCCAAGAGATATACACTCAAGCTGTCACCCAATGACTACGTTGAGCTCAGATAGAATGGGAGTGGTTGTTAGGCACGCGTTCATAGCATTGAGAATAATGATGAGTGTCACGGATCATCATCTTCTCCAGATTGAAGTACGAATGAGTATCTTAGAATAGAATTAAGCGTGATTGAATAGAAAACAGTAGTAATTGCATTAATCCATTGAAAAACAGCAGAGCTCTTCACCCCCACCCATGGGTATAGAGACTCATGCCGTCAGAAATACAATATGAAGTGTAAAAATGTCATAAGGTACCAAATAAATCTCTAAAAGTAGTTTTTATACTAGACTAGTAACTTAGGTTTACAGAAAATGAGTAACTGAGTGCAGATGGTGCAGAAATCCACTTCCGGGGCCCACTTGGTGTGTGCTTGGGCTGAGCATTGAATCTTTTTTGTGCTTAGGCTGTTCCTGGAGTTAAACGCCAGCTTTGGTGCCAGTTTGAGCGTTTAACTCCAATTCTGGTGCCAATTTGGGCGTTTTACGCCAGAAATTTCAGGCTGACTTTGAATGCCGGTTTGGGCCATCAAATCTCGAGCAAAGTATGAACTATTATATATTGCTGAAAGCCCAGGATGTCTACTTTCAAACGCATTTGAGAGCGCGCCAATTGGGCTTTTGTAGCTCCAGAAAATCTACTTCGAGTGCAGGGAGGTCAGAATCCAACAGCATCTGCAGTCCTTTTTCAGCCTCTGAATCAGATTTTTGCTCAGGTCCCTCAATTTCAGCCAGAAAATACCTGAAATCACAAAAAAACACACAAACTCATAGTAAATTCCAGAAATGTGATTTTTGAATAAAAACTAATAAAAATATAATAAAAAGTGACTAAAACATACTAAAAACTATGTAAAAATAATGCCAAAAGGGGTATAAATTATCCGCTCATCAAGACCCTGCTGCCGTCGCCGGAAACGTATGCCGGTAAGGGTTTCGAACTTGGTTTTCATTTCTTGTGAGATTATGGGAGTTTTATTGTTGCGGCATGTTGGTTTCAGTCACCGTCGCCGGAGTCGGGTCACCGCAGCCACTGGAGATGGCTGCCAGGGCTACCGCCAAACTGGTTCAGAGGCCATTGCTGTTTCGTTTTCATATTACATTGAGTATTTTACGTTTCGAAAACCTCCGCGTTAATGTCTTGTTATGTATATTAAGGTCCTTGCAGTATTAATATGTTAGGAATTAGTAACCAAGCTTACATGTACCGAGTGAGGCTGTTTCTGCTATTTGGAAAGCAAGCGGGGGCTTCGGTTGTCGCGGATTTGGCGCTGAGCGAAAAGAGTTCAGTTGACACGCTTGGATTATGGTTTTGCGACTTTGAGGTAGGGGCTTTTTCTGAAAACTATATTTTATATATTGGAATTATTACATATGGATACTGATGTGAGACAATGCATATTGGTGATTGTATCAGTCTTATGTACTGTTTGGTTGTCTTGAATGGTTATGAACGTTAGTTTAACTGGATTGTTGTGTGGGTTTGTGAAACGGAATGCTTTTGAGGTTGATTCTTTTAAAGCTTTGAGATCGAGTTTAATCCGTTGGGAATTAATTTGAGTTGAGTTGATTTTCCTTGATAATGTGAAAAAATAGAATGTACTTTTGGATTTAGCCTGGTTTGTTTTAAATGATTTAGTTTTGATAAATGATTATTGCTGAACTGTTTCTTTAAAGCTTTAGAAATGAGTTTAATCAGCTGATAATAATTTGATTTTGAAACGGTTTCTTTGAAATATGAAAATGAGGTGACTGTTGGATTTAGCTTGCCTTTGAACTGATTTTGGATTTTGGGCTGTTGAAAAAGATTGTGGAACGGTTTAGTTGGGACCCAAACCGGGTGGCAAAGTCCAAGTTTTAGGAGAGGTGCTGCCGAAATTTCTATAAAAATCGTAGACCTTGTTTGAAA
Organism: Arachis ipaensis; assembly: GCF_059453495.1. NCBI lineage: Eukaryota > Viridiplantae > Streptophyta > Magnoliopsida > Fabales > Fabaceae > Arachis > Arachis ipaensis. The sequence goes on from NC_142438.1 coordinate 55,282,345, forward strand.
AGTTATTTAAAAAGGTTTGGATTTGAGAAATTGTACTATTTGATTTATTAAGAGAATATTTATGTTTTCGAGCATAATTCATTTAAGTGAACTTTATGCCTTGAATTTGACTTAATTAGAAATGAACTATTTTACCATTTGAATCACTGAAGGAAAGAATGATGCTCTAATATTGAATTTAATATAAAAGGGGATTTTAGTGATTTTAAAGGAAACTAGACTGTCAATTGAATAATTAAGTTTGAGGCATTTTGGAAGAGGTTAGAAAAATGGGTTTCAAGAAGAAATCTGAAAGTGGTTTGATTCAAATGAACCGGTCCCATTTCAAGTGAATTGATTTTTGGACCGGGTTGGAACTTGTGATTTTGCATGATTCGGTTTCATAATAAATTCAGTTTTATTTACTTGAACCGAGAATCTATGAGTTTAAGAGTTTCAATGAATTTTAAGGAATTGATATAGATTGTCCTTCCCTAAAGACTTGAGACTCTGCCGAGGAACATTTTGTTATAAAATCCCGTTGTTGAATGGGTGATTTTGAATATTTCAAAATGAATCTTTAACTTTCCATGGTTTTGGAAGTTTTGGAAAGAGGATGCCGAGAGTGGCTTTGTTTTAAAAAGAGAACTTACTTTGAGTAAAAGTGGCTTATGAGCCTGAGATGATTTGAGAAATGAGATCTTTAAAGCCAAGGCCGAAAAGAGCTGAAATTTGATTTCAAAATGAAATGAATTGAGAAAAAGTGATTTATGGCTCAAAATGCCGATTTTATGAATTTGATGATGTTGAATGGTGGAAGTGCTATTTTGTTATGAGACGGAATGGCCGTGTATGATAATGAATCATGGATGATTGCGAAATATGTTATGAGCCAGATGGCTGACTATGAATTATGAATTTAAGCCAGATGGATGAGATGAATATTGATTCATGGCTGAGAATGAATGCATATATGCTGAAATATTGATAATTGTGATTTTTTCACTTCCACTATCTGAGATACGAGTTTTCCTGGGTAGTAGCAGTGGCTAGCCACCACGTGCTCCAGGTTGAGACTTGATACTCTGCTGACCCTATGTCGTAAGTGTGGCCGGGCACTGTGAAAGTCCCGGATGAGCTCGCCCCCGTGAATATACACCAGTGAGGGTGTTGGATATGGATTATGATTATGATCATGATGATGATCGAGAAATAACTCGAGTTGGGAATGCACGACAGAGGGACAGTCCAATGGTTAGCTACCAGGACTTGTCGGGCTGGCTTTATAACCGACAGATGATATCATCAGTCACTAGGACAGGCATGCATCATATGCATCTATGTGACATTGTTTAGGTGTGCATATTGTACTTGGTTTGCCTTTGTGATTATTTGTGATTATCTGCTAATTGCTCTACTTGCAGTAACTGTTTGTTTGTGCTTGAACTTTTCTACTTGTGTTTGTGACTAGGATTCTGTTGGACCGTGGTGATTGGTTGTTGGTTGGACTGTTTGGGCCTGGGGGCGTGGTTGATCATGATTTGGGCCAAAGGCCATGTTGGTTTCGGTTTTGTGTTTCTAGTTTGGAAAAGTATGAAAGGCTAATTGGTTCAGCATAGATAAACCATTTTGAAAGGCTTTTGAGTTTTTAAGGATTGAATAGTTCCTCTTTCAGAAAGGATTTTTCAAACTTTACTTTTATTGTAAACTGTTGTTTTTGAAAAAAGGCATAAATCGGTTATTAATTACTGGTACGGTTTACCTTCACGTATCCTATTATAGTAATTCTACAACCCTACAGTGTGAACCCTTTCGAGGATGATGTTCTCACCCCCTACAAATTTCCCATTTTAGGTTTGGACGCAGAAGTCACGAAGAGCTTATTTAGTTATTGTTGAGATGTTCTGTATTACTTTAGTTATTATATATTGTTCCCTCGCTTTTATCTTTATACCTTATGTAAGAGGGATAGGAATTGTATTGGTTAATGCTTGTAAAGTTATTTAATATATATAAATATGTATGTACTCTTTGAGAGTTTTTGTAAGTTGTATTGTATGTATGGATGTACGTTACATAATAAAAGTACTTTGGAGCGATATTGCAATTTAAAATTTTAAAAGGCTCATATTTTAGTATTGAATGGTATAAAAGTCGTCGTAATGTCCGAACTATCAAAGTTGCGCAGCCGGAAGCGTGAGCTTTGGTAGTTAAAGTGTTACAATGTCTAAATTAATTACCGGTTCGGTTCTAATAATTATGATTTGAACGGTTAAAATCGATGTATTTATTTGATCTATTCTTGTTTACCTCTCATTTTCTTTTTTTTTTCTCCACAATATTTGTTACTCTCATTTTTATTCTTTTTTTTTTCTTATTCATTATATTCTTAATCTATATTATCATTAAAAAATATTTATTGTAACTCTATTTGTTAATTAAAGATTTTTAGTAATAAAATTATATTTAAATTATTCTTAATTTCAAGTTACTTTAAAATTAGGATCATTCATATCAATAAATGAAATGACATTTAATTTTATACTAATATCCTAAAATAAAAATTGTTACAGGCTTTGATTTATATAAATACATTAATAAAATAGATGTAACATTGGATGCCATTTCATTTATTGATGTGAATTATTCTATAAATTATGTATTCAAACAAGTGATGTATACAAAAAAATAAAAAAATAAAAAAAATGGAATGAGTATTATTTATAGTGATATTCGGCCTTGTATTTTTAGACCGAAAATGTTTGGTAACTAAAGAAAATTAGCTAAAAACAATCATAACTTACCTTATTTAGTATTTACTAGAGTAAGGACCTGTGCTATACACAGACATGAACAAAATAACCACATACAATTATCCTCTATGCAAAGCTAATTGATGAATATAAATGATCTAGCTTTAAACAAAAAAATTGCATTCCATGGCGTAACAATCACTGAATCACATAGTGCAAAAATTACATTCACCATTAAAATATAAAGAACATGGAATCATATATAAAACATTATTAAAAACCTTCGTGAAAATAACAAAGTATAATATTACTCTCTAAGCAGTCTTCTCTTAGATTTGATTCTGGATAGAGCAAATGTAACAACAAATAGTGTTCGCATTATTTGTTAGACCAACAATGGTTTATTAAAAAGATGATATATCATGTATAATACAGTAATAGAAAGAGGAAAACTTCAGGCGGGCAGAACCAGGGGCATTCACTTGCAGGAAAAGGATCCTAGGGTATGGAATCGTGAGGAATATCAACGATTGGAACATGATTCGTTCTTTATGTTCGTGGATAATCTACCGGAGGATATTTCAAGGAGAGAATTGTATCACTTGTTTTGCTGAACGGGAAGAATTAACGACATATACCTTTGCCGCAAATGGAAGAGTGGAATGGTTTATCTTTTTGCCTTTGTTCGGTACACAACAAAAGACGGGGCTATGAAGGATATTGCAGAGATGAACCATTGGAGACTACGGGGTAAGGTAATTAACGTGGGAGAAGCTAAGTTTAGAAGACTATCTCAGAAGAGGGTAGAACCGAGGCAGATGATCCTCTCAAGCCAGCATGATGGAGAGCCAGGGGATTCCCATCATGGGAAGGGGGGTGCTACTGACCGCGTTGTTGTGGAACAGCCGATGCAAGACCAGAAGGCACCTGTAATGGGGGGCTGAGATATGAAAAGGATTGAGGTCCCCATAGTTGACTCTAATATGGATTGGTTGGTGAGGAGTTTAGTGGGTAAAACTCTAAAACCGGTGAACCTGAGATCGGTGAAGGAGAGGGTGTGTAAACATATGCCTCAAATTGTGGAGATCAAGGAGATCAGCGCATCGAAAGTACTATTAACCTTTGATACAGTGGAGCATGCTGGCAAAGCTTTTACGTTCAAAATGGATACCTTGTTGCACTACTTCAATAGGATCGGGCGTTGGGAGAAATCGGAACGTTGTTTCACTCGTAGAGTGTGGTTGGAGTACTCTGGAATCCCTCTACATGCATGGTCGCCAGACACGTTTAACAGAATAGGAGGGCAGTGGGGAGATGTGCTCCAGTGTGATGCAACAACAGGTAAGGGTGCATCGTTTACAGCTGGAAGGATTCAAGTTGAGATGGAGGAGTTTGATGAAATTCGAGAATGGATACAAATTGCTGTTGGGAATAATGTCTTTGGGGTTTTTGTGAAGGAGGTGGGCGCCCAGGGGGGTGGTGAGGACAATGAGGAGGGAGAGCTCAAGGCCAGTGTTAAGAATATAATTTTAGAAGCCCCTGGCAAGGTCCAGGAAAAGGCAGCGGCGCAGTGGGATCCGGCGGCAACACTGATCGGCAGGGGTGCGACGGTGAATGCACAGAAGGAGGACAGAATGGTAATTAGAGAGGTGATTTTGAATGACGTGAACGTTGATTATTTGAATTTCAAACAGGATTTTCAGGTACCAGATTCAGTTAGTGGTACCAAGGACAATGGGGATGCGGTTGTTAAAAGATTTGAGGAGATTAATGAGGGAGAGTCAGAAAGAACGGTCACGCAGGATTGTGGAACTGGGAAAGGGGGGTTCCTATAGCGTGTGCTAGACCATATGGGGGTGTACCATGAGAGTCCAGTGGGCTGCCAGGTGGGGAGGTGTGTGGGGCGTATATTGGGCTTGCCTTCATCTGGCCCAATAACTATGCAGGGTGGGATTGGGCTGCGGGAAGAGTATAGGGAGCGTGGGGTGAGTGGGGAAGAGGTTGGGCTGGAGATTATTAGGATAGAGGCTGAGCTGGGCCTGAGTTGGCGTCGGGTTACAAGGGCTCTTGGACCGGCTCCCCTTAGCGACACAGGCGGGTCTGGGGATCCGACACTCAGCCAGGCATCTCGTGTGTTGAGTAAAGCGGCGCCCCTGCATGGTGGGCGAGACTGGCCAGGGTACCTTGAGGAGCGTGCTGCCGAGCTGGGAGGAATGCTTCCCAGTGATTGGCCTTCGGTGGCGGATGAGATCCACAAATTGGAGGAGGAGGTGGTGCGAGTCAAACCACACGCGGGGGAGGCTGTTCAGTGCGTCCAGGTGAGTGGGCCGCAGGGGGAGGAATGCCGGAGGGGCAAGAAGGGGGATGGAATAGGAAGCCCAGGAAGTGGATCCTCCAGGCATGATCAATGATAAGCAGCGTGCCACAGTGCGCCTGAAACAACAAACCGGGAAGGGGGACTTTAGAAGTGCAAGGCAACACAGAGGGCGGCATTCAGGCTGTGGCTGACGGTGTTGATCCCGGGTGGGTAGGAGCAGGGGAGGAAATGAAAACATGGGGTCAGGTAGAGGGGGATGAGTGCAAGGAGACACGGGAAGAGCAGGTGCAAGAAAATCAGGCAACTTGGGCACTGGCAGTGGAATCGGGTGCGATTGATGACATGTCACCATGTCATGTTTTTCTATGCTTTTTCATATAAGAAATTTATGATTAGTGCTTAAATATTGCACTCTTTGGTGCTTAAATGGTATATTTCTTTGATCTTTTGATTTGATAAACTTTGTAGGAAATAAGAAGAAAAAGACGCAAAAAGAGCACAAAATAAGCTAAAAAGAAGAAAAGAGGAATTTTGGGCACACTTTGAAGTTGGAGCACACTTTGAAGGCTTAGGCCACGCTTCTAAAAGCGTGGCCCATGACCAAATAAAGGAAGAGAAGCGTGGCTGATGAGCGGATAATTTATACGCTTTTTGACATTGTTTTTAGTATGTTTTTAGTAGGATCTAGTTACTTTTAGGGATGTTTTCATAAGTTTTTATGTTAAATTCACATTTCTGGACTTTACTATGAGTTTGTGTGTTTTTCTATGATTTCAGGTATTTTCTGGCTGAAATTGAGGGACTTGAGCAGAAATCAGATTCAGAGGTTGAAAAAGGACTGCTGATGCTGTTGGATTCTGACCTCCCTGCACTCAAAGTAGATTTTCTGGAGCTACAAAACTCGAAATGGCGCGCTTCCAATTGAGTTGGAAAGTAGCCATCCAGGGCTTTCCAGCAATATATAATAGTTCATACTTTGGCCAAGAATTGATGACGTAAACTGGCGTTCAACGCCAGCCTTCTGCCCAAATCTGGCGTCCAGCGCCAGAAAAGGATCCAAAACCAGAGTTGAACGCCCAAACTGGCACAAATACTGGCGTTCAACTCCACAAATGGCCTCTGCACGTGCAACACTTAGGCTCAGCCCAAACACACACCAAGTGGGCCCCGGAAGTGGATTTATACATCAAATACTTACTCATGTAAACCCTAGTAGCTAGTTTATTATAAATAGGACCTCTTACTATTGTATTAGGCATCTTTGGATCTTTGGATTACCTTATGATCCTTTGATCACGTTTTAGGGGGCTGGCTATCTCGGCCATGCCTGGACCTTCACTTATGTATTTTTAACGGTAGAGTTTCTACACTCCATAGATTAAGGTGTGGAGCTCTGCTGTTCCTCAAAGATTAATGCAAGTACTACTGTTTTCTATTCAATTCATCTTATTTCGCTTCTAAGATATCCATTCGCACCCAAGAACGTGATGAAGGTGATGATTATGTGTGACGCTCATCACCATCTCCCCTATGAACACGTGCCTGACAAACACTTCCGTTCTACATGAAATAAGCTAGAATGAATATCTCTTAGATCTCTTAACCGGAATCTTCGTGGCGTAAGCTAGAATGATGGCGGCATTCAAGAGAATCCGGAAGGTCTAAACCTTGTCTGTGGTATTCTGAGTAGGATTCAATGATTGAATGACTGTGACGAGCTTCAAACTCGCGAGTGCTGGGCGTTAGTGACAGACGCAAAAGGAGGGTGAATCCTATTCCAGCATGATCGAGAACCGACAGATGAATAGCCGTGCCGTGACAGGGTGCGTGAGCATATTATTCACTGAGAGGAGGGGATGTAGCCACTGACAACGGTGATGCCCTTGCATAAAGCCAGCCATGGAAAGGAGTAAGACTGATTGGATGAAGATAGCAGGAAAGCAGAGGTTCAGAGGAACGAAAAGCATCTCCATTCGCTTATCTGAAATTCCTACCAATGAATTACATAAGTATCTCTATCCCTATTTTATTATATAATATTCGAAAACACCATTATCACTTTATATCTGCCTGACTGAGATTTACAAGGTGACCATAGCTTGCTTCATACCAACAATCTCCGTGGGATTCGACCCTTACTCACGTAAGGTATTACTTGGACGACCCAGTGCACTTGCTGGTTAGTTGTATCGAAGTTGTGACAATTATGAATTAAGATCAGAGCACCAAGCTTTGGAGCCATTATCAGGATTTGTTTGAGCCTGGAGATCACAATTTCGTGCACCAAGTTTTTGGCGCCGTTGCCGGGGATTGTTCGAGTATGGACAACTGACGGTTCATCTTGTTGCTCAGATTAGGTAATTTTCTTTTTGTTTTGTTTTCAAAAATCTTTCAAAAATTCCTCACTTGTTTTCGAAAAAAAAAAATTTACTAAAAATAATGTTTTCAAAAATAAATTATTCTATGGCTTCAAAATTTTTAAGAATGAATTCTAGTGTTTCATGAAGCATGTTGAAGCCTATCTGGCTGTAAAGCCATACCCAAACTGCTTTGGGATTGGCTAATCACTTCAGTGGAGTCATGCCCAATCCTTCTGGATAGGGTATGTCAGGCTTGTCATGTCTGAATTACACTCATATTTTTATTAAAGCTTGGCTGGCTATTAAGCCATGCCTGACCCTTTGATTGGAGCTTTAAGACTAACATGACAAGATTCCTGGAATTCATATTGAAGATTTTGAAATCCTTATTCTTACTTTTCACAATAATTTTCGAAAAAATTAAAAGAAAATACCAAAAAAAAATTAGAAAATCATAAAAATCAAAAATATTTTTGTGTTTCTTGTTTGAGTCTTGAGTCATATCATAAGTTTGGTGTCACTTGCATATGCATCTTGCATTTTTTCGAAAATATCATGCATTCATAGTGTTCTTCATGATCTTCAAGTTGTTCTTGGTAAGTCTTCTTGTTTGATCTTGATGATTTTTTGTTTTGTGTCTTTTCATGTTTATCATATGCATTCTTGAATCCTTAGTGCGTAAGCATTAAAGAATTCTAAGTTTGGTGTCTTGCATGTTTTCTTTGCATTAAAAATTTTTCAAAAATATGTTCTTGATGTTCATCATGATCTTCATAGTGTTCTTGGTGTTCATCTTGACATTCATAGCATTCTTGCATGCATTCATTGTTTTGATCTAAAAATTTCATGCATTGCATAATTTTCATGTTTTCAAAAAAAAAAATTCAAAAAAAATCAAAAAAATATCTTTCCCTTTTTCTCTCATCAAATTCGAAAATTTGAGTTGACTTTTTCAAAAATTTTTTAAATCAAGTTGTTTCTTATGAGTCAAATCAAATTTTCAATTTGAAAATCTTATCTTTTTCAAAATCTTTTTCAAAAATCAAATCTTTTTCAAAATTCTTAGTCATTTTCGAAAATTCCAAAAATATTTTTCAAAAATCTTTTTCTTATTTTTATACCAAATTTTCAAAAATAACATAATCAATTAATGTTTTGATTCAAAAATTTGAAGTTTGTTACTTGCTTGTTAAAGAAAGATTCAAACTTTAAGTTCTAGAATCATATCTTGTGATTTCTTGTGAATCAAGTCATTAATTGTGATTTTAAAAATTCAAATCTTTTTCAAAAACTAATTTCTATCATATCTTTTCAAAAATATCTTCTTATCTTATCTTCTTCAAAAATATCTTTTCAAAATATCTGCTCTAACCTCCTAACTTCTTATCTTTTCAAAATTTGTTTCAACTAACTAACTAACTCTTTGTTTGTTTCTCAACTTTTTCAAAACCACCTAACTAACTCTCTCTCTCTAATTTTCAAAAATATCTTCCCCTTTTTTTCAAAATTTCTTTTTAATTAACTAATTATTTTTATTTTTTATTCTTGATTTCAAAAATTTTCGAAAATTACTAACATTTTTCAAAAAAACTATTTTTCAAAAATCACTAACTCTTTTTCAAAATAATTTTCGAAAATTATCTCTCCCCCATCTCATTCTATTTATTCATTCATATCCTAACATCTCATCTCACCTCTCTTCCATCCTCACAGTTGTGTTTCTTCCATTATATTACATTCTTTTCTTCCACTCACATAAGGGAACCTCTATACTGTGGTAAAGAGAATCTCTATTATTACTATTATTTTTCTGTGCCTTCTTCTTTGTCATATGAGCAGGAGCAAGGATAAGAACATTCTTGTGAAAGCAGATCCAGAACCTGAAAGGACTCTGAAGAAAAAAATTAAGAGAAGCTAAAATACAACAATCCAGAGATAACCTTACAGAAATTTTCGAACAGGCAGAGGAGATGGCAGCCGAAAATAATAATAATGTAAGGAAGATGCTTGGTGACTTTACTGCACCTAATTCCAATTTACATGGAAGAAGCATCTCCATTCCTGCCATTGGAGCAAACAACTTTGAGCTGAAACCTCAATTAGTTTCTCTGATGCAGTAGAACTGCAAGTTTCATGGACTTCCATCTGAAGATCCTTTTCAGTTCTTAACTGAATTCTTGCAGATATGTGATACTGTTAAGACTAATGGAGTAGATCCTGAAGTCTACAGGCTCATGCTTTTCCCCTTTGCTGTAAGAGACAGAGCTAAATTATGGTTGGATTCTCAACCCAAAGACAGCCTGAACTCTTGGGATAAGCTGGTCACGGCTTTCTTAGCCAAGTAATTTCCTCCTCAAAAGCTGAGCAAGCTTAGAGCTGATGTTCAAACCTTCAGACAGAAAGAAGGTGAATCCCTCTATGAAGCTTGGGAAAGATACAAACAGTTGACCAAAAAGTGTCCTTCTGACATGCTTTCAGAATGGACCATCCTGGATATATTCTATGATGGTTTATCTGAGCTATCAAAGATGTCACTGGACACTTCTGCAGGTGGATCCATTCACCTAAAGAAAACGCCTGCAGAAGCTCAAGAACTCATTGACATGGTTGCTAATAACCAGTTCATGTACACTTTTGAAAGGAATCCTGTGAGTAATGGGACGCCTATGAAGAAGGGAGTTCTTGAAGTTGATACTCTGAATGCCATATTGGCTCAGAATAAAATATTGACTCAGCAAGTCAATATGATCTCTCAGAGTCTGCATGGAATGCAAGCTGCATCCAACAGTACTCAAGAGGCATCTTCTGAAGAAGAAGCCTATGATCCTGAGAACCCTGCAATAGCAGAGGTAAATTACTTAGGTGAACCTTATGGAAACACCTATAACTCAACATGGAGAAATCATCCAAATTTCTCATGGAAGGATCAAAAGCCCCAACAAGGCTTTAATAATGGTGGAAGAAACAGGTTTAGCAATAGCAAGCCTTTTCCATCATCAACTCAGCAACAGACAGAGAACTCTGAACAAAATGCTTCTAATTTAGCAAATCTAGTCTCTGATCTATCTAAGGCCACTGTAAGTTTTATGAATGAAACAAGGTCTTCCATTAGAAATCTGGAAGCACAAGTGGGCCAGCTGAGTAAAAGGATCACTGAAATCCCTCCTAGTACTCTCCCAAGCAATACAGAAGTGAACCCAAAAGGAGAGTGCAAGGCCATTGACATAAGCGCCATGGCCGAACCTGTGAGGAGAGGAGAGGACGTGAATCCCAAGGAGGAAGACCTCCTGGGACGTCCAGTGATCAATAAGGAGCTTCCCTCTGGGGAATCAAAGGACTCTGAGGCTCATCTAGAGACCATAGAGATTCCATTGAACCTCCTTATGCCCTTCATGAGCTCTGATGAGTATTCCTCTTCTGAAGAGAATGAGGATGTTACTGAAGAGCAAGCTGCCAAGTTTCTTGGTGCAATCATGAAGCTAAATGCCAAATTATTTGGCATTGATACTTGGGAAGTTGAACCTCCCTTGTTTATCAATGAACTAAGTGATCTGGATCAACTGACATTGCCTCAGAAGAGACAGGTTCCTGGAAAGTTCATAATACCCTGCACCATAGGCACCATGATCTTTAAGGCTCTGTGTGACCTTGGTTCAGGGATAAACCTCATGCCCCTCTCTGTAATAGAGAAACTGGGAATCTATGGGATGCAAGCTGCTAAAATCTCACTAGAGATGGCAGACAGCTCAAGAAAACAGGCTTATGGACAAGTAAAAGATGTATTAGTAAAGGTTGAGGGCCTTTACATACCTACTGATTTCATAGTCCTGGATACTGGAAAGGAAGAGGATGAATCCATCATCCTAGGAAGACCTTTCCTGGACACAGCAAGAGCTGTGATTGATGTTGACAGAGGTGAAATATTCCTTCAATGGAATGAGAACTCCCTTGTATTCAAAACTCAAGGATCTCCCTCTGCAACCATGGAGAGGAAGCAGCAAAAGCTTCTCTCCAAGCAGAGTCAACCAGAGCCCCCACAGTCAAACTCTAAGTTTGGTGTTGGGAGGCCACAACCAAACTCTAAGTTTGGTGTTGAACTCCCATATCCAAACTCTAAGTTTGGTGTTGGAGAGTCTCAACAAAGCTCTGCACATCTGTGAGGTTCCATGAGAGCCCACTGTCAAGCTATTGACATTAAAGAAGCGCTTGTTGGGAGGCAACCCAATGTTTATCTAATTCTTATTTTTATTGTTTTTCATGTTTTCTTAGGTTCATGATCATGTGGAGTCACAAAATAAATAGAAAAATTGAAAACGGAATCAAAAACAGCAGAAAAAAATCACACCCTGGAGGAGCATCTGTCTGGCGTTCAAACGCCAGAATAGAGCATAGTTCTGGCGCTGAACGCCCAGAATGGGAGCATCCTGGCGTTGAACGCCCAGAACAAGCATAGTTCTGGCGTTCAACGCCAGAAATGGCAGCAAAGGGGCGTTGAACGCCCAAAATGGGCACCAACCTGGCGCTGAACGCCCAGAGTTGTGTGCAAGGGCATTTTACATGCCTAAATTGGTGCAGGGATGTAAATGCCTTGACACCTCAGGATCTGTGGACCCCACAGGATCATCTCAGGATCTGTGGACCCCACAGGATCCCCACCTACCTCATCATCTCTCTTTCCATTCATGATCATCCCTTCTGTTTTCCATTTACCACTCACAACCATACACCCACTACCTTCAAAATTCATCAACATCTCTCTCCCACCCAATCCCACCCATATGGCCGAATACACACTCCCATCCATCTCCTCCATATCTTCTTCTTATTCTTCTATTCTTTCTTCTTTTGCTCGAGGGCGAGCAACATTCTAAGTTTGGTGTGGTAAAAAGCATAGCTTTTTTGTTTTTTTTCCATAACCATTGATGGCACCTAAGGCCAGAGAAGCCTCTAGAAAGAGGAAAGGGAAGACAAAAGCTTCCATCAAGGGTCTATAGCTCAGTGGTAGAACATTTGACTGCAAATCAAGAGATCCCTGAGATACCTCAGGGGATACATTTTCTTCCACACAATTATTGGAAGCAACTAAGGGTGGAACATCAAGAGCACTCCATCATCCTTCATGAAATCAGAGAATATCTAAAAGCAATGAAGGAGGAGCAACAAAGACAAGGAAGAGACATAGAAGAGCTCAAGGACATCATTGGTTCCTCAAGAAGGAAACGCCACCATCACTAAGGTGGAGTCATTCCTTGTTCTTGTTTTCTCTGTTTTTCGTTTTCTATATTATGTGCTTATCAATGTTTGTGTCTTTATTACATGATCATTAGTAGATAGTAACTTTGTCTTAAAGATATGAATGTCCTATGAATCCATCACCTCTCTTAAAAGAAAAATGTTTTAATTCAAAAGAACAAGAAGTACATGAGTTTCGAATTTATCCTTGAACTTAGCTTAATTATATTGATGTGGTGACAATGCTTCTTGTTTTCTGAATGTATGCTTGAACAGTGCATATGTCTTTTGAAGTTGTTGTTTAAGAATGTTAAATATGTTGGCTCTTGAAAGAATGATGACTAGGAGACATGTTATTTGATAATCTGAAAAATCATAAAAATGATTCTTGAAGCAAGAAAAAGCAGCAAAGAACAAAGCTTGCAGAAAAAAAAAAGGGGGGCGAAAAAATAGAAAAAAAAATAGAAAGAAAAAGAAAAAGCAAGCAGAAAAATCCAATAACCCTTAAAACCAAAAGGCAAGGGCAAATAAAAAGGATCCCAAGGCTTTGAGCATTAGTGGATAGGAGGGCCTAAAGGAATAAAATCCTGGTCTAAGCGGCTAAACCAAGCTGTCCCTAACCATGTGCTTGTGGCGTGTAGGTGTCAAGTGAAAACTTGAGACTGAGCGGTTAAAGTCAAGGTCCAAAGCAAAAACAAAGAGTGTGCTTAAGAACCCTGGACACCTCTAATTGGGGACTTTAGCAAAGCTGAGTCACAATCTGAAAAGGTTCACCCAATTATGTGTCTGTGGCATTTATGTATCCGGCGGTAACACTGGAAAACAAAGTGCTTAGGGCCACGGCCAAGACTCATAAAGAAGCTGTGTTCAAGAATCATCATACTGAACTAGGAGAGTCAATAACACTATTCGAAATCTGAAGTTCTTATAGATGCCAATCATTCTGAACCTCAATGGATAAAGTGAGATGCCAAAACTATTCAAGAGGCAAAAAGCTATAAGTCCCGCTCATATGATTGAAGCTCTATTTCATTGATGGTTTGGAATTTATAGTATATCCTCTTCTTTTTATCCTATTTGATTTTCAGTTGCTTGGGGACAAGCAACAATTTAAGTTTGGTGTTGTGATGAGCGGATAATTTATACGCTTTTTGACATTGTTTTTAGTATGTTTTTAGTAGGATCTAGTTACTTTTAGGGATGTTTTCATAAGTTTTTATGTTAAATTCACATTTCTGGACTTTACTATGAGTTTGTGTGTTTTTCTGTGATTTTAGGTATTTTCTGGCTGAAATTGAGGGACTTGAGCAGAAATCAGATTCAGAGGTTGAAAAAGGACTGCTGATGTTGTTGGATTCTGACCTCCCTGCACTCAAAGTGGATTTTCTGGAGCTGCAGAACTCGAAATGGCGCGCTTCCAATTGCGTTGGAAAGTAGACATCCAGGGCTTTCCAGCAATATATAATAGTTCATACTTTGGCCAAGAATTGATGACATAAACTGGCGTTCAACGCCAGCCTTCTGCCCAAATCTGGCGTCCAGCGCCAGAAAAGGATCCAAAACCAGAGTTGAACGCCCAAACTGGCACAAATACTGGCGTTCAACTCCACAAATGGCCTCTGCACGTGCAACACTTAGGCTCAGCCCAAACACACACCAAGTGGGCCCCGGAAGTGGATTTATACATCAAATACTTACTCATGTAAACCCTAGTAGCTAGTTTATTATAAATAGGACCTCTTACTATTGTATTAGGCATCTTTGGATCTTTGGATTACCTTATGATCCTTTGATCATGTTTTAGGGGGCTGGCCATCTCGGCCATGCCTGGACCTTCACTTATGTATTTTTAACGGTAGAGTTTCTACACTCCATAGATTAAGGTATGGAGCTCTGCTGTTCCTCAAAGATTAATGCAAGTACTACTGTTTTCTATTCAATTCATCTTATTTCGCTTCTAAGATATCCATTCGCACCCAAGAACGTGATGAAGGTGATGATTATGTGTGACGCTCATCACCATCTCCCCTATGAACACGTGCCTGACAAACACTTCCGTTCTACATGAAATAAGCTAGAATGAATATCTCTTAGATCTCTTAACCGGAATCTTCGTGGCGTAAGCTAGAATGATGGCGGCATTCAAGAGAATCCGGAAGGTCTAAACCTTGTCTGTGGTATTCTGAGTAGGATTCAATGATTGAATGACTGTGACGAGCTTCAAACTCGCGAGTGCTGGGCGTTAGTGACAGACGCAAAAGGAGGGTGAATCCTATTCCAGCATGATCGAGAACCGACAGATGAATAGCCGTGCCGTGACAGGGTGCGTGAGCATATTATTCACTGAGAGGAGGGGATGTAGCCACTGACAACGGTGATGCCCTTGCATAAAGCCAGCCATGGAAAGGAGTAAGACTGATTGGATGAAGATAGCAGGAAAGCAGAGGTTCAGAGGAACGAAAAGCATCTCCATTCGCTTATCTGAAATTCCTACCAATGAATTACATAAGTATTTCTATCCCTATTTTATTATATAATATTCGAAAACACCATTATCACTTTATATCTGCCTGACTGAGATTTACAAGGTGACCATAGCTTGCTTCATACCAACAATCTCCGTGGGATTCGACCCTTACTCACGTAAGGTATTACTTGGACGACCCAGTGCACTTGCTGGTTAGTTGTATCGAAGTTGTGACAATTATGAATTAAGATCAGAGCACCAAGCTTTGGAGCCATTATCAGGATTTGTTTGAGCCTGGAGATCACAATTTCGTGCACCAATGGCCCAAAAGAAGAAAAGCGTGGCTCAAAACAAAGAGCAAGAGAGGACAAAAAGCTTGAGCCAAAGTTTACCTCAAACTTTAGCTCAAACTTTTGGAAGAGTTGAAAACACCCTGGATGGAGCAAAAGCTTGCGCCAACGTTTGCCTCAAGCTTTTTGGCAAATGTTGGCGCCACACAACAATACCCTGGAGGAGAAAAGCTTGTGCCAACGTTTGCCTCAAGCTTTTTGGCAAACGTTGGCGCCTCACAGCCTAAAGGGGTATACTTCCAACAAGAATAACTTGAGCTACAGAGCTCCAAATGAGGTGATTCAAAAAGCAATGGAAAGTAGGAATCGAGAGCTTTCCAAGCATATATGGAACTGCATGATGGACAATAAAATTGAGAGAGAAAACTGCCCCACAATGTACATAAACGAACATGGTGGCAACCTGCAGTGAGGCCAACTGACCTCTGCACCTTCGACGGAGTATAACTCGAGCTGTAGAGCTCCAAATGATGCGCTTCCAACGGCATTGGAAAGTAGACATTCAGGGCTTTCCAACAATGTATAATAGTATTGGGTGGACAATGCGTTTGAGCCTCCAAAATCTGGCGTTTTCGATCACGTTTGAGGCAAACTTTACCTCAAACGCTGCACACCAAAGCCAGCGACTCTGCCCTCTTCAAATGATCATAACTTGAGTTGTAGATGTCCAATTGAAGTGATTCCAATTGGGTTAGAAAGCTGACATTCAGAGCTTTCCAACCATATATAATGAAGTGATTTCATTTTCTTTGTAATTTGCTTTTCAATTTCATTTTCATTTGTCATGTTTGTAAAAGCCTATAAAAAGGCATCATTTTCATTTTAGAAGAGGAGCTCCATCAGAGAGCACTAGGGAGCATTAGGATTTGAGAGTTTCCTCTCTTAGTTTTCATTTTTGTTTTGAATCTTGGGTTGAGAATTGAAGAAATTCTGTTTCAATCTCACCCTGAGATCTCTCTGTTTTATTTACTGCACTTTTTGAGAAATCAATATTTGAATTCCTTTCTTCTACTGCTTGATCTTTACTTTTCTTGCAATTGAATTCTGAATTTGGATCAAGGAAGGATTTGAGATCTAGACTTGTTTTCTAGTCTCTTCCAACCCCTGAGATCTTCAACCTCTCATTTAAATTTTGCAATTGAGTTATATTTCTGTTTTGCTTCTTTAAGCAATTTTCCTTCTCTGTTGAGATCTATTGCATTTTACTACTTCCTCGGATTTATTGCTCTGCATATTTCCTTGTTTAATTGTGCATCCCAAATCCTAATTCCTTTTATTCTTCTTGCAATTTAACTTTCCAGTTACTTGATCTACTGCTTTCTTTTAATTTCCAGCACCCACTCCCCTTTACATTTAATGCAATTTTACTTTTCTTGCAATTTAAGATTCTTGCAATTTACATTTCTTGCTCTTTAAGTTACTCGCCAATTTACACTCTGCAACTTTAAATTCATTGTCATTTACTTTCTGTTGGATACAATTTCACCCAATCTCACTTAAATGATAGCTTGACTAAACTAATCACCCACTAAAGTTGCTTGATCCATCAATCCCTGTGGGATCGACCTCACTCCCGTGAGTTTTATTACTTGATGAGACCCGGTGCACTTGCCAGTTAGTTTCGTGTGTTTGGAAAATTCGTTTTCCGCAAAAACACCATCAAGTTTTTGGCGCCGTTGCCGGGGATTGATTTAGATCAACAATGATTAAGTGGGTGAGAAGTCTAGATCAAGCATTTTCTTTATTTTTGTTCTCTGTTCTAAGTTGAAACCAAGGTGTTTGAGTTATTGCCTCACTAAGAAATTCATCTCTGAGATATGAATTTCAATTTTCCTTGGTGTTGTGTTTTACAAAACTCAAATGGAGTTCAACTCATCTTATGATCAAACATGTTTTATGGGATATTACCCACCATCACCAATCTCTAATGGTGGCTGGGAATATCACTAAGAGAATACACATTCTGAGCACTCCAATTCATGGAGATTTGCTTCAGAGACACAAGATGAGCAAGAGAATCATATGGGATACTTCCCACCACCACAAAATGATGCAAGTCATGATTCTAATGGTGGCTGGGAGTATTACCAAGAAACTGCAAATTCTGAGCAGTCAAGTCACATGAGAGATTGTCCAATAGCCAAAGACTCACAACCAAAACAAACTTCCAATAGCCAAAGACTCTCAAAACTTGAGTCCATGCTCAAAAGATTTACGGAGGAGACAAAGAAGTACTGGGAAGAACAAGAAACGTCCCTCAAAAACATGGAAGTGCAGCTAGCTCAGTTGGTGAGTGCAATGAAAAAGGAGGAAAAACAAGAGGAAGATGCTACTGAGTCAAGTGAATTTTTAGTGAAAAAGGAAGAGATGGTGGAAATAGTTGAAAATGAAACTACACTTGAGGTGACAAAAGAACCTGAACACTCACAACCTCCTCAAACCCACCTGGACCAAAAAGTCTCAACAATTGAATCTGAGATTAAAAGATATGAAGAGGAGATGAAGAAATGTTGGGAAGATCAACAAACCTCCTCCATGAAAGAGCTATTAAAACAAATGTTGAGTGTAAAAGAGGAAGTGGAGGAGCAAGAAAGTGAGGAAGTCATTCCAAACTCAAGTGAGGCAGAGAAGTACATGAAGGAGGAGTTCATGGAACCACCAGTTCAAAAGGCTCTGGATGAATACAAAACTCCAATAATCACACAGCAACCAAGACTTGGATTCAAAGAAGTGAAGGCAACTAACAAGAGCACCAATCCTGTCCCTGATCCAGCAAGCAAGATCAATCAAGCCATTTGCAAAAGGAAGCTTGCTGAGGAAAGGCCAAGGCAAGGGACAGTAGCTGAAACTTCTCCTCCTTTGAAGTCATTTCTCTTAACAAATTGGAAGTAGAGGAAGAAAGTAAAGAACAGGTAGACAGTAGGTACATTTTTTTTCTCCTTGCTTTGTTCAAATTCAATAAATTGGCATATGGTTACATTCTAACTTTGGTGTTGCCTTGCAACAAATTGTTTTCAATCTTTTTGGATGATTGCATCAAATCAAAAATGAAAGTGACACACCAAGATTCTAAGTTTGGTGTGCCACCTATTTTTCTATGCAAATCATTCAGCAACACCAATTGTCTGCATAACCATAATGTCTTTGCAGTGTTAATTTTCTTTTGGTTTGATATTTTGTTATTCTGTTTACTTTAGTTAATTCTTTGTTTTTAATGCTTTCATTTTAGTTTACTTATTCACTGTGTTTGTTAATACATTACCGAGAGAGTTTTATTCATGATATATTCTTAGCTTGGTGATTGTACTTAACAAATAACAGTTTCACTTGCTTAGTTTTAATTCAAATAAATGGACATAGGATTGCATTCTAAGATTGGTGTTGCTATGCAACACAAATTGCTTCAAATCTTTACTGGATACTTGCATTGATTCCAAGTGAAAGTGTCACACTAAGTTTGGTGTGCCACTTATCTTTTATGCAATGTATTGTGCTCACCTTCTTAAGTTTGCAATCACAATGTCTCTGTTTCTTGTGCCTTGATTATTATCTTTAATTTTGCTTGCTTAAAACAAATGTGCTACTAATAATTCATTGTATAAGACATTCATGATCCATCTTAGCCCCATAGCCATTGTTCTAATTGTTGCTTGAGGATGAGCAAGCATTCTGAGTTTGGCAAGGGAAAGGGAAGAATGGGAGGAAAATGACAACAATAGAGAAGATGAACTACAAGGTTGTAAAGTTCCTTTTCCTCTCATTTGTTTCAAGCACTATAAACTGCATGATTGTCTTTACCTTCTCTGTATGCATGTGTGTATGAAAAGGCATAGTTTGATTTCTAAATTGCAACATGGTGCTGTGTCATTATGATTACCAACTTGAGTTTTGTGAATTCAAAAGCAATAAAGTATCATGATCATAAACAAACAAGGAATTAAAGAAGAATTTAGCATGTGCATAAAAGTATTGGAAAGCTAGTATGTTTGATTGTTGCCTAATTGCATTGGATTTTATTTAATTGAAGTTTTCATCTAGGACATTTTGTGAAATCTTTTGAAAATCATGAAAACCTTGAAGAGGTAAATACAATTAAAGCAAGAAAAGAAAAAGGGAAAGAATGAGAAAGCTGAAGGCTCTGAGTACCAATGGCAATTTATTTGTTAAGTACTTGTGGTGTTTATGTATCAAGCCAAATGCTTGAAAACAAAACACTTAGAAGTCAAGGCTAGGCTCAAGTGCAAAAGCACTCCCTCAAAGCTCAAGGCTCTGAGCATCAATGATTAGAGAGTCAAGAAAAGAAAAGAAAAATGAGCTTAATGAAGTCCTCTAATCAAATGCTTGTGGTGCTTATGTATCAAGTGGTAATACTTGAAAACAAAGCATTTAGAAGTCGTAGCTTTGTTATCAACTAATGGGGCAAAGCACCCAAAAGGAGAAGCTAATAAGAAAAATCAAAAGCTTGTTTCAAGGAAGAAATATAAGAGAAAGATTTCATAAATTGAGCTAGATAGAAACATCAATCATTTACATCTCTTTTGCGATTGTAGCATGCTTAGAAAACTAGCTTACCATGAAAATTGAGTTGCTACTCTTCTTACCTTGGATTGTCAATCTTTAAATGCATGATTCTTTTCTTGCTTGGGGATAAGCAAGGTCTAAGTTTGGTGTTGTGATGACATGTCACCATGTCATGTTTTTCTATGCTTTTTCATACAAGAAATTTATGATTAGTGCTTAAATATTGCACTCTTTGGGGCTTAAATGGTATATTTCTTTGATCTTTTGATTTGATAAACTTTGTAGGAAATAAGAAGAAAAAGAAGCAAAAAGAGCACAAAATAAGCTAAAAAGAAGAAAAGAGGCACACTTTGAAGTTGGAGCACACTTTGGAGGCTTAGGCCATGCTTCTAAAAGCGTGGCCCATGACCAAATCAAGGAAGAGAAGCGTGGCCCAAAGGAAGAGAAACGTGGCCCAAAGGAAGAAAAGCGTGGCTCAAAATAAAGAGCAAGAGAGGACAAAAAGCTTGAGCCAAAGTTTGCCTCAAACTTTAGTTCAAACTTTTGGAAGAGTTGAAAACACCCTGGATGGAGCAAAAGCTTGCGCCAACATTTGCCTCAAGCTTTTTGGCAAACGTTGGCACCACACAACAATACCCTGGAGGAGAAAAGCTTGTGCCAACGTTTGCCTCAAGCTTTTTGGCAAACGTTGGCGCCTCACAGCCTAAAGGGGTATACTTCCAACAAGAATAACTTGAGCTACAGAGCTCCAAATGAGGTGATTCAAAAAGCAATGGAAAGTAAGAATCGAGAGCTTTCCAAGCATATATGGCACTGTATGGTGGACACTAAAATTGAGGGAGAAAACTGCCCCGCAATGTACATAAACGAACATGATGGCAACCTGCAGTGAGGCCAACTGACCTCTGCACCTTCGACGGAGTATAACTCGAGCTGTAGAGCTCCAAATGATGCGCTTCCAACGGCATTGGAAAGTAGACATTCAGGGCTTTCCAAAAATGTATAATATTATGGGGTGGACAATGCGTTTGAGCCTCCAAAATCTGGCGTTTTCGACCACGTTTGAGGCAAACTTTACCTCAAACGTTGCACACCAAAGCCAGCGACCCTGCCCTCTTCAAATGAGCATAACTTGAGTTATAGATGTCCAATTGAAGTGATTCTAATTGGGTTAGAAAGCTGACATTCAGAGCTTTCCAACCATATATAATAGTCTATAGTTGGCATAAAATTGGCAACGTTGACAAGAGGACAAAATAGCGCCACAAGACATGCAAGGGAGGATCCACGTTTGAGCTAAAGTTTGACCTCAAACTTTAAGCCAAACGTGGATGACAGCAAAAAGAGCAAGCTGCTACAAAAAGCTTGAGTCAAAGTTTGCCTCAAACTTTGACTCAAACTTTTTTTGGTTCATGGTCCGGTTCAAAGCTTAAATATTTCCCAAGGTCAAGAGCAATCAACAGAGGCTATTTTCAACCCAATTCCATCAAGGCCAAAAGCCCAATTGACATCACTCAAAGGCACAAGAAACAATTTGATTAGGAATTTCATTTTCTTTGTAATTTGCTTTTCAATTTCATTTTCATTTGTCATGTTTGTAAAAGCCTATAAAAAGGCATCATTTTCATTTTAGAAGAGGAGCTCCATCAGAGAGCACTAGGGAGCATTAGGATTTGAGAGTTTCCTCTCTTAGTTTTCATTTTTGTTTTGAATCTTGGGTTGAGAATTGAAGAAATTCTGTTTCAATCTCACCCTGAGATCTCTCTGTTTTATTTACTGCACTTTTTGAGAAATCAATATTTGAATTCCTTTCTTCTACTGCTTGATCTTTACTTTTCTTGCAATTGAATTCTGAATTTGGATCAAGGAAGGATTTGAGATCTAGACTTGTTTTCTAGTCTCTTCCAACCCCTGAGATCTTCAACCTCTCATTTAAATTTTGCAATTGAGTTATATTTCTGTTTTGCTTCTTTAAGCAATTTTCCTTCTCTGTTGAGATCTATTGCATTTTACTACTTCCTCGGATTTATTGCTCTGCATATTTCCTTGTTTAATTGTGCATCCCAAATCCT
This sequence comes from Arachis ipaensis, assembly GCF_059453495.1. Lineage (NCBI taxonomy): Eukaryota > Viridiplantae > Streptophyta > Magnoliopsida > Fabales > Fabaceae > Arachis > Arachis ipaensis. Next base: position 55,304,396 of record NC_142438.1, read on the forward strand.
AATTCCTTTTATTCTTCTTGCAATTTAACTTTCCAGTTACTTGATCTATTGCTTTCTTTTAATTTCCAGCACCCACTCCCCTTTACATTTAATGCAATTTTACTTTTCTTGCAATTTAAGATTCTTACAATTTACATTTCTTGCTCTTTAAGTTACTCGCCAATTTACACTCTGCAACTTTAAATTCATTATCATTTACTTTCTGTTGGATACAATTTCACCCAATCTCACTTAAATGATAGCTTGACTAAACTAATCACCCACTAAAGTTGCTTGATCCATCAATCCCTGTGGGATCGACCTCACTCCCGTGAGTTTTATTACTTGATGCGACCCGGTGCACTTGCTGGTTAGTTTCGTGTGTTTGGAAAATTCGTTTTTCGCAAAAACACCATCAGCGATCTTATATGATGAAGACGTAGACATTATAGGGATTTTGCAAGCACAAAATGAAGAAATAGCGGCGAAGCAAAGATTGGCGAAGCAAAAAGAAAAGGCAAGAAGGAGTCGACCAAAGAATAAGAACAAGGTGAGTAAAAATTTGTTTAAATGATTGTGAGCTGTTGGAACATTAGGGGGTTGAGGGGGAACGGAAGATTGAGTATGGTGAAATCCTTGAAGAATAAATATAACTTGAACATGTTAGGACAGATTGAAACAAAAAAGGAAGTACTTACTAAATATGATGTTGCACGGCTTTGGGGAATTAGTACTGCCGGGTGGAAATTGTTGGAGTCTGTAGGGGCGGCTAGGGGGCTGTTATTAATGTGGGATGATGGAGTGTTTAAAGTACATAAAAGTTATAAAGGTGAGCGGTGGCTGTGCGTTGAAAGAGTGTTAACCAGGACCAACTTTCTCTGTGCTTTTTGTTTGGTGTACAGGGCGCATGGGAGGGAGGCGAAGAAGGAGGTGTGGGAAGAACTAAGCTATGTGGCAGGTTTGTGCCAGGTTCCATTCTTCTTTTTAGGGAACTTTAATGAAATCTTGCATGGAGAGGATCAAAAAGGGGGGGGGGCTAGCTTGCCGGCAACAGCGGAAGAGTTTAAGAGTTGGGTGCATGACCAGTTGATGGATTTGCCTCTTACTGATAGAAAGTATACATGGTTTAGGAGACGATCATGTAGTCAGATTGATAGAGTGCTGGTCAATGTTGAATGGACTGAGAGGTTTCCGGATATTCGGCTAAAAGGGGGCCCAAGGGGGTTGTCGGATCACTGCCCGCTGATTTTAAAAGGTACAAGATTAAGAGGGGGCCCAAGACCTTTCAGAAGTCTGGACTCCTGGTTTACACATGAGGGATTTCTGAGAATGGTAAAAAATGAATGGAGAAGCTTGGGAGAGGCCCAGTTCACATGTAAACTGAGGGCTTTAACAGTACCACTGCGGAAATGGCACAAGGATAACTTCAGGGACATGGATAAGAAACTCCAGCAGTTTGAGGAGGAGATCGCCAAGTTGGTTAGTGATGGGATATATGATGGTACAACAGAGGCCAGATGGAAGGCACTCGTGAGATTTTGTAAAAAATGGTATGTGAGGAAGGAACTTCACTGGAAACAGATGTCTCGGTCCAAGCATGCTGCCAACATGGATAAGAATACCAGATACTTCCATAACATTGCCTCAGCCAGAAGACGGAATAACAGGATAGATTCCCTGATGATACATGGAAGACTTGTGCGTAATCAGGTGAGAATAAAAGGTGAAATTAGAAAGTTCTACAAGGACTTATATCGCCAGGAATATGTTCCGAGAATTGGATTCAGGGATGGTTTGGTAAAGAATATCCAGCTAGAGGAGGCTGAAGCACTGGAAGTGCTGCCGTCGGAAGAGGAAATAAGGGAGGCAGTGTGGGACTGCGAATCTTCCAAGGCCCCAGGGAGTGATGGGTACAATATGAACTTTATCAAGAAATGTTAGGAGGATATTGGGCCGGAGTTCATAACATCGGTGATGGGGTTCTTTCGAAGTGCTAAGCTACCAACGGATGTGAATGTAACATGGGTGGTCTTAGTCCCAAAGTTTGAAGGTGCAAAGGAGGTGAAGGACTTTCGTCCGATTAGCATGGTGGGGTGTGTGTATAAAGTTATTTCGAAAGTGTTGGTGGGAAGGATGCGAGCTATCATGCCAGGGTTGGTAGGGGAGACGCAGACGACGTTTATAAAGGGTAGGAAAATTCATGATGGCGCACTCATAGCCTGCGAGACAGTTCATTGGCTGAAGACTCGGAAAAAGACAGCAGCTATTATCAAACTGGATTTTTAAAAATCTTATGACAGAGTAAGATGGAGTTTTGTGGATGTTGTGCTTCAGAAAATAGGCTTTGGCCAAAGATGGAAGAATTGGGTAAAGGAGTGTGTTACTACGGCTACTCTGGAAGTCCTGGTAAACGGGTCACCATCTAAACCATTCAAGATGGAGAGAGCTCTAAGGCAAGGAGACCCACTTTCTCCACTCTTGTTTGTACTAGTAGTCAACGTTTTGCATAGAATGGTAGGGGATGCTGTGAGGAATGGGCGCATTGCACCACTGCTGGTAGGGGGAGATCATGTTGAACTGTCGCACTTACAATTTGCGGATGACACCATTTTGTTTTGCCCACCGAAGACTAAAACAATTATAAACTATAAGAGGCTGTTGCGGTGCTTCAAGCTGATGTCCGGGCTGAGCATCAATTTTGATAAATCGAATCTGATTTCGGTAAACTGTGAGCAGGGATGGATCAATAATGCGTGTCGACTACTGGGCTGCCAGCAAGCCGCGTTACCAGTAGATACTTGGGGATTTCTCTGGGAGCGAATCCGCGACTAGTGAAGACTTGGAAACCAATCATTGATAAGGTGGAACAGAAGCTTAGCTTAAGGAAAGCGAAGGTTTTAAATAAAGCGGGTAAGCTTGTACTTATCAAATCGGTCTTGAATAGCCTCCCCATATATTACCTGAGTCTGTAAAAGATGCCGAAGGCAGTGGCAGATAAGATTATTGCATTACAAAGGAATTTTATGTGGTGCAAGGAGGACGGTCACTCTGGTATATCTTTGGTCAAGTGGGAGTTGGTTCAGGCCCCAAAGAAAGCTGGGATATTGGGGGTTGGTGATGCAGTGCTGAGGAATATAGCGCTCCTGTTTAAGTGGTGGTGGCAGTTTTCCAAGGAGGAGTGCCCACTGTGGAAAAGGATTGTGTGTTCTTGCATCAAGTTGAACCCGGATGTAATGCTGCCAACTCAGTCTTTACCAGGAATTGGAAGGCCTTGGAAAGACATTTGTCAGCTGAATATCAAGGAACCACGGATTCGTGATAAAGTGGTTAGTGGCCTGGCAATGGGAGAAAAACCCGGTTTTGGGAGGATAACTGGGTTCTAGATGGTGCTCTGAAAGTGAGTTTTTCAAGACTCTTCTCTATTTCAAGCCAACAAGGATTTTGCATTGGGGACTGCGGGTTTTGGAATGGGTTAGAGTGGATATGGAATTTTCAATGGAGGAGAGAGTTGTTTCAATAGGAGCTAGAACTTCTCCATCAGCTCCATGAGAGGTTAAGGCCAGTGAAGCTGTCAGCTAGGCGAGAGGACAATGTGATGTGGAAGTTTGACAATAAAGGTGTTTTTTCTACGAAATCCGTTATACAGGTCATACAATCTTGTGCGTACATGGATTCCACTAATAAAGGTGTTTTTTCTACGAAATCTGTCGCTATCTCATCCACCGCCGCAACCCCTAACACCACCGTTGCCGTCTCCTTAATCATCACGATTCCACTAAACGTTGGAGCCATCAGGTACGGCGGCATCAACAATCTTGTGCGTACATGGATTCTGTTCTGTACACCTTCTTTCTTTTTCAATACCAAGCTCGTAATAGAGGAAAGCAAGATTGAGAGAGTTGAAGAATTGGATATATAAAAATTCGAATTTCAAATAAATTGAATTTCAGAATTTTTTGTGATTTCTAGTCAGTCAAAATTAAAAGAACAGGAAAAATGAAGGAAAAAATTGTCAGAAAAAAAGAATTTGTTGAAGTATCTTCTAGGAAAAATTCTAAACATAACTAAGCATAAAATCAGAAGGTATAAAACTATGGAATGAAGTCAATGAACCAATCAACTAATGTTTATGCATGTATGAATCATTGCATGCCATGTGAATGATGATGAACATAAACGATACCTCTATATATAGCTGAGAGCATTGACAGCGTGAAATTTCACTAACTTAAAATTATCGATTAGAAGAGTAATATTAGATAGTATTAGATTAATTGTTGCAATAATTAATAAATATTAAATAAGTTAAATTCTAACTTTTTTTTGTCTCTTTTAATATTATTGTTTTTAGACAACGTGAAATTTTATACACACTTATATTTAAAATTGGATAAAAAGTTAGAGCATGAAACTTGACGAATAACGATTTTAACTTTGCTATGATATTATATTAATGAGTCTAAAAAAATGAGTTTAAAAATAAGTTATTTAAACTTATTATAAAAAGCTATAAGATTTTTTTTAAGAAATGTGAAATTTTATACCAACAATAATTGACGAGCCCCAGTAGCGCGCCTTCCAAGTTCCAACTCCATTGGAATAATAATGTCATTAATTGTTTTTTGCCATAGTTTATTGCGATTACTGAGATTCTATGAGTAGATAATCTAAAAACTAACTGCATCTATGCCTGTCCCAATTTGAAAATCGGCTATATATCTTCCGTGGAAAAATATATAAAAATAATAATAATAATTGTTGTAAGAACTAAGAAGACTAGTATTGACGAGAGGAGCTTGACACATTCTCCAAGTTGGGGTAGATTTTTACAGGCTACCTATTACGGTTGAGTTAGAATTTGACAGTGTTTCATTGTGTTGTCGATCGTTTTAGTTTTCTCCTAAATTCCAACAACATTTTGACTATATAATTTTTTATTCTTTTATTAAGTACATTAATATCAACTATTAAAATATAAATACATATTAAAAATAAAATAAATTACACATATATTTATACACATTATTTAATAACTAATTTTAATGATTAATTTTAATGTATGAATAATAGTTTTTAATTTTTTCATATTACATAGTGTACGAAATGTCTCTGGTACGGTTTGAAAGGTGGATCGGGAACCCGCGGATAGTGCTGGAGCCGGGTCGCTTGACTGGAGCAATGGGGGGTACCTGCAAAGACACTCCGACGCTCAAGTCAGAATGGATCTAAGAGGTCGAAAGTGTGTGGAATGAATCCATACCTGGAGGGGCCTGAGCCCTCTATTTATAGGTGGTGGAGGATATCTTATCTTATCTTATTTGGTTAAGATAAGGGGGGCGTTTGAATTCGAAAGTCGGTTAGGAGTCTGAGAATGCCGTTTTCGGGCCTTCTAGAAGTGAGGAACGGGTCGGACCCGGGGAACCGGTGTCGGGTTCGGTTTTGGATCCGGGATGTTGGGCCGGATCCGTAACAGTTGCCCCCGCAGCGGGGGAGCGAACAAGGTCGGTCCGTCGCTTGAGAGGCGTGATGTCTGTCCGTGAGCTTCGGTTCGTCTCGGGAGTTCGTCTATTTTTCTAGGGGGAGGTCGGTGCCTTGGTTCCGGTTTTGCTGGGGGGCTCGTCTGACCGTTCTTTGGTTTGACGAGACTCCTCCGCTTCTACCGTGTCTGTTGCGTTCTTCGATGCTTTATCAGTTTCTTTTTTCGAGGGGGGTCATTAAATGTGAGGGGACGTTTTCCCTTTTCTGCCCCTACTAGTTTTAACTGTGCCTAGGGGTAATTGTGTCAGTTTTAGCTCTTCCTTTGAAACCGTTTTGGATTTTTATTTCAGTTCCCTCGCTCACTTCCCTTTTCTTTTCCTTTTTCCATTCTCTTCTGAAGAATCTCTCTCTTTAGTTTTTGGTTTTTGCTTGCTGCTCCTGCTTTTCAAGCTTCCTCAAGTGTTCTTCCTGCATTTCCAGGTTAGCGCGTTTCGTCTATTTTTTTCTTGTTATTTTGTGAATGCTGCTCTGTTTTTTGCCATGCATTTGTTCTGCCTGTTTTTAGTTTTGCGTTGAACTAGCCTCTTTTGGTTGGGGGGGTTTGTTTGAGTTTTTGGAGGGGTTGATCACCGCCGTATTCGTTCGGTGATGGCGGTGTGCCGCCGCATTGGTTTGGTAGTGGTGTGTAGGTTTCTGTCTTGCTTCTGTCTAGGGTTAGCAGGCTGATGGTGGTGCTCCTCCCTGTTTTAGGTATGCAACGGCGGAGGAATGAGGGTGTGAGGGCTCCAGTAGCCCCTTCCAGGGGGGTTCCCAATCGTTATGGTTGGGTGACTAGTGATGTATGGGGCGTTCCGTCGCGGATGACGGAGGGCGACCTTCAACGGCTCCGTGATCAGGGGGCCGTCTGCGGTGGCGGCGATGAGGAGGGGCGGTATGAGCTCGTCCTCCCGGATGCCGACGAGCGCGTTTGCTACTTGAATCTGCATTCTCCCACCGTTCCGGATTGGATGTGGGTTTACGAGTCGATGTTCACTCGGCTTGGCGTGCGACTTCCCTTCTCGCCGTTTGTTCAGGATCTGTTGAGTCGGTGTTCCGTGGCGCCGTCTCAACTTCACCCGAACAGCTGGGCTGCTGTGCGGTCGTTTGAGTTGGTGTGCCGGTATCTCGACCTTCCGGCTTCTGTTCCTGTTTTTCTTTTTCTTTTCTTATGCACTCTTCCGACTAAGGAGGGGAAGCATAAGAAGGGGTATATGTCCTTCCGGGCTCAGCCTCATCGCCGTATTTTTGGCTTATTTGAGGATTCTTTTCATGGCTTTAAATGGGAGTATTTTAAGGTGCGTCCCGTCCAGGGGCACCATCCATTCTGGCTGTCACCGGAGGGTGTTCGTCGGTTTCCGACATACTGGAATTTCCAGGCTGGTCCGTCGATTTTAACTAAGTTCACGTATAATGGCTTGTCCCAGGAGGATAAGGACGTTGCCAATATTTTGTGGCATTTATTTGGTGAGCGTCCGTTGAATCCTCGGGACGTTATGGGGGATCCCGAGGCTTGTCGGGCGTATATCGGTGTGTGCTTTGCCTTCTTTTTCCGATTTCGCATGTTATATTCTTGCTTTTTGTAATCTTTTTATTTTTTATTTCTTTCAGTTGAGATGGCTGGTGGGCTGACTTCTCTGGCTAGGTTGAAGGCGGCGATGGGTCGGGAGGAGGGATCCTCGTCTCCTTCGACCCCTGTCTCCAATCCTGCCGTGGAATCTCAACCGGTTTCCCAGGAGGTGATTTCTTCGGCTGCTCGGGCAGAGGTTCCAGTTTCCCCTGGCCATGTGAATTCTCCTGAGGTTGTGGTAGTGTCGGCTGCTGAGGCTTCTCGGAAGAGAAAGAGGCCCGAGGACCCGAGCAGCGAGACTTTTGAGGAGGGTTTGGTGCCGAGTGTGATGGATCGTCGTTTTGACGCTCCGGGGTTTATTGATCAGCATTTGATGCCTGGTACGGAGCCTTATTTTGATGGCTGTGATGTCTCGTTCCAGGCCAAGTCGGTGTACCGTGCTCTCCTTCGCTCTGCTGTTGTTGTTCGGAAGGCTGAGCCTGTGATGGCTCAGGTCGGTTTGTTGGATAAGAAGCTTCGCCAATCTCAGGCCGAGGTGGCTAAGTTGAAAGAGGAGCTCGATGCTGCCGAGATTGCGAGGGGGAAGGCGGTGAAGTCTTCTGAGGAAGCTGGGGCGGAGATTCTCCGTCTTTCCGAGGTTGAGACTTCACTTCTTTCTCAGCTGGGCGAGGAGCGGCGTAAGGCTTCTGATGCGGGTTCCCGGGCTGCCGTACTTCTTGGTGAGATGGAGGCTCTGACTGCCGAGGTTGCTACATTGAAGAGGGAGAAAACTGAACTGTTGGCCGATGCTAAGGATGCCATTGCTGCTACTGAGGAGACGATGAAGGCGCAGGCCTTGGTGCTTGCTCCGGGAGTGGATGCGTCCGTGATGGGCGCATTCAAGACCGTTCGTGATGGCCGGATAGTCGACCTCGAGTAGCTTTATCTTGTAATCTTTTGTTCTCCCGCTTTTTTAGACTTTGTTTTTTGGATATATTTGGTTTGGCCGTGGGCCGTGTAACCGTGACTCCGTAACTTTGGTTTTTCGTTTTTAACGATTTTTCGAGCCGTTCGGGCTCTTTTCGTAAAAAGCTATTCCGTTTAATTTGTCTTTTTCCCGTGTTTGGGATGAATGGACCGTCGTGTGGTCGGGTTTATATGGATATCCGCGGGTTGGGCCTGGAGGGTGATCGGTCCTCCAGTCGTGGCCGTGTTTTAGTTCCGTATTTGGGACATTTGTGTGAGTAAAAATAAAGAATTTAGGGATAGCTTTGTAATGCGATTTTATTGATGGGTGGGCCTCGTTAAAACCCTCCGTTGTTGGCGGGAAAGAGTACCCGAGTTTGATACATAGGCGTAGTTTGTGAAAAGTAAATGTAATTTGCAAATAAGTGAAACGAAAGCGTAAAAGGAAATGGGGGAGGGGGAAATGGAGACCTGGGTTGGTTTTAGGAGTAGTATCGCCGTAAGTTTCTGGCGTTCCACGTTCTCGGGACTTCGTTACCGTTAAGCCGTTCGAGCTTGTAGGCTCCTTTCCCGATTGCAGCTTTGATTCTATATGGCCCCTCCCAGTTGGGGGCGAGTTTTCCTTCTCCCGGGGTTGGGGGACCAATGTCGTTTCGTCGTAGGACGAGGTCGTTGGTTGTGAACTCTCGCCGAATGACTCCATGGTTGTATCTTAGGCTGATTCTTTGTTTTAGGGCTAGCTCCCTGAGGTGGGCTATGCTTCTTATTTTGCCAGTGAGGTCTCGTTCTGCTTCTTCGTCGTTGCCTCCGATTGTTCTTCGCGGGCTTGGGTCACCGATTTCGACTGGGATGATAGCTTCCGTGCCGTAGGTTAATCGGAAGGGGGTTTCCCCGGTAGCTGTCTGTGGGGTCGTGCGGTACGACCATAAGACCGATCCGAGTTCGTCTGCCCATAGTCCTTTGGCTTCGTCGAGTCGTTTCTTGAGGCCTTTGACTATTATCTTGTTTGCTGATTCCACTTGTCCGTTTGTTTGGGGGTGTTCTACCGAGCTAAAGCGGTGGGATATGCGTAGCCCGTTTAGGAATTCCTTGAATTTGGTGTCGGCGAACTGGGTTCCGTTGTCCGAGATGATGATCTCGGGGATCCCGAATCGGGTGATGATTTGTCGCCAAAGGAATTTTCGACATTGGGTCGCCGTGATAGAGGCTAGCGGCTCGGCCTCGATCCATTTGGTGAAATAGTCTATGGCGACGATGAGATATCGGAGTTGGCCTGGTGCCGTGGGAAAAGGTCCGACAAGGTCGATCCCCCAGGTGCCGAATGGCCGTTCTGCCGATATGATGCTGAGCTGATGTGGGGCGGCTTGGTGGATGTTAGCGTGTCGTTGACATTTATCGCAGTTTTTCACTAGTTGCATGGAGTCCCGGATGATCGTGGGCCAGAAGTAGCCGGCGCGGATGACTTTTTGGGCAAGGGTTTTACCTCCGACGTGGTGGCCGCAACAGCCTTCGTGGATTTCGCGTAGTATGTATTCCGTGCTCCCGGTCTCGACGCATTTGAGCAGGGGTTGCGAGAATCCGCGTTTGTATAGTTGTCCTGCGACGACCGTATAACCGGCGGCCTCCCTCTTTATTCGTTTTCCCTCTTTAGGGTCTTCGGGCAGTTCCCTGTTGAGGAGGTATTGTAGGATGGGATGGGTCCATGACTTGTAGTGGGAGTGTGTTAGGTGGGCATCGGCTGTTAGAGATACGGACGGCGTTTTGACGACTTCCTGAATTAGCGATTTGTTGCCGTGTCCTGGTTTGGTGCTAGCAAGTTTGGAGAGGAGGTCGGCTCTGGCGTTTCTTTCCCTTGGGACGTGCTGTATGATTACCTGGTCGAATTCTTCTTTTAGTTTGTTGACCTTGGCGAGGTATTGTTGTAGTAGGGGATCTCGCGTTTGGTAGTCTCCGTTGATTTGGGAACTGACTACTTGCGAATCCGTGTTGATCTCCAGAATTTTTGCCCCGACTTCGCTGGCTAGGGTTAGGCCTGCCAGGAGGGCCTCGTATTCTGCTTGGTTGTTTGAGACCGGGAAGTCGTATCTGACTGATTGTTCGATCACGACACCGTTTTGGCTTTCTAGAATGACTCCGGCGCCTCCGGAAGTGACATTCGATGAGCCGTCGACGTGTAGTTTCCATGCCTCGGGAGGGGTGTTTCCCGGGGTCATTTCTGCGATGAAGTCGGCCATGGCCTGCGCTTTGATTGCGTATCGGGGTTCGAACTTGATGTCGAATTGGGATAGTTCGACAGACCATGCTAGCATTCTACCCGCTAGGTCGGGCTTCTGTAGTACCTGTTTGACTGCTTGGTCGGTTCGGACCGTTACGGGGTGGGCTTGAAAATATTGCCGCAGGCGTCGGGACGCCGTGAGGAGGGCAAAGGCTAGTTTTTCTAGGCGCGAGTAGCGGGTTTCTGCGTTTTGCAGGACTTTGCTTGTGAAGTATATAGGTTTTTGCTCCTTTTTCTTGTTTTCTCGGATGAGTGCTGCCGCGAGCGTTTCTTCCGTTATGGAGAGGTATAAGTATAGGGTTTCCCCTGTTTGGGGTTTGGCGAGGATTGGTGGTTCCGCCAGGGTTTTCTTGAAGTGTTGGAATGCCGCTTCGCACTCTTCTTTCCATACGAAGGGGGCTCCTTTCTTCATTAGTTTGAAGAAGGGGATTGCCTTTTGGGCTGATGCTCCGAGAAAGCGAGATAGGGCTGTCAGTCGGCCGGTGAGCTTCTGAACGTCGCGTAGGTTTTTTGGGCTCGTCATTTCGAGAACAGCGCGACATTTCTCCGGGTTGGCTTCAACTCCGCGTTGTGTGATCATGAAGCCGAGGAACTTTCCTGCTTCCATTCCGAAGGCGCACTTTGTTGGGTTGAGTCGCATTTGGTATCTCCTTAGGGTGTCCGTTACGGCCTTGAGGTTGCTGATGAGTTGTTCGTCGGAGTCAGTTTTGGCGAGCATGTCGTCTATGTAGACTTCTAGTTTGGTTCCGGATAGGCTCTGGAATATTTTGTTGACGAGCCGTTGATATGTTGCTCCGGCGTTTTTCAAACCGAAGGGCATGACTGTGTAGCAGTACGTGCCGTCGGGGGTAATGAACGCCGTTTTTTCTTCGTCGGGACGGTGCATGGGTATCTGATTGTAGCCGGAGTACGCGTCCATAAAGCTGAGGTATCGATGTCCGGATGCGGAGTCCACTAGTCCGTCGATGTTTGGTAGGGGGAAGGCGTCTTTGGGGCAGGCTTTGTTGAGGTCCGTATAGTCGACGCACATCCGCCATTTTCCGTTGGATTTCTTTACAAGTACGACGTTCGCTAACCAGGTTGAGTAGGGAAGTTCTCGGATGAAGTTTGCTTTGAGCAAGGCTTGTACTTGTCTTTTGACTTCGGCCGCTCGGTCTGCTGACATTTTTCTTCTTCTTTGTGCTACGGGTTTGGCTTTGGGGTTCACCGCTAGTCGGTGGGACATGAAGTCGGGATCTATCCCCGGCATGTCGGCTGGAGTGAAGGCGAACAGGTCTCTGTTTTGTTTTAAAAATTGGGAAAGGTCTTCTTTCAGGTCGTAGGGGAGGTTCCTGTTGATGAAGGTGTATTCGTCCTTGGTCTGTCCTATTTGTAGTTTTTCCATGTCGCCTTCTGGTTCGGGTCTAGGTTGGCCATCTTGTCGGGCATCTAGGTCGGCCAGGAATATCCCGGCTGCGTCGCGGTATTTTTTCCGTAAAGCCAGGCTGGTGTTGTCGCATTCTGCCGCGATCTCCCGATCTCCGTGGATAGTCCCGATGGAGTCGTCCTCCGCTACGAACTTCATAAGGAGGTATTTGGTAAAGATGACGGCCGAAAAGTCGTTGATCGTCTTTCTTCCGAGGATGACGTTGTAGGCAGTGGAGTCTTTTAGGACCACGAATTCAGCTATGAGCGTCCTCCTCCTGTTACCGGTTCCTATGGTGAGGGGGAGTGTGATGGAGCCTTCCGGTTTGAGGAAGTTGTCTCCGAGTCCCGTGACGCCGTTGCGGTGCGTTTGGAGATTTTCGTCGCGGAGCCCAAGCTTGTCGAAGGCCCCTCGAAAGAGGATGTTGGAATCGGCGCCGGTGTCTACTAGTATTCTTCGGACTAGCCCGGTTCCGATCTTCGCCGAGATCACGAAGGGTGCGTCTTCGGCTGCGGTGCCGTGCTGGCAGTCCTCGGGTAGGAAGGTTATTGCTTTGTCGGACATGGGAGTTGGGGCTTGGTTTGTGACGGCCATTACCTGGAGGTCCTTTTTTATCTTGGATTTTGACTTGCATGGTGCATCCTTTCCCGTGATGACGTTTACTATGATGGTCGGGTCTTCTTCTGGACTTTCTCTTGGGGGTCGCTTTTGGGTTCTCGGGTGACGTCCTTCTCTCTCCGATGACCTGTCTCTCTCCGCGCGTCTCGGTTCTCTGATGATTTTGGTAAATTCTGGGAGTTTGCCGTCTCGTATGGCTTGTTCAAGGGCGTCTTTAAGGTCGAAACAATCCTGCGTTTTGTGACCGTAGCCTCGGTGGTATTCGCAGTAAAGGGTTTTGTTGCCTCCTGTCCTTTCCTTGAGTTGGCGGGCTTTTGGAATGATGCCTCGGTCCGCTATTTGGTGGTATATCTCGGTAATTGGTGCGGTTAGGGGTGTGTAATTGGAGAATTTACCTATTCTCGGTGTCCGGTTGGTCGGTCTCGGGTGGTCTCGTTGATTCTCTTTGGGTGTTGCGTTATGGTGAGAAGCCGAGTTGCCGCGTTGGTTGTTGCCGTGCTGCCGCTTGTTGGCCGCGACGACTTGGCTGACCTCTTCGTCGTTGATGTAGTCTTTGGCGACGTTCTGGATGTCATGCATGGTCCATACTGGTCTGGTGGTGAGGTGTTTGCGAAAATCTTCGTTCATCAGCCCATTGGTCAGGCAAAGGCTTGCGACGGAATCCGTGAGTCCGTCGATCGTTAGGCATTCGTCGTTGAAGCGGTCGAGGTATTTTCTTGTGGATTCTTCTTGTTTTTGCGTGACCCCTAGTAAGCTGATGGGGTGTTTGGCTTTGGTGATCCTGGTGGTGAACTGGGCCATGAACTTTCGTGTAATATCGTGGAAGCTGGCTATGGATCCGTTCGGGAGGGCGTTGAACCATTTGATCGCTGGCCCGGCGAGGGTTACCGGGAAGGCTCTGCATCGGACCGCGTCGGCCGCTCCTTCTAGGTTCATTCTGGCCTCAAAGGCCGTTAGATGTTCTTGGGGATCTTTGGTTCCATCGTATTTCATGTCGGTAGGTTTGTCGAAGCCTTTGGGGAGTTTTGCCCTTAGGATTCTTTCTGTGAAGGGTGTAGCTCCCATTATTGTATGGTCGTTTCTCGTGCGTTTGGTGTTTCGGTCTCTCCGATCTTCGTCCGAGTGATGTTGATAACTTAGATCTTGAGAAGCGCTGCGGTTATGTTTCTTATTATATCGCCGTTCTGGCGATTTTTCGTGTCTGTGATCGCGTGATGAGCTGCGACCGTTTCTTCCGTCGTGTCGTCGGGTTGGCGGCCTACCGCGGTGAGATCTTGATCTGGAGGTTGCATGGCTTCCGTGCTCGTCGTTGTGTTTTCCTTTATTGGTTATCTTGCCTTCGAGTTCCTGAACTCGGAGGCAGAGATCTTGGATGATCTGTGCTGCTTTGTCGCTGGTTTTCTCAGGGTGTCGTCGGTTCGTGATGTCGCGATCGTTCGTGTTTTGGATAGCGCTTGCTATTCTCGCTTGGTTCGGGACTTCACGGTGTTCGGGGGTTGGATTGATCGGTTGAGAATCATCCTGGCTTGAGGGGTTTTCCACTAGGGCGTCCCCCATTGTGCCCAGCTTATGCAGGTTTCCCACAGACGGCGCCAATGTACGAAATGTCTCTGGTACGGTTTGAAAGGTGGATCGGGAACCCGCGGATAGTGCTGGAGCCGGGTCGCTTGACTGGAGCAATGGGGGGGGTACCTGCAAAGACACTCCGACGCTCAAGTCAGAATGGATCTAAGAGGTCGAAAGTGTGTGGAATGAATCCATACCTGGAGGGGCCTGAGCCCTCTATTTATAGGTGGTGGAAGATATCTTATCTTATCTTATTTGGTTAAGATAAGGGGGGCGTTTGAATTCGAAAGTCGGTTAGGAGTCTGAGAATGCCGTTTTCGGGCCTTCTAGAAGTGAGGAACGGGTCGGACCCGGGGAACCGGTGTCGGGTTCGGTTTTGGATCCGGGATGTTGGGCCGGATCCGTAACACATAGTGACTAATTTGATTTGATAACATACTTTAAAAAATTCATTATTCATTTTGGTCAGTTCAACAACAAAAAGTAAGAACATGTATAAAACTTTAAAAGTTTGAAGACTCAAGCTACAATATATATTACTGTTTCATATAGTATTAATTACCATTTAAAAAAACGAAAATGAAGGAATATAAAAAATATTATATATACATTAAAATTAATTACTAAATTAATTATCCGTATGAGATATAAGGATTATTATGTATATGTAACTTATGCGAATATTGATCTACTTAAAGGAAGATCTATATTTGGCCAAGTTATGTATACATATTAATAATATTTGAATAATAAAAAATATTATTTAATTGTTACATAAAGAAACTAGTAACAATTTGGATTAGTATACCCATCTATTTTATAAAAGTTTAGTTTTGGAATAAATTAATTGAACATTATGCTGCCAAAGTAGCATCTTTTGTGAAAATTGATTTATTATTAACATTAGGAATATGGTGACATGTAATTCATGCGAATATTGGTCGGCCCAAAGGAAGGCCTATATTTGACCAAATTACATACACATATTAATGGTAAATAAATATTTGGGTAACTAATTAAGAATAAAGTAATGCTTATTATTTATGCGAACAATAATCGGCCCAAAGGAAGTTTGTTGTTTGGCCAAATAATAAGCATTGCACACTTTTGTTTATTTTCTATTAATTATGCGGCCAATAATCGGCCCAAAGGAAGGTTATTGTTTGGCCAATTAATAGAAAATATATGCGGTAATAAATAGGTTGCGAAGTTAAAGTTTCCATGTGCGCATTAAGTCGGTCCAAAGAAAGGCTTAATGTATGAATGAAATTTTGACAATATTTGATTACTGCAATGAGAGTATCACTTACAGTTAATTTTTCTATCCAAAGATTGAAAATTAATGTTGTGCTAGATATCTCAATATGGATTTTTACCCATTAATTAACTAATATTTACTGCATGTTCTTTTTGTTCTAACCCAGAAACTATGGCTTTAGCTACCAATGTCTTTATCATAATGTAACACCCTAAGTTTTATACTATCGTGGGGGTCTTTAAAATAAGGTGTCACACTCGATTAAGCAAAGAAATGACTAAATCGTTACGCAACGAAGGAGTAAATGCGCGTAGAGCGGAAAATGGGTAGCACTAAAACGTTGGAATTTTAATAAAAATGAAATAGCATCTTAACCGTGAGTATGAAATACTTATAGTAAACTAAAACAAGAAAGGAAACTAATACGTCCTAAACTAATCTCGTCGAAGAGGCTCCCATACTTGCATCCTATCCCATCCTTGATCAGGACTCTTCAGTTATTTATGAATCGAGGTACCAGGGGTCTCCCTCCAACACCCTTTCGCGCAGTGAAGACCCGGTTCCGTTGCGTGGGATGAACCAAAACTCGACGGGGTGCCGAAATGGGGGAGTAGAGCACGTATTCCACCTTTGGGCTTCCACCAGGGTTCAACTTCTCCTCTGGGTCCTCCTCCATGGTGTCTTCCTTCTGGCCAGGGTTGTCGGATTTCTCTTCCTCGGTCTCGGGGTCGGACTCAAGGTGTACCACCTTGGATGACCGCTTCCTAGATGTTGAAGCGTCCCTATCTAGGAAGGTTATGACGGGCAGCTGGGGTTCTTCTACGAGTTCTCGACCTAAGTAGATAGTTTGGAGTACGGTAGTAGTGGTCGCAACTACCCACGCGTGCTTCGAGGGGTCATACTCAGAAGTTACCCGCAGGGGGGTCACTGCGTCGTCTCTATCCGATGTGCCATGTTCCTCTGGAGATAGTATGGGAAAAGAAAGGGAGTGAGAACCTAACGTCTCAGTAGGAGTGCTATGTAACACCTCCATATCCATCTCCAGCCCACGTGCGGGATTTTAAAAACAAGCGTATAACATGGCATGTAATATGCATCTTCTTTTTTTGTAAAACATGTGTGTAAAAGAAAGGGGAAACATATAGGAAAATAGAAGGATAACATCAACATAATCATAATTAAATCTAAGGAAAACATAGAACTCAAGCTTTCATTCGTGCCTTCTTTCTTTCTTAATTTATAACTTATATGGAGGGTATTGAGCTCAAACCGGTATAAATGAGAGTCCCCTTCCCTTACCGAAGGTTCTTATCTCGAATGTCTTGGCGATCACCTTCCCTTACCGAAGGATCATCTCGATCGATCACCCTCCCTTACCGAGGGATCATCTCGATATCTTGTCTTTGGGGGTCACCTTCCCTTACCGAAGGATCATTCCCTCAGTTTAATTTACAATCAAGGTTATTTAGACATACACAAGAATGGAGTCATATAAAAAGATATCTTATTATATAAAATTGATGGGATAGTCCCCTTCCCTTACCGAAGGTTCTTATCCCAAATGTTTTTCGATCACCTTCCCTTACCGAAGGATCATCTCGATTATCTTGTCTTTGGGGGTCACCTTCCCTTACCGAAGGATCATTCCCTCAGTTCTTTAACAAGTACGGTTATTTAGGCATATACAAGAATGAATCATGCGAGAGGAAAGGCATATATCATGATAAAATAAGCATGTTTGAATAAGATTTTATACGAAAGTAGGTACTCTCGTCCCTAGAGGGGTATTAATAATATAAATGTACATACTAAAAAAAATAGGATATTTTAAATAGTTGAATAAAATAGTTATAAGAGAGCATGTACTTTTTAACTCAAGGAAATATTAATAGTAATCTAATGGTATAAAAGTCAATATAATTTCATATAATAAAATAAGGGATATTAATTAGCTGAATAAAATAATTATGAGGAACATGTACTCTTGACCCTAAGAAGATATTAATGATATAATGTAAAAAGTATAATCTAAGTGTATATAGTAAGAAAGTGAGTATTTGAAATACTTGGATTAGATATTATAAGAAGTATGTACCCTTGATCTTTAAAATAAAGGAGCAATAATAACATAATGATATAAGGGGTCATTTAGTTGCATATAATAAAATAGGATTCCTTGAACAAGATATAAAAAGGAGCATGTACTCTCAATATTAAAGGAATAATAATAAGGTAACGGTATCAAAGGTCATGTAAAGGCACATAGTAAAATTAGGGAATGTTAAATAATTTAATAAAACGTTATAAAGGGGCATGTACTCTCAACATAAAAGGAATAGTAATTAAAAGGTCATGTAAATGTACATAGAAAAGATATGGGTTACATATTAATTGATTCAAGAGGGTATAATTGACAAAATAGATAATCATGCTCAATGTAGGTGAGAGATAAGCAAAGAATAATTCATGCCATAAAATACATGAAAGATGATAGTCATGCATGGATGGAAGAAAACAAAATAAAGCATACTACATGCCAACATAAGTAAGAAAGGCATAATTCCCTACCTTCTTTTCTAACGCTTCTTTGAGCTTGCCTCTTATGTTTGCCCACAGAATGTTATTTCTTTGTAGAGAGAGAATGGAGAGGATAAGTGTTTGAGAGAAGTGATTTTCTACCTATGGGTGCTCCCCTATTTATATACATTTGGAGATGGGGTGGTTGGGATATTTTAAATTTCAAACTAAGGGTGGTTACCAAGTTCCTATCCAAAATTTCAAAATTCTAAACTTATCTCCTAACTGATTTTCAAACTTCAAATTTAATTTTGTTTCTAGAAGGGGCGGTTGTTACATTATCACCCCCATAAGAAAAGAATTTGTCCCCAAATTCCATGTCTGAACTTGGTCGATAAGGGTCGTTTAAATAACTTAGGGGTCCTACTGAAATTTCCTTACTGTTGGGGAGAAAAGGAGATCCTCACCACGATTGTTACCTGTAAATAAGTCCGGGAGATTCTGTCTCATGTCTGCCTCTTTTTCTTATGTGTAGTCTCTGGAATTGCCGCTATCCCATGCCACCTTTACCAGTCGTGTCGTCTTGCTCTTTAGTTGCTTCGTGCTTCTGTCTACAATCTCTATGGCTGGTAGTTCAAAAGTCAGGTCGTCTTTGAGTGTTACATCCTCTTGCTGCAACACATGGCTTGGATCGTGCTGGTATTTTCGGAGTTGGGACACATGGAACACGTCATGTAGTCTTGATAGATTTGGTGGTAGGGCAAGATGGTATGCCGACTTTCCTATACGCCGGAGGATTTGAAATGGACCCAGGTACCGGGGGCTTAGTTTTTGTACCTTAAGAGCCCTCCCTACCCCGGTGGTGGGGGTGATTTTTAGGAATACGTGATCGCCTTCCTGAAATTCGAGGGGTTTCCTTCGTTGATCTGCATAACTCTTTTGTCGACTTTGGGTGGTGCGCATTCTTTCTCTTATCCTCTTGATATCTTCCGTAGTCTGTCTTACTAACTCCGGTCTTAATTAGCCTTTCTCTTCTGGTCCGTACCAGCATAAAGGAGATTGGCATCTTTGCCCGTACAGTGCCTCATATGGTGCCATCCCGATGCTACCATGGTAACTGTTGTTATAAGCAAACTCGATCAGTGGTAGGTGACTCTCCCACTTTCCTGGTCTGTCTAGGACACAAGCTCGTAACATGTCTTCCAACGTCTGGATGGTCCTCTCCATTTGTCCATCTGTTTGCGGGTGGTATGACGTGCTTAGGCACAATTTCGTCCCGAATGCCTTCTGTAATGCGTTCCAAAACCTCGAGGTGAATCTTGGGTCTCTATCCGAGACTATGGTCGTTGGTACCCCATGTAACCTCACGATCTCTCTGATATATAGCGTGGCTACTCTTTCCAATGAGTCGGTCGCCTTAACTGGTAGAAAATGGGTAGTCTTTGTAAGCCGGTCCATGATGACTTATATAGCGTCACGCCCTGCTTGAGTACGGGGTAGTCCTATGACGAAATCCATCGATATGTCTTCCCATTTCCACTTCGGGATGCCAAGGGGTTGCAATACCCCTGATGGTTTCTGATGTTCGATTTTTACCTTCTGACAAACCAGGCATTTATTCACGATCGTGGCTAAATCCTTTTTCATCCCTGGCCACCAGAACATCTTCTTCAAATCATGGTACATCTTCGTCATGCCAGGATGAATGGTAAAATCTCCTCTGTGTGCTTCTTCCGCAATCTTGCTTTGAAGGTCTCCTTCCCTTGGGACACAGATTCAACCTTGGTATTTCCATACCTTGTCCTCTCCTTCGGTGAAGCCCTTCAATCTTTCTTCTTTGACAAGGCGTAGGGTTTCTTGAAAGTTGGGGTCGGAACTCTGTGCCTTAGTTATTTGTTCTTTGAATTGACTTGCCACTGTTAGGTGGTTCAGACGTATGCTTTTTGGAGCGAGGGTGACTTGTAAGTTCATGTCTCTGAAATTCCTTATCAACTCTGCCTCTTTTATCATCAGCCATGATGCCTTGAGTACCTTCCGACTCAGAGCGTCAGCCACCAAGTTAGCCTTTCCTGGGTGGTAATTTAGAACAAAGTCATAATCTTTAAGAAACTCCATCCACCTCCTTTGTCGCATGTTGAGTTCCTTCTGGTCGAACAGGTACTTTAAGCTCTTATGATCGGAGAATACTTGAAACCCTAACTCCGTACAAATGATGCCTCCATGTCTTCAGCGCAAATACTATCGCGGCTAGTTCGAGGTCGTGAGTTGGATAGTTGGCTTCGTGGGTCTTCAGTTGTCTTGACGCATACGCCACTACCTTTTTGCATTGCATTAGTACGCAACCCAATCCTTGTCCTGAGGCGTCGCAGTAAACTTCGAAGGCCATGTCGGGGTTAGGTAAGGCTAGTACTGGGGCGGATGTCAAGCGACACTTTAACTCTTGGAAGCTTCTTTCGCAGTCTGGCGTCCAAGCAAACGGGGTATCCTTCCTAGTTAAACGGGTTAATGGCAGGGCTAGTTGAGAAAACCCTCTTATGAACCTTATATAGTAGCCCGCCAATCCTAAAAGAACTTCTTATTTCTGTGACTGACGTCGGCCTTTCCCAGTTTAGTACCGAGTCTATCTTACTGGGATCCACTAATATTCCGTCGCCGGAAACCATGTGTCCAAGAAATTGTACCTCCTTCATCCAAAACTTACACTTGGATAGTTTTGCGTACAACTTTTTCTCTCGAAGGGTTCCCAGTATTACACGCAAGTGCTCCCTGTGTTCTTCTTCTGTCTTGGAGAAAATCAAAATATCATCTATGAATACCACCACGAAACTGTCGAGGTAAGGTCGAAAAATTCTATTCATGTAGTCCATAAAGACGGCGGGGGCATTGGTCAACCCAAAAGACATTACTGTGAACTCGTAGTGTCCGTATCTCATTCGAAATGCTGCCTTTGAAATGTCTTCCTCTCTTACCCTTATTTGATGATACTCTGATCTCAGGTCGATTTTTGAGAACACTGTTGCACCTTGTAGTTGGTCCATTAAGTCATCTATTCTTGGGAGGGGATACTTGTTCTTCACCGTGATTTTGTTGAGTTGCCTATAGTCCATGCAAAGACGCATGCTACCGTCCTTTTTCTTCACAAACAATAATGGAGCTCCCCAGGGAGAGACGCTTGGTCTGATGCATCCTTTTTACAGCAGCTCCTCTAGTTGGTTCTTCAGTTCAGTGAGCTCCACTGGAGCCATCCGGTAAGGGGCTCTGGAGATTGGCCCTGTCCCAGGTATCAATTCTATGGAGAACTCAACCTCTCGTGTTGGGGGAAACGAGGGTATATCTTCGGGAAAGACATCTGAAAAGTCGTGTACTACTGGTATCTCACAGAACTCCTGATGGGAGTCTGCTTTTACCGAATTTAGCAAGGCATATTCTTGCCTCGTACTGGTGTCTTCGGAGGATCTTGGAAGGTCACGTGTGTCTCGTATGGATTGAGAAGGGAAGATGGCTTTTCTCTCAAAACAATCTAACAAGACTCGATTTTCGTTGAGCCAGTCCATTCCTAGGATGATGACTAATCCTACTAAAGGGAGGCACACTAGGTTAGCAAGGTATGATCTACCTGAAATGAGGATGCACACCCTCTGACAGACCTGCTGAGGGCAAAGACTCGTCCTTGACGTTGGGGTGCATCGGCAGAGGGTGGGGGAACTGCTGGACATTCCCTTTTTATGGATAACCATAGGAAGAGGCTTCATTAGTCATATATCCTAGGATCGACTTTGCTCTGATACCAATAATGTAACACCCTAAGTTTTATACTATCGTGGGGGTCTTTAAAATAAGGTGTCACACTCGATTAAGCAAAGAAATGACTAAATCGTTACGCAACGAAGGAGTAAATGCGCGTAGAACGGAAAATGGGTAGCACTAAAACGTTGGAATTTTAATAAAAATGAAATAGCATCTTAACCGTGAGTATGAAATACTTATAGTAAACTAAAACAAGAAAGGAAACTAATACGTCCTAAACTAATCTCGTCGAAGAGGCTCCCATACTTGCATCCTATCCCATCCTTGATCAGGACTCTTCAGTTATTTATGAATCAAGGTACCAGGGGTCTCCCTCCAACACCCTTTCGCGCAGTGAAGACCCGGTTCCGTTGCGTGGGATGAACCAAAACTCGACGGGGTACCGAAATGGGGGAGTAGGGCACGTATTCCACCTTTGGGCTTCCACCAGGGTTCAACTTATCCTCTGGGTCCTCCTCCATGGTGTCTTCCTTCTGGCCAGGGTTGTCGGATTTCTCTTCCTCGGTCTCGGGGTCGGACTCAAGGTGTACCACCTTGGATGACCGCTTCCTAGATGTTGAAGCGTCCCTATCTAGGAAGGTTATGACGGGCAGCTGGGGTTCTTCTACGAGTTCTCGACCTAAGTAGATAGTTTGGAGCACGGTAGTAGTGGTCGCAACTACCCACGCGTGCTTCGAGGGGTCATACTCAGAAGTTACCCTCAGGGGGGCACTGCGTCGTCTCTATCCGCTGTGCCATGTTCCTCTGGAGATAGTATGGGAAAAGAAAGGGAGTGAGAACCTAACGTCTCAGTAGGAGTGCTATGTAACACCTCCATATCCATCTCCAGCCCACGTGCGGAATTTTAAAAACAAGCGTATAACATGGCATGTAATATGCATCTTCTTTTTTTGTAAAACATGTGTGTAAAAGAAAGGGGAAACATATAGGAAAATAGAAGGATAACATCAACATAATCATAATTAAATCTAAGGAAAACATAGAACTCAAGCTTTCATTTGTGCCTTCTTTCTTTCTTAATTTATAACTTATATGGAGGGTATTGAGCTCAAACCGGTATAAATGAGAGTTCCCTTCCCTTACCGAAGGTTCTTATCTCGAATGTCTTGGCGATCACCTTCCCTTACCGAAGGATCATCTCGATCGATCACCCTCCCTTACCGAGGGATCATCTCGATATCTTGTCTTTGGGGGTCACCTTCCCTTACCGAAGGATCATTCCCTCAGTTTAATTTACAATCAAGGTTATTTAGACATACACAAGAATGGAGTCATATAAAAAGATATCTTATTATATAAAATTGATGGGATAGTCCCCTTCCCTTACCGAAGGTTCTTATCCCAAACGTTTTTCGATCACCTTCCCTTACCGAAGGATCATCTCGATTATCTTGTCTTTGGGGGTCACCTTCCCTTACCGAAGGATCATTCCCTCAGTTCTTTAACAAGTACGGTTATTTAGGCATATACAAGAATGAATCATGCGAGAGGAAAGGCATATATCATGATAAAATAAGCATGTTTGAATAAGATTTTATACGAAAGTAGGTACTCTCGTCCCTAGAGGGGCATTAATAATATAAATGTACATACTAAAAAAAATAGGATATTTTAAATAGTTGAATAAAATAGTTATAAGAGAGCATGTACTTTTTAACTCAAGGAAATATTAATAGTAATCTAATGGTATAAAAGTCAATATAATTTCATATAATAAAATAAGGGATATTAATTAGCTGAATAAAACAATTATGAGGAACATGTACTCTTGACCCTAAGAAGATATTAATGATATAATGTAAAAAGTATAATCTAAGTGTATATAGTAAGAAAGTGAGTATTTGAAATACTTGGATTAGATATTATAAGAAGTATGTACCCTTGATCTTTAAAATAAAGGAGCAATAATAACATAATGATATAAGGGGTCATTTAGTTGCATATAATAAAATAGGGTTCCTTGAACAAGATATAAAAAGGAGCATGTACTCTCAATATTAAAGGAATAATAATAAGGTAACGGTATCAAAGGTCATGTAAAGGCACATAGTAAAATTAGGAAATGTTAAATAATTTAATAAAACGTTATAAAGGGGCATGTACTCTCAACATAAAAGGAATAGTAATTAAAAGGTCATGTAAATGCACATAGAAAAGATATGGGTTACATATTAATTGATTCAAGAGGGTATAATTGACAAAATAGATAATCATGCTCAATGTAGGTGAGAGATAAGCAAAGAATAATTCATGCCATAAAATACATGAAAGATGATAGTCATGCATGGATGGAAGAAAACAAAATAAAGCATACTACATGCCAACATAAGTAAGAAAGGCATAATTCCCTACCTTCTTTTCTAACGCTTCTTTGAGCTTGCCTCTTATGTTTGCCCACAGAATGTTATTTCTTTGTAGAGAGAGAAGGGAGAGGATAAGTGTTTGAGAGAAGTGATTTTCTACCTATGGGTGCTCCCCTATTTATATACATTTGGGGATGGGGTGGTTGGGATATTTTAAATTTCAAACTAAGGGTGGTTACCAGGTTCCTATCCAAAATTTCAAAATTCTAAACTTATCTCCTAACTGATTTTCAAACTTCAAATTTAATTTTGTTTCTAGAAGGGGCGGTTGTTACATTATCACCCCCATAAGAAAAGAATTTGTCCCCAAATTCCATGTCTGAACTTGGTCGATAAGGGTCGTTTAAATAACTTAGGGGTCCTACTGAAATTTCCTTACTGTTGGGGAGAAAAGGAGATCCTTACCACGATTGTTACCTGTAAATAAGTCCGGGAGATTCTGTCTCATGTCTGCCTCTTTTTCTTATGTGTAGTCTCTGGAATTGCCGCTATCCCATGCCACCTTTACCAGTCGTGTCGTCTTGCTCTTTAGTTGCTTCGTGCTTCTGTCTACAATCTCTATGGCTGGTAGTTCAAAAGTCAGGTCGTCTTTGAGTGTTACATCCTCTTGCTGCAACACATGGCTTGGATCGTGCTGGTATTTTCGGAGTTGGGACACATGGAACACGTCATGTAGTCTTGATAGATTTGGTGGTAGGGCAAGATGGTATGCCAACTTTCCTATACGCCGGAGGATTTGAAATGGACCCAGGTACCGGGGGCTTAGTTTTTGTACCTTAAGAGCCCTCCCTACCCCGGTGGTGGGGGTGATTTTTAGGAATACGTGATCGCCTTTCTGAAATTCGAGGGGTTTCCTTCGTTGATCTGCATAACTCTTTTGTCGACTTTGGGTGGTGCGCATTCTTTCTCTTATCCTCTTGATATCTTCCATGGTCTGTCTTACTAACTCCGGTCTTAATTAGCCTTTCTCTTCTGGTCCGTACCAGCATAAAGGAGATTGGCATCTTTGCCCGTACAGTGCCTCATATGGTGCCATCCCGATGCTACCATGGTAACTGTTGTTATAAGCAAACTCGATCAGTGGTAGGTGACTCTCCCACTTTCCTGGTCTGTCTAGGACACAAGCTCGTAACATGTCTTCCAACGTCTGGATGGTCCTCTCCATTTGTCCATCTGTTTGCGGGTGGTATGACGTGCTTAGGCACAATTTCGTCCCGAATGCCTTCTGTAATGCGTTCCAAAACCTCGAGGTGAATCTTGGGTCTCTATCCGAGACTATGGTCGTTGGTACCCCATGTAACCTCACGATCTCTCTGATATATAGCGTGGCTAGTCTTTCCAATGAGTCGGTTGCCTTAACTGGTAGAAAATGGGCAGTCTTTGTAAGCCGGTCCACGATGACCCATATAGCGTCACGCCCTGCTTGAGTACGGGGTAGTCCTATGACGAAATCCATCGATATGTCTTCCCATTTCCACTTCGGGATGCCAAGGGGTTGCAATACCTCTGATGGTTTCTGATGTTCGATTTTTACCTTCTGACAAACCAGGCATTTATTCACGATCGTGGCTAAATCCTTTTTCATCCCTGGCCACCAGAACATCTTCTTCAAAGTGAGTTATAACACTCTGAAGGACACTTGGTCCTTAAATGAGCTTATATCTCACTGTGTGCAAGAAGAAGAGAGGCTGCAGCAAGATAAGACTGAAAGTGCTCACATGGCTTCATCTTCTCAGTATAAAAGAAAGCGTGATACTACTGCGGATATGCCTTCTCAACAAAAAAAGGCTAAGAAACAAGATCAAGTTTCAACTTGTTTCTTCTGTAAGAAGGTGGGACACATGAAGAAGGATTGTACCAAATATGCCACATGGCGTGTAAAGAATGGTATAATTCTTACTTTCGTTTGTTCTGAGGCTAGTTTAAGTTATGCACTTGTTGATACTTGGTGGGTAGATTCTGCTGCTACTACTCATGTAAGTGTTACTATGCAGGGTTGCCTGTGGAGCCGACCGCCAAGTGATACTGAAAGATACATCTATGTGGCAGACGATAATATAGTTGCAGTCGAAGCTATAGGAACCTTTAGATTATGTTCCTCAAGTGGATTTTACTTGGATTTATTAGAGACATTTTATGTACCGTCATTTAGACGGAATTTGGTTTCTGTTTCTCGTTTGGACAAATCAGGTTATTTTTGTTCGTTCGAAGACAATAAAGTCAGTCTCTTCTATAATTCGAATAATATTTGCTCTGGTCATTTGGTGGATAATCTATATAGGCTTGACTTAAATTCCTATAATAATGAAATACTGCAAACGGGTACAAAACGAAAACTAAATGAGAATTCGGCATCATTATGGCACAAACGCCTGGGTCACATCTCTAAATAGAGAATTCAGAGGCTTGTGTCGGATGGAATTTTTGGACCCCTAAATTTGGCGGACTTTGAAGTCTGTATTGAGTGCATAAAGGGGAAAAGGACAAACGAACGAAAATTAGGTGCCGAGAGAGCTAAAGATGTCTTAGAACTGATACATACCGATATATGTGGCCCATTCCCTACTGTCTCTTAGAATGGATAATGGTACTTTATTACGTTCATAGATAATTACTCTCGTTACGGGTATCTATATTTAATTCATGAAAAGTCCCAAGCCTTGGATGTTTTCAAGTCTTTCAAAGCTGAAGTTGAACTTCAACTTGGAAAGAAAATTAAAGCTGTCAAATCTGATCGTGGTGGTGAATACTACGGAAGATATGATGGTTCAGGTGAGCAACGTTCCAGGCCTTTTGCTCTTTTCCTAGAGGAGTGTGGTATTGTTCTGCAATACACCATGCCAGGCAAACCTATCATGAATGGTGTTGCAGAGCGAAGGAATCGAACTCTTAAAGACATGGTGAGAAGTATGATTAATCATTCTTCCTTGCCTGAATCACTCTGGGGAGAAGCCTTAAAGATCGCAGTGTACATCCTTAATAGGGTGCCAAGCAAAGGAGTTAATAAAACCCCATATAAAATTTGGACTGGGAAAAGGCCCAGTATAAAGCATTTGCATATTTGGGGATGTCCAGCTGAGGCACGACCTTATAGGCCGCATGAAAGAAAATTGGACTCAAGGACAATTAGTTGCTACTTTATTGGTTACGCTGAGCGTTCACGGGGGTACAAGTTTTACAATCCTGCATCAAGGTCTATTTTGAAACGGGAAATGCGAGATCTCTTGAGGAAGTTGAGTTTGAGGGGGAAGGGAATATTAGGAATATAGCTTTTGATGAGGATTCTATAGCTGACAATGATCAGGTCTTTGTGCCTATTATTGTTCAAGATACAGTTATAGTACAAGAGCACAATAAGAATCCTATTGTAGATCCAGCTACAGTACAAGAAAACAATGAGAATATTGTTGTTTCTCAAGATACTGTTACAGCACAGGAAAATAATAAGAATCCTCCTCAATCCCAACCCATACAGCAAGCTCAACAACCTCAAGAAATGTCATTAAGGAGATCCAACAGAAAAAGGAGAAAATCCATCTATGGTCTCAAACAAGCTTCCCGTCAATGGTATCACAAGTTTAATCAAGTCATTACCTCATATGGTTTTGAGGTAAATATTATAGATGAATGTGTATACCGCAAGTTCAGTGGGAGTAAATACATATTTTGGTCTTATGTGTTGATGACATTCTACTTGCCAGTAACGATATAGGCTTGTTGCATGAAACTAAGAAATTTCTATCGAACAAATTCGAAATGAAAGATCTTGGTGATGCCTCTTTTGTATTAGGAATCGAGATACTAAGAGATCGTTCTTAAGGTATTCTTGGATTATCACAAAAGAACTATATCGAAAAGATTTTAAGTAGATATGGCATGAAAAATTATAGACCAATGGACACACCCGTACCTAAAGGAGACAAGTTCAGTGATGCACATAAACTAGTTATGCTACGATTTAGGAAATTGCACGATCGGCAAAATTCCTTCCGGCAAGTGCACCGGTTATCGTCAAGTAAAAACTCACAATAGAGTGAGGTCGAATCCCACAAGGATTGGTTGAGTGAGCAATTCGGATTAGAAGTGTGTTCTAGTTGAGCGGAATCAAGATTTAGATGAGAATTGCGGAATGTAAAATTGGCGGGAAAAGTAAATGACAAGAAATCAAAATGGCGGAATCTTAAATGGCATGAATTAAAGAGCAGAAACTAAATTGCTGAAATTAAAAGGGGAATGGGGATGATTGCATGAATTGAGTGGCAGAATGTAAAGAGAAAGTGGTAATCAGAATTGGGGGATTCATTGGGTTATAGGAGATATTGAGATCTCCGAATCAAAACATGTTTATCTCTTCCTCAAGCAATGCGTTCATTGAATTTTGCTTGGCAATCTTATATGATTGGATCCCAATCCCTTGGCTCACCAATTCTCTCTAAAAATGAACAAATTCCCAATCCCTTGGTTTAAATGTTCATAAGAAGAGATGATGCTCGATCACTGATTATACCACACAGTTTCATGAACCACAATTTGGTAGGATTACATGTCACAATATCCATCCAAACCCCAATCCAATTCACTGTGAGAAAGCTTCTCTAGCATGAATCCTCCATTCCTTTCCCAAGGTTCCGAAGGATTCCAAGTATGGGTAGTTTCTTTCCCAAGACAACTACTCAATGGAATTAGATCGAGAAGCTTTCTAACAAAATTCAAGAGAAAAGATTGAAGAAGAAGATAAACTATTATTGATTCATTGAATTACAATAGAGCTCCCTAACCCAATGAAAGGGGGTTTAGTGAATCATAGCTCTGAATTCAATTACAAAGAAAAGGAAAACTAGCTAAAAGTGAAAGTCAAAGTCCTGGCTAACTTAACTTCTATCCTATTTATACACTTTCTATATTGAGCTTCAGTTGTCTTTCTTGGGCTTTGAGGCCTCTCCTTGCTTTCCTTTTGCCTTGGGTTTATGATCCATAATCTTGATGAGGCTGTTGATCCAAATTCTGTAACATTCATTGAGCCAACTTAGTGATAATCAAATAATGACATATGACTCAATAAATTGAGATTTCAAACTCATCAATCCTTCAGGCCCAATCCCATAAACCATGATATTCAATTGGGTTTCATACTAGAGTAAGTTTAAGTTATTGTTTGTGCTCAAAGAGTAACTTAAACCGCAAGATTATTGGCCCAGAAACCTTTTTCCAAGAGTGGCGTTTAAGTTGCAGTTTAAGCTTAAACTGCAGCTTAAACGCCAGATACTTCCAGTGAGGCCTTTTGTAGAAGCACGTTTAAGCTTCAGTTTAAGGTTAAACTGAAGCTTAAACGTGGAAATGGAAGAAGGTAGCCCTGGAGAGTCATGTAGTCGAACACGTTTAAGCTTCAGTTTAAGGTTAAACTGAAGCTTAAACGTGGAAATGGGAAGGGCAGCCCTGGAGGTCGAACACGTTTAACCTCCAGTTTAAGGTTAAACTGGAGGTTAAACGTGGAAAAGGGTGGAGGCATACTGGAGGTCGAACACGTTTAACCTCCAGTTTGAGGTCAAACTGGAGGTTAAACGTGGAAGCTTAGAATGGTAGCCCTGGAGGTGTCGAACACGTTTAACCTCCAGGAGGTTAAACGTGGAAATGGAGAGAGCAACCCTGGAGGGGAAAAGCTGTCGAACACGTTTAAGCTCCAGTTTGAGGTCAAACTGGAGCTTAAACGTGGAATGGCTCCCTGGTACTCTTCCTACTTCTGGCGTTTAACCTCCAGTTTGAGGTCAAACTGGAGGTTAAACGTGGAACTCCCCCCTGAGTGGCATTATCATTCTGGCGTTTAACCTCCAGTTTAAGGTCAAACTGGAGGTTAAACTTCAATTCCAGCATTTCTTATCCTTCATGATTTTGGTGTTTAAGCTCCAGTTTAGGCTTAAACTGGAACTTAAACTCCACATGTGATATTCAAGCTTCCTTTATTGATTTTGTTGCTTCCTTGCTTAGCCTCTTCTTCCCTGAAATCATCCAAACAATTGCATCAAAGTCTTGCAAAATTTCATGAGAATTCTTCCATTCATAGCATTTAAGTAATATAACTAAAACTCATGGAATTTGCATCAAAATCATATTGTTTGGATGGTTCATTGCTTTGTTCTTCATTTAACCATTTTTGGTTACTTTAAGCTCAAGAAAATGCATAAAACAACTAAAACTAACAGAAAAATGCTAGTGAAACTAGCCTATGATGCCTTGGCATCATTCAGTCTCAAAGAATGTCCTAAAAATGATCTTGAGAGGACAACAATGCATGATAAACCTTATGCATCAGCACTAGGGAGTTTAATGTATGCTCAAGTCTACATACGTCCCGATATATCATTTATAGTGGGAGTGTTGGGTAAATACTTGAGCAATCTAGGCATAAATCATTAGATAGCTGTTTAACGCGTAATGCATTATCTAAAGAGAACAAACGATTACATGCTTATTTATCGGAGATCAGAAAATTTTGGAGATCATTAGGTACTCTGATTTCGATTTCATGGCATATGGTTGCGAAACTTTGTCACTGAGCTTCATATAGTAGATGATATTGAAAGGCCATTAAAGATATTTTGTGACAATAAGTCAGCAGTACTGTACTCCAATAACAATAAGAGTTTGACAGAATCGAAGCATATAGACATCAAGCTCTTAGTTGTCAAGGAGAAAGGTTAAGAAAACAGATTTCCATAGAACATATAGGAACATAGTATATGCTAGCAGACTCATTACCAAGGGATTGACCCCTAAAGTTTTTCATGAGCACGCTGCTCGGATGGGTGTCAATATTTGTGATGCCTTGGTTTAGTGGGAGTTTATGCTATATGTTCTATAACAGATATTGAGTTATTTTTCTGCAGAATTAAGTTGATGGTTTATTTCATGTTATGTGAAATGTTCATTTTGCAATATTTATATTGTGTTTGATCTCAATAAAGTTGGACCAGCTGGAAATAGACATGCATGAGATCACTTGGCATGTAATTTCCATATTACTCATCCAAATTTGATCTATGTCGTTAAGTATATTAGGATGATGATTGGCGTGGTTTAGTCACGGGATTTAATGTGATAAAAGCTGCGGTAGTTCCATATCTAATGTATGAGACGGACCAGATTGTTAAAGTAATGAGAGAAATAGCATTCAGATGCGCGCATAAAGTTTAAAGATATGATTATGTCAAGAAATAATATATGTATAGCCCAAGTGGGAGATTGTTAGGAAATTATTTGATTTTCTAACTTATTTGTAGGCAATACATATATTAATTATAATCACAAATTATGCTATTTCAAATTAAATGACTTATATAATGATGATCTCATTTATTGTTTTAAATGCTAATTGAATAAGTCATTATTACTTTTGATTTGGAATTAAATGAGAATAAAACCGGATATTATCTTTTGTTCCCTAGATAATTATCTTTTTTTGGATTTTAGATATATTATCTTTTGGTCTTTAGATACTATTTTATTTGGGTTTAAGGGTTTAATGGGTGCCATACTCAAATATAAATAGACATTCAGGGTTTCGGTCCCCAATATGCCAAAGCCGCCTTTGTTACTCTTTCCTCATCAAAAGAGTTGCAGTTCAGCCTCCTAGGAATACAGAAGACTTTGGTTGAGGAAGATCGAAAGAACCACAAAATCCAAACTCTTCCGATCATATGATTCATGTTTGTGAATTCAGGTACGCTTCCGCATTATGATATGATATATTTTTTGATGATTCAATGTGGATGATCTGGGTTATTGAAATTTATTCCAACATTAGATCCTTTAGGCATAAATTTAAAAGAAAAAATAAGTCAACGTCTAAGATGAATTCATAAAATTAAAACAAAGTTCAATTCAGCTTAAATTAAGATTTTTTCAAAATTTTACCTTACTAAATCTAAATTAAGATTTTATCATAGACAAATATCTAATACTATGACATAAACCATTAAAATTAAAGCAATCAAGCTAAGTCTTAAAATTATAGATCAAGAAATCCATTATATCATCAACTACTAATTTTTTGTGCAAATCAAATTTTCCTTCAAACATCATATTGACCTGACCAAAAGTATTCTGTTATGAATCTACATGTTTCACGTCATAGAGAATATGATAAGTTATCTCCAAATCATGGTTTCTATATTTAGATTGAAGCCCTTATGTAATATGTATACTATCTTTTCTTTGTTGTTTATCTAAAATTTCATTATCTTTTTTTAAAACTCTATTGAAATCAAATTACATGGTCATGTCAATTTCATTGTCTTAATCTAAAAATTTTAATATGTATACAATAATGTAAATCTACTTAAGTCATAAGTAAGAACTCCAAGTAATTAGATGCTAATTTAAAAAAAAAAAAGTACATTACACGTTTTCCAAAACTAAACAAAATATAGAGCAAGTACCATTTGCTTTATTGGGAGTTTGGACATATTTATTCTAGTAAAAATATTTTTTAAGGGACAATTTATTTTTTTCTCTTATGCAATAGCCAACTTAACAAGATATTTATTTGTATAGCATATCTATATAATAAAAATATAGTAAAGTCTTTTATATAAAATACACCATTACTTTGTGATGGACTTTTTATATAAACAATTTATGTATTTATCTTTAATTCAACAAGTATGTCTTTAAAGTTTTTTCTAGATATATATGTCATAAAAATATACCCAAATTTCTTTTTAAATATTGATCCTCAATAAATTAAAGAGAAAATTTAGGGAGCCAACACTATTTTTATTAAAATTTGGCCCGTACTTAACTAAAAAAAATAAATAATTCCACACTATTAAATGTAATTTCATACTATTAAAAATACTATTGATGACTAATTAATAATTATAAATCATAAAAATTGCTGACTCCTCAATTAAGATATCTTAAAATTTGTTGTAAAGAACTTTTAATAAAGTTTTCGAACTTATACCCTAGTGCATTTTGCTACGTACAAATCTAAAGATTTGAAAAGCTTTTAAGTTCTTGTTTTAGATTTTGAGAAAGAATCAAAGTACAATGAGAGAGTATCAAAGTGATATTGGAAACCCTTTCTTTGTCACTAGGTGCTTATTCCTTAAATTTGCAACAAGTACACATTCTTTAAGTTGGTACAATGTTTTTAACAAAAAACATATTGCACAACGATAGAATAAGAAAACTTTTCAAATGGTCTAGCTTGATCAACGTACTCACTTTTTGGTGCCAAAATATATCTATTAGTTTGAACACATTTTTGAGGTCTATTAAGGATATATTCCTTACTTCTGAGGTATAGAAATGAAGTCTTTGTATTTTTTGAGGTGTGTTGATAACTATTCAAAATCACGTTCTAAGGTGTTTTCGCATTAAATGTACTCATCTTAGCTTGGGTCTTATATCATTCTAGTTCGCAATGGATTTTTTTTAAATAAAATAAAAAAAAAAAATTTTTCTAAACTCAAATTTTTTTAAATACAATTTTATTTTGGTATTTAGGTCAAGTTTGCCGTACTCATCGACGAACTTCTATATTTTTATAGAGTTTGCCATATACTCTGGCAAATTTTACTACGTATCTTCATAAATATTAGATTGGATGAGAAGAAAAAATTGGAAAGTTAACAATGGCAACCATTGTCATTGTCTCCAAAGTACATAGAAGTACACTAGAGTACATCGTATTTTTTTGGGAAATACCGATTTTTTTTTAATTTATAATAGAAAAAAATCCTTGTTAAATACCTGTGTACCTGTATATTTTTGAAGATGATAATAATGGTTGCCATTGTCACGGACGATATTGAAAAAATCATGTTTGTTGTCTGTATAATTTTGTATACTTCTATACACTGTTGGAGACCATGACAATGGGTTGGAAATTTAAATTTTGTTCTCAACCAAATTTTTAGAGATAGAGAATTTGGATGAAGTTCACTGGAGTTGTGTACACTCTATAAAATTATAGAAGTTTGTCGGAGTTAGGCGAACTCATCCTAAAAAAATTTCATTTCGAAAATTAAAGTTGAAATAATAAATTTAGAGAAATAATTATTTTTTTTATTTTATTTCCTAAAGAAAAACCAGTTTGCAATAGATGACTTAGAAAAACAAAATCTCTAGTGCTTTAGAAAATAAACAAACCGTGAGACATGAATTAATGAAGTTTTTAAATTATATTTGTCTTTGTCCATCAAAAAAAAAATAATTAATTTGGATTATAAAACTTGTCTCTCTTTTTTATGATGACAAATCAAATATATTTCTAAGAATTTCATTCAGTGTCAGAAATAATTTTCATAAACTCAAAGATATTGTTATAAATATAAGTTAAAGAACCCTAAGAAGAACTAAATAATTTGAACTCAAACAAATTGCTTCCCATTTGTTTTCTAAAGTGTTTATCATGAGCTTTTTTATTTCCTTCATTTCTCTATACTCTTACCCGTAAGAGTTAGTATAAGTTGTTTGTCATGTAGGTTAAATTTTGTATTATCATATACTAAATTAGTAAACCAAGTTGGGTTAGTCTAGTGGTTAGCTCACTAGTCCGTTTAAACAAGTGTCGGGAGTTCGAATCCCGCCTCGTGCATGCAGCAACCCATTGGCCAGCGACAAACCCTTAAATGGAGCTCAGTACCGCGACGGATTAGTAATTTCTATACTTGTTGATATTTGGAAACAAAGATCTCAAATATTATAAGTGTATCTCATACACACTTTTATAATGATTGTAATATGATTTAGTAGTAGTCAATAATCTTAATTTAAGAAGAGAAAAAGATCTTTATAACAAAACAAATCAAATTTGTGTCAGAGATAGTCCACTAAGGAGTTTAGCTTCCTAATAGTTGCAGAGAAAAAGATCCTATAACAAAACAAATCAACTACAAGCCTTCATATTTACTAGAAAATTCTGTCCCAAAGCTTGGAAAGACTGAACTACTTGCTTCTAAAAATCACTTCAACATAGAAACAAGCAAATTTGCTTTTGGTTTGGATCAAAACGAGCTCGTCCAATTTGAATATGGATGGATAGGCATCTTGAGTTAGTTTTAGGTTTTTTTTTTAAATTTTTTTAGGTTTAAATCAAAATTTTTATATTTTTAATGAAGTTTTTATAACTAATCATATGTATGTTTAAAGTTGTTTTAAAATAATTGTGTTTTCAAGATTTATTTTAAAAAATCAGGATAAAATCAACAAAAAAAACACTAAGCCCAGCTCCGAAACATCAAGTTGGGCGTCCAAACATCTATGCCCAGTTCTGAGACATCAAGTTGGGTGTCCAAACATTCAAACCCAGCTCCGGGATACCAAGCTGGGCACCCAACATTCAAGTTAGGCACCTTTGATGATGTCTCAAGGGTGGTGCCTAGCGCCATGCATTTTTGAACCTCCAGGGAGTCCAAAGTGATCATATTATCCAGCTTCTAACTTCGGAGCCCAGCTCCCAACTTCGAAGCCCAGTGTCCAATTATGGAGTCCAACGCCAAGTTCAAATCCATTTTAAGGAAATTCTAAATTCAACCAAAGATTCAAGATTTAAATGACTAGTTATCATTAACTTCTTTTAGAAAGATAAGATTAGATTTGAGTTGTTGTTTTGAATTTGAATAAGTTGTTATCTTATTCTTCGGATATAAGATTAGTTTTTGAATTTTAAATAGTTAGAAAGCTAAAATATAAATAAGTGAACAAAGTTCACAGAGAGGCATCCAGGGATCCTCAGATCCTGATCATTAGGGAACAAGAACTGGATTCATCCAACACTTCATTAGTTTTAAGTTATTTTCCTTTCTATCATGAGTAACTAAACCTCCTCCGTTAAAGGTTAGGAACTTTGTTTGATTTTATGGATTAGTAATGTAATTTCTTTATTTTACTTCATGCTTTTCTACTTTTTTTAAGATTGAGTCGTTCTTCATCTTTAATGGTTAGAAGTATTGAAAAATATTCTAATTTTGTCTTGGGTTCTGTTATTACTTTGAAAAATTTAATATCAAAATTAGCTTGAAACTCTTTCTCATGATTTTTAACTTGACTAGGAATAGTATTTTGAAAGTTGTGTGGCTTTAAATCGAAACCGTGCTTAACCTCTTCTCTTAATTAGTTGACCAAGGAATTGGCGATTAATTAAGTTAAGAAAAATTGAATTGCCAAGGAATTGGAATTTAATTATAAATGATTTGGTGTGAAAAGATTTTTGCATAAGTTAAAGTAGAAAAACATAAGCATTACATTTTCTAGGAGTTAAATATAACACCCTACCATACAGAGTCTTACGCTTAAGTTGTAAAACATAAGTGGCTAGGTATTACGAAAGACCGCAAAATGAAAAATGCAAGGTACAAATATTGAAACGAGAAGAAAGCTATATGTACATATATAGGTCAGAATTCCAAAATACAGATAATCAAGTCTTAACTCGACTTGTGAAACAAAGGTCGGCCAGAGTATATATATATATACATATATATATATACAACCCAAAATTATCCAAGAAACATAAACAGAACACTTATCTCTCCAAAAGTCCACTCTAAGAGGCGAAATACAAATGTGTGTGTGTGTGTGTGTGTGTGTGTGTGTGTGTGTGTGGAGAGTCTATATACACAAATACATAACTATCAAATAAGACATAGAGTTCCCAATGACTCCAACTTTGCTTGCACAGGAACTTCAGAAACTCAGTGAGCTATCTTTCAATCCTGCATCTGAATAACAGCAATATTGTATGCAATGAGAACTGGGGGTTCTCAGTATGGTTAAGGTGCCCACATACATAATATACAAGGTCCCGGTAAAGTCAGAGGTATTCCTAGAACTTTGACACTTAGATTTAAATCTTAAAGACGTAATTAAACCAAAATTTAGGTGAGTTATCTAAGGTACTCAGGCTCTAACTGAATCTAACCCTAACACCTCACTTCCTCTATCTATTCCAACCATGCGAAACACCGTAGAACAACCCTCATCGTCAACTCCACTAGCATGAGAGATATCTCAGATGGATGCGAAAACAAGGCAAACAAGTAAAACACAGCTAGATTACAAGTACAACAAATAGAACATTTAGCAAATAAGTAGTATGATCAGATAGGCACACCAAAACAAGCACACTCAATCAAAACATGCAAATGCATATGATGTATGCCTGTCCTATGGCAGATGAGTCTCATCTATCGGTTATATAGCTAACCCTACATGTCTGGTAGCTAACCCGGGCATCGTCCTCTTGAAAACTAGTGAGCAGTACAGTACCACGATCCTCACCTGGTGAGCAGTAAACCACCACGATCCCCACCATTTGCGAGCGGTAAACCACCTCAATTCCTACAGACGTTTTCAATTGGAAAGGAATAACCTGTGGACGGTAAATAACCACGATCCCCACAAAACATATTCATTTAAAAACTGGTGGGCGGTATATAACCACAATCCCCACAAAATATTTCCATATCAAATCCATCCTCATCATTGATGCGTGAGCATCTTATACCCTTTTCCCCTTCATTTTCTAGTTGTTTTTAGTTAGATTTTATTAAGTTTTATTATATTTTAGTGTAAAAATCCTCTTTGGATGCTACTTAAGTTCTTGTGATTCTCAAGAGAGTTATCTCGCTTGAACAATAGCTTGAAAACAAATTCCTCCTAAATTTCTAATTACATGAACTAATTGGGATATGTGACATAAAATCCAGTTAGCTATGGATAATTAGAGTTTTTATGGTGTTAAACTAGTTTTCTAAACTTAATCCTCTAATCGGAATTGAGTGACCACGAGAGTGGCATTTGATGAGGATTAGAGGAGATCAAATCACTAAGAGATTAGGGTTTAATCACTTATGGTTTGCATATAATGAATCATTCATTGTTAAAATAGTTGGTAAGACTTTTTAATCCGGAAAAAGTAAACATCTCCGAAACCTTAACTGTTTTCTTATATTGTTTTTACACCAACCCTATTATTGCTTTCTTTATTTGCTTGTATATTATTTTATGCATTTACAACAACAACAACTCTTTTTTTGTTTGCCTAACTAAGCTAATCATTCAACCATTGTTGCTCAGTCCATCAATCCTCGTGGGATCGACCCTCACTCACCTAAGGTATTACTTGGACGACCCGTGCACTTGCCGGTTAAGTTTTGGATATTCCAAAAATCCGCACCAAGTTTTTGGCGTCGTTGCCGGGGATTGACTGTGATTGACAACTATTAGTTGTTTGATTGCTTATATTAGGCATTTTTTTAGTTTTTGATTTGTTTTTATTTTTGTTTTACTCTTTAAAATATATATATTCAAAAATCTAATTCTTATTTTAATTAAAGTTGTCCCCTTAATTTTTTGAAATTAAGTTTGAAATTAAGCTGAGATTTATCATTCTTGGAGAATTAACATCTCTAAACCTCAATGTTCTATTTCATATTATCTTCTTAATTGTTTCCTTATTGCTTTCATTTACTACTTCATTTAATTTCAGCAAGTGAGATCTATTTACTGCTTTTATTCTTAATTCATTTACAAGTTTGTTGTCATTTATTAGTTCCAGTTATTTACCTTTTAGCTATTTACATTCTTGTCATTTACTTTTAGTCATTCATTTTGCAGTTATTTACCTTAATGCCAAGTTATCTAGTTTTATGTTATGTTCTTTGATTGATTCTCATCCAAATTTGACTTGTTTAACTAAAATAATTGTTTCTTGATCCATTAATTCTCGTGGAAACGATAACCTACTCATCATGGTATTACTTGATGCGATCCAGTGCACTTGCAAGCAGTTTTGTAGATATTAGTTTATAAAATCGGTATCAATGTTCCTCTTTATTCTGCTCCTGAAACTGATTGGCACATGACATGTGCTTTGTTTTGATGCTGGTTTGATAATATGTTCTCTCAAAAATAGAGGTACACTTATTTATAAGGCATGGAAGCATGGTGATGGTGTTTTTCCTCTTGATTTTCTACTACTGGATTCCAATAGAAGTGGCGGGGACGACAAGAGCTACCATTGAAAATGCTACCGTTTCTTCTTCGAGTCCAAGAGTTTTGAGAATTGGAGTGCTGTTTACTTTGAATTCTGTCATTGGAATATCAGCTAAAGCTGTTGTATTTGGATGGGTTTCTTATGAGTTGTAGTTTGTACTTATGTTGTAGTAATTTATTTCTTTTACATAATCTGAATACGTTGAAAGTCATTAAGAAATATTGTTCTGACTTATTCACTTTTCAATGAATAAATGGGCCATAATTTGGAGTTTGTGGCTCCTTGTTACGCAACAAATCATGCTCTAACATTGAAAATGACCTTTTATTTTAAAAAGAAAAAAGCTTGTAAAGATTGGAATAGATGAAAATGCTTAAAACAAAACTGATTGTAAATTAGCTCGCTTTCAAGTTGGATTTGAGTTAAGGCATTTAAAATAAGGCGGATGTTCATTTTACTATGATTGTGGATAGTTCTTTTCATTCTAAAGTGAATGGTTATTTTGAGTATATCATTTAGTTACGCAATTTAAACATGGTGCATGAGTGTTATTTTTTTGTCAACTCACTAGTTGTTTCTTATCAACTAATGCGGATGTTCATTTTACTCTGTATGCGGATGGTTCTTTTTTTTCTAAAGTGAATATTTATTTTGGGTATACCATTTGTCCTTTACTTGATTTCCTAGAATCTGCATGCACATGATTCGCATGTTTCTTTTGTTTTATGTGTTCGGAATTAGGGATAAAAAATGATTTCTGTAAACATTAATTTTGCTTGATTTTACTTGAATAGAAACATCAAAGTTTTAAAAAAAACAAAGCATCTATACATTTCTGACAGGAAAACATCACACTATGTCTATATAAAGAAACTCCAATTATTCAACAAATAAAACATGCATTCGGATTGTACTAGGCATCTGTCTTTTGCTGATGTTTTTCTCCCTTGCTAGTCTTTTTTGTAGGTAATCCTTCAGCTCGCTGAATCATGGTCTTCGTGCTTGGTGCTATTAAGAACCGACAATGAGTTAGGTTTCGTACAAGCGAAACTTACAGTATAATTTGAAATCAAACATCCAATGAGTAATAGAATAATCACACATTATAATTAGAAAAATATACTGAATTCATACTATTGTACCAAATTTAATTAGGTAAATTCAAGCACAATTTAATAGCATATATAAAGGAAAAATAATTAACCACATTAGTTACTTTTGAAACTAGAGTTAGTAGCTTCTAGAGTTCATGTATAAATAAGACTCTTCAATTTACTGTAGAAGAGAGATAGTAATAGTTAACATTCATTTTCTTATTCTTTCTTCATTGTTCTCTGCTTTGGATAGACTTTATTTCTCACATGGTATCATATAGTACCCAAGATCCATGGAGTCAGAAATTATCAACAATAATCCATCATCTGCTGCTGCTACTACTCAAGCATCATCCTCTGTGTCAATTCTAAAGCCCCTTTCTGTTCCTTTACCAGAAAAACTCAACGATGATAATTTTCTCACCTGGCGCCATTCAGCTATTCTTACAATTTCAGGTCAAGAACTTCAAGATCATCTGGACCAATAGAAGATTCCAACAAGATACGCATCAGCTGCTGATGAAAAGGCACAAAATGAAACAAAGACATATAAAGAATGGAGGCTTGATGACTACAATGTCTCTTCCTGGATTTACTCATCCCTGGATCCCTCGTTCAAACATCGAGTTCTTGGTTGTATTTTTGCACATGACATTTGGAGCCAACTTCACACCCACTTTGCATCACAAACAAAAGCTCATATTAGGCAACTTCAACTGCAATTGAAATCGATCAAGAAGACTGGTCCAGCATCAGATTATCTTCTTCAAATAAAAAAAGTGGTGGATGCACTCGCCACTGTTGGAGCTCCTCTAACTGATGCAGAATACACCAATGTCATTTTAGATGGATTAAATGAAGATTATCAGTCATTCTTGACATATGTCACTGCCAAAGATCCACCCTATTCCATTCCAGACCTTGAAGCTCTCTTGATGGCTCAAGAAGATATTGTGGAGAGGTTCAAGAAACCAGAACCCTCAATGGTACAGGTCAATTTTACTCAATCCCAACCTTCTACTCAGACTAATTTTGATTCTGCCTATGCAAGAAACACACCGCCTACACCTAATAGAGGCACTTATGGTCGAAGATGGCGTGGAGGAAGAACAAATCGTAGAGGAAGAGGTTCTTGGAACTCAAATCGGCCACAATGTCAAATTTGTGGCAAGTTGGGGCATATTGCTAGTTACTGTTATTTTAGATTTGACCAACAATTTCAACATGCACAACAAAATTCACCCACCTCTTCGATGCACAATGCACTCCCTCCACCTCCCTCATTCCATAATCCCAAAGCAATGCTTGCTACACCTGCTACAATTGCTGATCCATCTTGGTATGCTGATTCTGGCGCTTCTCATCACTGTACTCCTGATCCGTCAAACCTACAACAAGCACAAGAATATCATGGACAAGATCAAGTTTATATTGGTAATGGTTCAGGTATTAAAATTCAGCATATTGGTAATTCATATTTGCATCATAAACTAACAGATAAAAGATATTATTTGTATGATTTACTGCATGTTCCCTCAATTGCACATAACCTTGTTAGTGTATCCAAATCTGCTAGAGATAACAATGTGTATTTTTCGTTTTGGCCTGATGTTTGTTTTGTGAAATCTCAGGCTACCAAAGAAGTGCTTCTCCAAGGCACAGCAATTAATGGAATGTATCGTTTTGAAAAAGTGACTCTTCCTAAATCAGACTTTAGACAATTTAATACTCAAATTTTTGTTGCTCAAACCTTGACATTGGATGTTTACCACAAAAGATTTGGTCATCTAGCCTTACCACTTGTAAAGTCTATTGTAACTAATTGTTCGTTACCTCTGAATAATAAAAATGCTTCTGATTCTAGTGTATGTGAACATTGCTGCTTAGCAAAATCTCATAGGTT
The DNA here is from genome assembly GCF_059453495.1 of Arachis ipaensis. NCBI lineage: Eukaryota > Viridiplantae > Streptophyta > Magnoliopsida > Fabales > Fabaceae > Arachis > Arachis ipaensis. The sequence continues at coordinate 55,346,211 of NC_142438.1, forward strand.
ACCTTACTCTCCATCTAATACTACTTATGATTGCCCTTTATCATTAATTGTTTCTGATATTTGGGGGCCATCCCCAATCACTGCTCATACAGGTGTTAGATATTATGCTTCATTCATTGATGTGTATTCAAGACACACTACAATATATTTTTTAACAAACAAGTCACAAGTCTTTAGTGTTTTTAAATCGTACAAAACCCAGATGAAAAAACAGTTAGGATACTCTATTAAAGCACTTCAAACTGATAATGCTAGGGAATATCTATCTCATACATTTATTGAATTTTTACAACAAGAAGGAATTATTCATAGATTCACTTGTCCCCATACCCCTCAACAGAATGGATTAGCAGAAAGAAAAAATAGGCATATAGTCGAAACTGCTTTAGCTTTATTATCTACTGCTACACTTCCTTTAACTCTATGGAATGAGGCTTTTGCAACCTCGGTATATTTGATAAATCGCATGCCTTCATCTGTTACAGGTTATAAATCACCTTTTGAACTATTATATCATCATAAACCTGATTATACTTTCTTGAAAATCTTTGGATGTTTATGTTTTCCTCACACGAGACCATACACTGCTCATAAATTGGAATACAGATCTGAACCCTGTTTATTTTTAGGTTATGCTTTGAATAAAAAAGGATATAGGTGTCTCACTAAAAGTGGAAAAATAATTGTCTTTAGAGATGTAGTGTTTCATGAACATCAATTTCCATCTCACTCTTTTTTTTCTACTACTATTAATGAAACTTGCACTAGCAATGCTACTGCTTTAGATTTTTTACCTCAGATTGCATCCATTCATCCCTCTTCTGTTGATCCTTCATCTTCAATGCCCAACATCAATTCTGGTGATACACATCATAGTGAGGAACATGAACAAATACATCCAATACAAACAGCTTCACAGGCTAATGGGACAGCAACTTCTACCCAAGATCTCATATCGATTACTTCTACTCACATTGATTTGCCTTTTTCCTCAAACCCCCATCTACAACCACTCTTTCAGAAAATATCCATCCAATGCAGACAAGGTCCAAGACAGGTAATAGAACTCCAAAAGCTCTTCAGGTAGCAAAATTATCAGTCTCTTCTAATTTTGATTTATTGCCTAAAAGTATTCAAAGTGCTCTCCACAATCGCTTATGGAGAGATGCTATGCTCACAGAATATAAAGTACTATTATATCATGATACATGGTCCTTAGTTGAATTACCTGAAAATGAAAAAGTAGTTGGTTGTAAGTGGATATTTGCTGTTAAAAAGAATGCAAAATGTGAGATCATAAGACATAAAGCTAGGTTGGTTGCAAAAGGTTTTCTTCAAATTGCTAGAATTGATTTTGATCAAAATTTTTCACCTGTTATAAAACTAGTTACAATTAGGATGATTTTAACCATTGCTTGGAAAATTCAACAATATGATTTTCACAATGCATTTCTAAATGGAACTCTTCATGAAACTGTGTTTATATCCCAACCTCCAGGTTTCTGTCACTCTAATCCTAAACTTGTATGCAAATTAAATAAATCCATCTATGGCCATAAACAAGCCCCAATGGCTTGGTACTAAACAATTACTTCCACCCTTCAATCTTTTGGCTTTACAGTAACAAAATCTTATCCTTCCCTGTTTACTAGATATACTTCTATTTCTACTATTTATGTTCTTATTTATGTTGATGATATGCTTGTCACTGGAGATAACGAATATGAAATAAAAATTGTTCTTAGCAAATTTCATTCTACCTTTTTATTGAAAGATTTAGGTGAGCTCAACTTTTTCTTAGGTATAGAAGTTATAACACATTCCTCTTCCTTAATTTCTTTGAACCAAACTAAATATATACATAACCTTCTAACACGTGCTGGCATGAATGAATCCAAACCAAGTATGACTCCAATGATAAGCTCTCTTAGAAGTGGCAGATGTGTTAACAAAGCCTCTGTCATTAGCCAGCTTTGACAAGTTTAAAAGCAAACTCAGGTTGGCATTCAAACCACCATGAGTTTGTGGGGGGGGGGGATAATAGCATATATAAAGGAAAAATAATTAACCACATTAGTTACTTTTGAAACTAGAGTTAGTAGCTTCTAGAGTTCATGTATAAATAAGACTCTTCAATTTACTGTAGAAGAGAGATAATAATAGTTAACATTCATTTTCTTCTTCTTTCTTCATTGTTCTCTGCTTTGGATAGACTTTATTTCTCACACAATTAAACTAAATTTTAAATAATTGTTTAATTAACTCCCAAACCACATAGGAATTCAGGAAAAAAGACCAATGACATAACCCAGACAAACATCCACATACAAGATAAAATGAACATTCACATACAAGGTAAAATGAACATCCTCCTTAGTGCTTTAGTAACAACCAACTCATTGACAAAAATATTATCCGTGCATCCGATTTAAATGACTCAAATCAAACTCAATTTCTATTCAAGCATCATTAAACTAAACCAATTCCAAAACACATAACAAAATAAACATGCGGAGCATGTGCATGCCGAAGCCAGCAATTCAAGTAACAGAGCAATGGTACTAAATCAAATAAACAGGCACATCTCATATAAAAGAACCAACTTGATTATGGAATTGATGTATCACTACAAAAATTCCTTCGGCAAGTATACCGAATTATCGTCAAGTAATAACTCACAAAGAGTGAGGTCGATCCCACGAGGATTAACAGATTAAGCCAACAATAGCTAATTGATTATTCTAGTTAGACAAGCATATTGAAGTGATGAACAACAATAATTATAAATTGCATGAAAGTAAAAGAAAGCAATAAAGTGCAAGAAAGTAAATGGCATAAATATAAAGTACAAGAAAGTAAAGTGCTAGAAATGTAAAGTGTAGAAAATGTAAATAACCATAAAATAAATAACAAGAAAGAAAAGATAAAATAAACATTAGGATAAAGAGATATTGCATTCTCCGGATTAATTGATTCATCTCATCTTCAATCATGCAACTCATTGACCTCTTGGCAATCATGAGTGATTGAGTCCCAATTATTTGGTAACTCAATCTCTCCAATCTTGATCAATAGCCAATTCCTTGATCTAATTGCTCATGAGGAGAGATGAAGCTTGGTCCCTGATTATATCACACACTTTCCTAGACCCAAATAATAGATAGATTAAATGTCACAATATCCCATCCATACCCAAATCGACTCAAGTGTGAGAAGGATTTTCAAGCATGGTTTTATGATTCCTCTTCCAAGGTTCACATAAAACCCAAATACATTCAATCTCTTTTCCAAGATAATTGAATGCTAAGCATGAAGAACGAAATTCCTTCTAGTAAATCAAAGAGAGATGAAGAGAATGAGAAGAATAAAAACAATTTAATCCATCAAATAGCAATAGAGCTCTCTTTCCCAATGGAAAGAGTTAGTGATTCATAACTAAAATATTTACAAAGTGAGAAAGAAAATGGAAGAGAAGAGAAATGTGGAGAGAAGGTCCGAAGACCCCTCTAAAATGTGTTTCCAGCCAAGAGTCCTTCCTTCTCCTATGAAACTAAAACCTATTTATAAGCTAGCTAAATTACAAACTGAAATGAAATTCAAAACAAATTACAATTAAATGAAAATTAACTATTCTAGATGATTCTCGTGGCCTTGATTGGTTGACGACTGTGGGCTTGGTTGCCTGAAGTTAGAGTGGACTTGGAATGAGATTAATTGAACTAGAATGATGCTCCTAGGCTGGCGTAGCGTTTTTGAGGAAAGCGTAGCGCTCGTGCACCCACGCGTACGCGTCACCCACGCGTGCGCGTCATCTTCAGCGTTGGCGTCAAAGGCGTAGCGTTAGTGTCAAAGGCGCTCTTCCACGCGTACGCCTCGTCCATGCTTACGCGTGGTCTTTCAAAATTATCACCTTCACATGTACGCGTCACCCACGAGTACGCGTCACTGGCGAATTTTCCAGCTTCACTATCGCAGGCGCTCTTGGAACAACCGTAGCACCAAAGGCGCTCTTTTTACTATTGTGTAGCGCTTTTGGGGACAACATAGCGCCAAAGGCGCTCTCCTAATGTGAGGGACGCTTTTGGGAAAAGCATAGCGCCAAAGGCATTCTCTTAGTGCTGCAAAACGCTTCTGGGCAGAGCGTAGCGCCAAAGGCGCTCTCTCCTGTTTCTTATCTTCTCTGCTTCACCCTTTAAGCTCTTTTCTTCTTATGAGCTTGTTTTGTGCTTTTTACTTCTTTTTCCATCATTTTCTACAAAGTTCATCAAATCAAAAGATCAAAGCAATATACAACTTAAGCACAACAAATACTCAATAATTGGACATTATAAACTAATTTTTTTATTTGAAAAAGTATAGAAGAACATAACATGATGCGCAGTCATCACAACTGCATACATGGCAAAATGAACATCCTCCATATATTAGTAAGGTCTATGAATGTTAGGGTGTGACTTATTGCATATAGACAGCATGAAAATTCTGTGCCAGAATGCAAACTCCATGGTTTTAGATCATGTTCATAGACTAGTGCAAATATGGCTAATTGAACCGCCGCAAATAAACACATCCAAAAAGTTGATAACAAATGGTCTGGACAGCTTGAAGAAATTGGTACCTATTTGTTTGTGTTGGTTTCAAGCTACAATAAATCCCATTTTCATTCATGTACAGTAATTAATAACTATTAGAGATTTAATTACCTACATAGTAATCCAAGAAGACCAGAAAACACTACTTGCTAAGAGTAATAGGCAGCCAAGAAGCCACGTGTCATCAACAACAGTGAGAATGTGTTTGGCAGTATTATGATGAGAAAAGTAGTCTATGTTTAAGAGCTTATGTCCTTTCACCAGAGCCATGGTTAATGCTCCATTCACGTAGCAAACTGTTCCTATTATTTTTGCAAAGTTTCTTATACTTTTCAGATCAATTTGCGTGTAAAAGAAGGAGAACAAATTCGGCGCTGGTGAGAGTGTCTGGCGAGGGAGTGAGTGATGCCGGTGAGGGTGGCTGCTGAGGGAAGCAGCGACGGCACTGAGGTTGGCTTGTGATGGACGCAGCGATGGTGTTGGGGCTGGCTGGTGAGGGAGGCAGCGACACTATCGAGGGTGACTGGTGAGGAAAAAGCGACCACGCTGAGAGTGTTTGGGAGGAGACCTGCTACGGCGGTAAATAAAGTTAAATGTGGATGAGTAAAATTTCTGAAGTGAAAATATGGTGTTTTTGGATAATTGGGAGTGAAGTGATTTTTTTTTTTTTTTACCTTTAACGAGCCGAAATTTCAGTCCATTATTCATATTGTTCACCATCTCTATTGTCTACATAGTGAAACCGATTAATTTTATCTCTATTCACAACATGACTCTCGTTTAGATATCTTGCACCTTCTTTATTTGAGAGATAGTTGATTCCACAAATAGGGTTAAGCATCCGCATACATGACATAGAGTCAGAAAACATTTGGGGACCATGTCCACGTGTTCTCAACTTCTCAGAGAGTTCTAATTCATATTTTACATTATTTTGATGATAAATTGATTAAAAGTAATTGTTTTCCTTTACATTCTTTTTTAAATAATCATTTAAAAGAATATATATGATTGGATAAAAATATAGATAAAAAATGTTTCTTTTTTTATTGACTTAATTACTTCCATATAAAAAAAATAATGTAGCCAAAAATAAAAATATGAAAGGGCTCTACTTATCTATAAAGCTTTTGTTTTTGTTTGTTAAAGGAAGATAACAAAAGCAAAAAGAAAGGAAATTAAAGAAGAAAAAACTCTCCGAGAGCGACGTTTAAGGGAGTTCTACCAAAAACAAAAGCAAATAACAAAAACACATAAACTTCTTTTATTTCTTTGGCGATAATTGATCAACGTGTAAAGTTCGAACATAAACGTTGTTCGTCAAACTCTAATTCTATGTGTTTGGTTTAGGATCAAGATAGACGAAAGAACCGTCATTTTCTTCGTAACTTATTATATCGTCTCTATCTTGTTTTGAAAGCTAGGTTCCCCTGCACCACGCACTTTTGAGGCTTCATGGCTATGTTTTATATCTCATGTTCAAGGCTCATGCCATTTTCTATGTCAGGTATGAATCTCTTTCTCTAAGGAAACTTGTTTATGATGGGTCATTGTTATGTACCATTTTCTTTTATTGTTCTATTTTGATGGGACTTCCCTTGTTCCCGTTTTCATGATTTGTCATTATTATTAATATCTAGAATTCTAGGGCCCAACTTTTTATTATATATAACCTTTAAATTTAGGGATCTGAAATTTTTTGGTCATGTAATGATGGTTATCATTCAAGGTTCATGAGAATGAAACAATGCACTACATTATATAGGCTTAATGCGAAAGATAATTTCAGATTTCAGAGGAAATAGATGTTGTAGAGATGGAGGAAATTATATATAAATTTTGGTTTAGTCTTTCTTAAAATATTTATTTTAATCTTTCAGTATTATAAAATTAATTTTATTTTATGACTTCTCCTCAAATTTTAATCTAAGTCTTTTTTTAGAGTGAGCCTAGATTAATCCTAAAAACTAGCTCAACGGATCCGATGAGGAATATCTCATACTTATATAATTATCTAAAAAATTTATTCCTGAGAGATATAAGAGTTATAATAGTTAGCAGTAGTATAGCATGTTATTGTTATTTAAAGACTTGTTATTCTAATTTAATAATTTTTTTTTAGCTTGTTTCATCTCATGATGCAAATGATGACTCAGTCTCAGGTATCTTTTACATGCAGTGCAAGATCTGATGAGACTATTCTAGTCTAGAATCATCGGATCCACCGAAGTCATCAATCAATCTTGGGGACGTTCTTTGATTGATACCAAAAAAAAAAAAAAATGGAAGGTGAGCAGCAGCAAAGATCAAAACTGAATAAAGCTAAGCAGATTGTGAGGCTAAGGGGAATGCTTCGTAGATGGCACAGTTTCTCATCCTCATCGTCAACCTCAATCTCATCATCACCAAACATTTCAAGTAGCCCCAATTACAACATGATTGACAATTCTGATTACCAAGAACCTACAAGTGATGATGATCCAACCTCAAAGAGGGCAGCGTGTAATTGTAACTTGGATGAAGAGGATCACAAATGCGAGAGCCCCGAGCCCCCTCCCGATGTTCCGAAAGGGTACTTGGCAGTTTATGTTGGGAGTGAGCTTCGGAGATTCATCATTCCAACTAGCTACCTTACTCATTCTCTCTTCAAGTTATTGCTTGAGAAGGCTGAAGATGAGTTTGGATTTAGCCATAATGGTGCTCTCACTATTCCTTGTGAGACTGAGACCTTCAAGTATCTCCTCAGATGCATAGAGACCAACTACGACACCCATCAAGGTAGCTCCTGTAAGTTCATTCTCTTTCTCGTGCCTTTCTTTTTCATCTTCTATGTATGCTCTGCTTCGCAACAAGCCAACAACCATGTTATATCATCAACAAAATTTATTATTTTCATCAACACGGTAAACAAGAATATTATCCATTAAAAAATGTAAATTATTTTTTGTATAAAAAAATGTATTCGCCTAACATGTTAGCTAATATTAATAAAATGTACTGGTCCTTGATATTTTTCGTAATAATTACTTCTTCACAAAAAAAATATAGAAAATTATTTTTTAATTAGCTAACATTAACTAATTTTTGTGTTTAAATTTATAATTTAAAATTTAAGATTAAAAATTTATATTTTATAATCTAAAACTTAAAATAATTAAAATGTTAGTCAAAAAAAAAATAAGGGAAAAGGACAAAGAGATCTTTGACTTTTTGGTCCGCAGACATTTAAGTTCTCGAAAATTTGAAAATACATTTAAGTTCCTAACCTTGTCAAAATTTGGACAAATTGATCCTTATTGTTTATTTGAGTTTGTCAGACCCAACAGAAAAATCAAACGTGACTCTCATTATATTGACCTAGCCAATACAAATATCTACGTGGAAGAGTTTTTAAAATGGGATAAATTAGATACAAAAATTGATGTCTCTAGACCTTGAAGAAGTTAGGAACTTAAATGTATCTTCAAATTCTCAGAAACTTAAATGTCCACCTACCATAAAATCAGGAATCAGTTTATCTTTTTCTCAAAATAATTATTTAATATTATTCTTTAAAAAAAATAAGTGAGATGTTTACCTAGAACTTGTGATATATGTAGGATTGAGAATGTATATCTCTTTTGTCACCAAAAATGATTAAAACAAAAATTGTGTTTTTCTTTTTTTTAATTAAACACAAGACACACATAAATCAATATAATTTGAAAAAGTATAAGGTACCAACATATTATCTGTTAATTTATTGTCAACAATAATTAATTATTATATTTTAAACACATATATAAAGAGACACATTTAGAAAATATATTTATAAAGACACTTTTATTAAATACAGCCATAAAAAATATATTATTATTAGACACATACACAAAAACACTTCTATTAAACACAATTATAAATAAGAAGTTGGCAGAAATACTTTTGGTAACGTAGCAGGACCGATATAATTTATAGTTATTATATAGAATCTGCTCACATATTGACAAATAATACAACAGCGTAAATAAACCCATCAATCATTATATTTTGGAAAAGACTCGTATACATATTCAAAGAATACATAAAATACAGAAGTATATTTATTATAGAAGAGAAAAAAAAAAGAAAAAAAGAAAAAACATTCACATGTTTGTTTTCTCTCATCCTCTTTATTATATGTATATTATCAATATGTATGCAAGCAATATACCTATATTTTTCACCCCTCTATAATTTTATATCAAAATAAACAGTATACAGCTACTCAAGATTTCCGCTGCATTTTCTTTTTTATTGTTTTATCCTGGAATATTTGATTAAGATTTGCATATGGTATTAATAGTTAAGGATGTTATATGTGTTGGCTCCATATCGGCCAAAAATCTGTTGACTGATTCATGTAAAAAATAATTACTTATTGCTATTTCAACAGTTTACTTTTGAATTATTGGATAACATTCATCGAGAATAATAATAAATTGGACCATATATTTTTTCCCCTTAATTTTTGCATGCCTGTATCTAGTTAATAGGATAAAACTTTGTTATTGTTGTACCTTTTGGATGTCTATTGAATTCACACTTTTTATACCCTATCAACAATAAAATTGTTTCTCTTATTTCGATCATTATTATAGTCCTTACTCCTGAGACCTTAGCATCGACATTGTGCTACAAAAAACATACAGAAAGAAAACGTAGTTGGTTTTCTTTTTCAATTTTCTAACGTAAATTATCTTTGGTGAAACTGCAGCTGGAAATATAGGAACTTCGGAAGCATAACTAGTGATTCTGATCTTCCTAGAAGTCCAATCAAATCATAAGGCTCATTAGACTAGGTGTAAATCTCCTAGAAACTACATCATAACTACCCTTACAAGTTACAAGAACTTAACCTTGGTGGTGTGTAAATAAGAACTTTCATGTGTTTTTGTTCACATGATTCTTGCTTTTTTTTTTTTTTTTTTTTTTAAATAGCAGCACTCTCTCTTGGCATATTCATACATATAACGTTAATTAAAGTATTGGTTTAATTATTTCACATCTCAATTATGTCCGGAAAATATAAGGTAAAAAGATGACAAAATCTTAATTGTGTTGTGATTTTAATATACCATTTGATTGTTATCTTTAGAAAAATGTTTATCTTTACACTTAGTTTTTATAGTATTAATGACAATATTTTTTAGAATATAATAAAATTTATAAGTTTTTTACTTAATAATAATAATAAATTTTTTACTCTCTTAAACAAGTGAAGATAAAAATTACACTTTTTTAATATATATTTTAATGATTAGTAATAAGAACGGATCTATTTATATTATAGTGGGAGCAAGCGCAGGGACGGACTTACGGGGGACGAGTAGAGGCCTCGGCCCCCCAACTTTTTTAAAAAAAGATTAATAGTAATAAGTTATTAAGTACGATTTATTTTTTAAAAATTTATGTAGTATTTAGTCTAATATAAATAAAAATTCAGTCTAACCTAAATATTAATGATTTCTAATATCTAAAAAGTAAGTAACAATATTAAAAAAATATGAAAAGATATTATTACTAATATTTTTTAATTAAATAAAATTTTTCAATTCCCATAAAGTAGATTTTTTTTCTTCTTGTGAGCGTCTTTCTTGATTCATTTGGTATTAATTTTTTCTGTTTAAACTACTACAACTGAGAATTCATTTTCAGCTATGAATATTGTGAAGAATAATTCAGAAACAAAATAAAAGATAAATTTCTTGCTAATTGTCTTTTAATTATATTGAAAAGAAAATTGCAGAAAAATTTGACACAAATTCTATTATCGATGAATTTTATGAAACGAGGAATCGACCACTTCATTAATAAAAAGTACATATATATTTTTTGTACTTTAAATATATTCTCTATCAGTATATTTTTGTAATGCATTTTACATTATATAATTTTTTGTATAATTTTTTAATATTATATATGTTATTGCCCCCAATATACTATTTCTGGATCCGTCCCTGAGCAAGCGCCCCACTCCAATTCGAAATTTTTTGAATAATACATAATAATATTTATTTATTCCCATTAAATTATTAAATTTGACCACATGTTAATAATTATTTATTCAACTTTTGACATTTGATAGTCAATTTAAAAATTTTATATTAAATGTGCATTATAATGATAAATTCTCAAATTTAAATGAGATTAGTGTTCTTTTTAAAAAATTAACTTCAAAAAATATTATCTATCTATTGGTGTTTTTTAAATTAGTTTTAATTTTTTCATAATGATTACACTAATTGAATAAACTTTTTTAACTGTGAATATCATTAAGATTAGAGCTAATTATATGAAAGGTGGATTTTAAATATTTTTAAATAATTGTTTAACAACATATATATAAAAAAGAGAGATTTTGTTTACATTATCAATAAAAAATTATTCCATCTTTTCAAAATATGAAATATAAAAAAAAAAGTTTAACTTATATGTTATTATTTAAATTATTATTTAAATTTTTTAATTTGTAATTAAATATTTTGAAGATTAATCATATTTTATAACAACAAAATATAATTATACCAACAATTATGTTACGTATGTATAAAAAATAATTATTTATACAAAATAAATTTTGAAATACAAAATATACATTGAAAATAAATTAAATAATATATATATTTATACATATAATTTATAATAGATAATTTGATGACTAATTTTTTATGTAAACACAACTAGAAAATTGCTTAATACAGACAGATTTACAGACAGATTTGGTCTTTATTACAGACAGATTTTTGATTACCGACGAAATTACCAACGGATTTTGTCCCTCTATAAAATCCTCGTCGGAAATTATTTACCGACGGATTTTTTTCCATCGGAAAATTACCGACGGATTTTTACCAGTTACCGACGGATTTTTCCTCGGTAAATCCACCCCTCCATTTCCCTGAAACGACGAATTTTTCGATGGATTTTCCGTTGGTAATTACAGACGGATTTTTCGAAGGATTTTTCGTCGGTAATTACAGACAGATTTTCCGACGGATTTTCCGTCGGTAATTGGCAACAAATTTTCCGACAGATTTTTCGTCTGTAATTGAAACCTTGGAAAATCATCCCACACTTTGAATACAGACAGAAAATCCGTCTGTAAATCTGTCAGTAAGATAAAATATAATTTTTTTTAGATTTTTACATTGCAAAATAAACTTGTTTTCATACAAAATAAATATAAATTTAAACAAGTTCATATTATCAAGCGAAAAATGAAATACTATAAACAAGTAAGTCAATATAATTCATTTACGTCATATAATTAAAAAAAAGTTGAAGCAGAAGTAATGAATATTGATATGGTCGTCGTTATTTGTGATATGGTCGTCATTATTGCACGTTATAACTCGGCTTCATAACCGTTATCAACATATGATATAACTCGTCATTATCCGATTACTACTCGGAATTTATGAGCCATAGCTCGGTGACATCAATACTCCTATCATAACCGACATCCCAAACAGTAAAATAAGGTCGGTTACAATATCAATTATTTGACGATTATTACCGACAATGTAACGGACGAGGAATTCATCATATAAAGGGAAGTAGAACATTTCTTGAAAACCAAGTTTTTGAACAAGAATATACATTGACTTAAGCTTTGGAGTGCCTTTGCAGGTACACTCCACCTCCTTTTCATTGCTCGCGCTTTCACACAACAACACAAATAAAGAAGCTCGGATTCAAAGAGTCGGACGTTCAGCCTCCCAGTACATAGCTTGGCTGATTCCAAGCAGTTGAAGCCGATCTATTTTCCAGGCAAGATCAATTGGCGCCCACCGTGGGCCCAGGAAGTCAATTTTTTTCTTTTGGTCCCATTACCTTCGTTTACACCCATGGCTGACGTACCGCCTCCTTCACTGTCCGAACTCATGCGAATGGTAGCTGAGCTACAACAAGCCAATCAACGAATGGCCGACGAGAATCAAATAATGGCTGCCCAAATAGCTGAACTAAATCATGCTCGGATTGAGCACAACGATACTCACCGCCAGCAGCCAGAAGATGAGGAACATCATTTCCAGCCCTCTCATGTCTCGGAGACCGCCCGAGCTGAAGAACCCCAACCTGAAGATGAAAAGGAAGAGTCCGACGACCTTGTAGGACCCTTCACAGAAGAAGTAACGAACTTCGAATTGCCAAAGGGATTCACCCTGCCGCTAACCCTCACACCTTATGATGGGCTCGGAGACCCAAAGAAATTTCTCAAGAAGTTCCGATCAATAATGATCGTCAATGGTGCATCAGATACAGTTTTATGCCGTTGTTTTCCAAATTATTTAGACGGTCCTGCACTTGATTGGTTGTGTGCTTTGCCTGCAGGTTCCATCTCGCAGTTTCAACAGCTGGCGAAGTTATTTGAAGAGCACTTTGCCGGGTCCACAATTTACTTGCACGACTCCGATTACTTGAATACGATCAAACAGGGACCGAACGAAAGCTTGAAGGACTACATGACCCGCTTCACCAAAGTCGCAATCAGTATACCTGACCTCCACCCCGAGGTCCACCTACACGCAATCAAAAGCGGACTCCGACCTGGAAAGTTCCATGAGACAATCGCAGTAGCCAAGCCGAGGACCCTTGCAGAATTTCGCGAGAAAGCAAAAGGCCAAATTGATATCGAAGAGCTCAGACAAGCTCAGAAAATTGAGAAGTCACACTACCGAGAAGACGATAAGAGCTCAAGCACTAAGAAAAATTTTAAACTAACCCCTCGATTTGATTCTTATACGTAGTTCAATACTAAGAGAGAGGACATAATCAAAGAGATATTGAATTCAAAACTGATCAAGCCACCAAGAAAGGCCGGCACCTATCAAGATACAAAGAATGTGGACAAGTCTAAATATTGCGCTTTCCACCAGAAACACGGCTACAACACTGATGACTGTGTAGTGGCCAAGGACCTTCTAGAACGCCTGGCCAGGCAGGGACACCTCAACAAGTACATTAGGGGTCACATCCAAAAGCGCATCACACCTTCCACAACAAACGATTCCCCCGAGCAACAACACCGAGGGAAAGAGAAGGCACCTTCAAGCCAATACGAAAAACCACGAGGTATAATTAATTGCATTTCAGGAGGGTACGCAAGTGGAGGATCCTCAAATTCGGCAAGAAAAAGATCGTTCCGAGCAATATGCTCGGTAAACGGACCACAACAAGATGCTGAAATAACCAATCAACAACCACAAGTTACTTTTACACACGCCGACTTCAATTCCAGCATACAAAATTTGGACGATCATGTGGTAGTCACTCTTCAGCTAGGGGATTTGTTGGTAAGAAAAGTACTCTTAGACCCCGGGAGCAGCGCCGACATTCTGTTCAATTCCACATTCCAAAAAATGAAGCTCAGCGACAACATGCTACAGTCAACAGGAGGAGACTTGGTCGGATTCTCAGGAGAGCGAGTTCCAATACTGGGTTCAGTGTGGTTACAAACCACACTAGGTGAGCATCCTCTTTCAAAAACATACGATATTCAATATTTAGTAGTTGATTGTTTTAGTCCATATAATCTTATCCTTGGCCGACCTTTTCTGAACAAGTTCGGCGCAATTGTTTCTACAGTTCATCTGTGTGTTAAGTTTCCCCTGCAGAACGATCAAGTTGTAACAATCCATGGAGATCATAAAGAAGCACACCAGTGTTACAACATCAGCATGAAACTCCAAAATCGTCCCAGGCAACAAGTCAACAATGTCGACCTTCCGCACAACAGCCACGCACAAGCCGACCTTGATCCAAGAGCTGATTTCCTTGAACGCCCAAAACCATCCGACGACCTACAGAAAGTATATTTTAATAATGACCCTAACAAATTTACTTATGTAGGTACGTCAATCAACACATCAGAACTACAGGCCATCACGACCTTCCTACAAAATCAAGCCGACCTTTTTACATGGACACCTTCAGACATGCCCGGCATCGACCCACAAATCATCAACCACAAACTAGCAATAAACTCGACAGTCCGACCAGTACAACAAAAGAAAAAGAAACTCGGCGAAGAAAAGAAAAGAGCGTCACTAGAGGAAACCCAAAAGCTCATCAACGCAGAATTTATCAAAGAAATCATATTTACTACCTGGTTAGCCAATGTGGTAATGGTAAGAAAACAAAACGGTAAGTGGCGCATGTGCGTCGACTTCACTGACTTAAACAAAGCATGCCCTAAGATTCTTACCCTTTACCATCCATAGACTATTTAGTAGATAACGCCTCAGGTTATGCTACCTTAAGTTTTATGGATGTGTATTCAGGGTATAATCAAATCCTCATGCACCCCTCCGATCAAAGTAAAACGGCATTTATTACTGATTTCGGTAACTATTGTTATAAAGTTATGCCATTTGGATTAAAGAACGTAGGTGCAACTTACCAACGTCTTATGGACAAAGTCTTCGCCAAACAGATCAGCAGAAATATCGAAGTCTATGTCGATGATATGGTCGCCAAGACACAAATCGGAAACAACCATATCGACGACCTTACAGAAATATTCGGCCAAGTTCGCCACTACAACATGCGCCTCAATCCCGAGAAATGTGCATTCGCCGTTCAAGGGGGTAAGTTTTTAGGATTTCTACTAACACACAAGGGAATAGAGGCAAATTCAGACAAATACCGAGCAGTACTGGACATAGCCAGCCCAAAAACAGTCAAAGAAGTTCAGCGCCTTACAAGAAGACTTACCGCGCTCTCGAGATTTGTTCCTTGCCTAGCTTCAACATCTATCCCTTTTTTCAAACAATAAAAAAGAAAACCAAATTTCATTGGAATGACGATTGTGAGAAAGCCTTTTCCAAACTAAAAACAACTCTCTCACAACCGCTGATTTTGCAAAAACCCCTCCAAGGAGAAGATTTATTTCTATATCTATCAGTTACTGATTGGTTGATAAGCTCGGCTCTTGTTACAGAAAGGAACAAAGTTCAACATCCGATATATTTTGTCAGTAAAACTCTCCAGTACGCTGAGCTCAACTATCCGAGGATAGAGAAGCTCGCATTAGCTCTGATATTTTCGGCGCGACGTCTCCGACCTTATTTCCAGAGCCACGTTATACACGTCAGAACAGATCACCCATTAAGACAAGTATTACACAAACCAGAAATTGCAGGAAGGCTTATAAAATGGGTAGTCGAGTTGTCTGAGTTCGACATCAGGTATCAATCCAGAGGACCAATTAAGTCCCAATTCCTGGCAGATTTCATCTCCGAGCTTACAATACCATCAGAAGAGGACCATACCAAACAATGGACTTTGTATGTGGATGGGTCTTCCAATAATGAGGGCTGTGGAGCTGGAATCCGTCTGGAGGCCGAGGACGGCTTCATATTGGAACATTCCATACACTTAGCTTTCAAAGCTAGCAACAATCAATCGGAGTATGAAGCACTAATTGCCGGACTCCGACTTTGTTTGGATCTCCAAATCTCGGCGATAAAGGTATATTGTGACTCTCTACTGGTAGTACAACAGGTAAACGACCTTTTTCAGGTAAAAGATCCTCTTCTATCTAAATATCTAATATTAGTAAAGAAATTATCTACAAAATTTGCCAAATTTGAAACACAACATATACCACGGGAAGAAAATCAAAGGGCAGGCATTTTATTTAAGCTCGGTAGTACACAATCCGAATTATCTACACTACATCAATTTACCATAACATCTCCAACTGTTACTCTAACAAACGTGTTAAGTGTTACACAGGAAAAAGATTGGAGGAACGACTTCATACAATATTTACAAACAGGTGATATACCAGAAGGGGTCGAGAATACCAAAAAGTTCCGACGACAAGCATCTTCCTTCACAATACTTAACGGAACACTGTATTGACGAGGATACACTCGCCCATTGCTAAAATGTCTTAATAACTCAGAAGCCAACATAGCATTAGCTGAGGCACATGAAGGCATCTACAGAACACACACCGGTGCTCGGAGCTTAGCATCAAAAGTCCTCTGAGCTGGCTTCTTCTGGCCGACTTTAAACCAGGATAGCCAACACAAAATCCAGACCTGCAACAATTGCCAGAAACATGCACCACTGATACACATTCCCGCCAAGCAACTACATCACTCTGACATCAGTTGGCCTTTCAACCAATGGGGTTTAGATATACTCGGTCCGTTCCCTACGGCACCGGGCCAGGTAAAATTTCTCATCGTAGGCATCGATTATTTCTCAAAATGGGTGGAAGCCCAACCTTTGGCAAAAATAACATCTCAACAAATGATTTCGTTCATTTGGAAAAATATTATTTGCCATTTCGGCATACCTCACCATATTATTACTGACAATGGTCGCCAGTTCGCGGATCAGAAATTTCACTCTTTTTTGCAGAATCTCAAAATTAGGCAACATTTTACCTCCGTTGAACATCATCAAACGAATGGACTAGCCGAGGCTGCAAATAAGGTCATGCTACATGCACTAAAGAAAAAGCTAGATGACGCCAAAGGTCTCTGGGCCGAACTGATACCTGAAGTCCTTTGGGGGGTATAACACCACCCCACAATCATCAACAAAAGAAACACCATTCAAGCTAGTATATGGCTCAGAGGCTATGATACCACTGGAGATCTCTCAAAGTTCAGTCCGAACACAACTCGGTAATCAGGAAGAAGTTTGGAGATCCGAACTCGATACCATAGAAGAAATAAGAGACCTCGCCACATTACGGCAACGTGCGGCACAACACGCACTGATCGCCAATACAACAAAGCGGTCAAGAGAAGATCATTTGCAAAAGGCGACTTAATACTTCGGAAAATAGAAATTGCTCGAAAACCACCATCACACAAAAAGCTTGCAGCTAACTGGGACGGTCCATACCGAATATCAGAAATACTCGGCAAAGGAGCGTACAAACTAGAATCAATAGATGGTAAACTCTTGCCTAATACATGGAATGTTTCTTCCCTAAAAAAAATTTATAGTTAAAAAGCAGGGACAGGCTTGTACTCTTTTTCCTACTACCAAGATTTTATCCCAAAGGGTTTTGCTTGGAGAGGTTTTAACGAGGCTAGCCTACCTGCGCCTTTGTATTTAGAGGTTCAAAAACTTCCCATATATAAGAAACAAAAATTATCTTGCTCTCTATCAAGTAACTATGCGAATGATATTGTCAATCAAATACAATTCTATCCATACAGCTCAGACAACTAAAACACTCGTCTAGCTATAAACTGCCAATACTCGGCAGTCATATCAACTGCAACTGAAATATACTCGGAATAATTTTCGATCAATCAAGCACAGCTTTTTCTTAAATAAAAAGCACTACCATTAAACGCAAACAAACAAGTGCCATAACCAACAAACTTAAAGTTCAACAATACCACAAGTTACTACCTATTACATATGACAAAGCAAAAAATTCAACGAGCTTTCGAAATAACACATTAGACATTATTAGCCTCATCTTCCGCATCACCATCATCCTCGATTAGCTGGCCATCACGCACGATCTTTCCAGGATCCATACCGGAGAGATCAGCCTCTGGTGCCAAAAACTTCACCTGTAACCTTGCTCTTTCAAACCCTTCCACAAAAGAGTCCAAGATTTTATCAGCCTTTTTCTTCTCCATATCCTTAAATTGAGCAGTAACCTCAATTAGGCGAGAATGCATGCTCGCCAGATCACTTTCCTTTTTCTTCAAATCCTCGACATCTCTGACATAACTTTCTTTTGTTTCCTTCAACAACTTCTCGGTATCAGTTAACCGAGTCTGAAGCTCGGCAGCAGCAGCTTTGCTCTTGCTCAACTCTTCCTTTAACAAAGAAACCTCACCCTTTTCTACTGAAAACTTCTTATACTTCAACTCTTGGCTACGCCCAAGACTGGCAAGACGCAATCCAACAACCTAAGAAATAACAATATAAAAAGTTCACACAAATTCCCAAAACAAACAAAAAATAAACAAGGTCGGCTACTACCTGCATATACTGTCCGATCGTCATATCACCAACTTCCTTTGCAAGAGACACATCAGCCGAGGATTGGCAATACTCGTCCACCACAGCCATATAAGGATACTCCTATCCCCACATAGAAAAGCACTCACTATGCTCAGTGATGAGCGGATATTTTATACGCTTTTTGAGGGTAATTTCATGTAGTTTTTAGTATGTTTTAGTTAGTTTTTAGTATATTTTTATTAATTTATAGGCAAAATTCATATTTCTGGACTTTACTATGAGTTTGTGTGTTTTTTTGAAATTTCAGGTATTTTCTGGCTGAAATTGAGGGAGCTGGGTAAAAATTTGATTCAGGCTGAAAAAGGACTGCAGATGGTGTTGTATTCTGACCTCCCTACACTCGAAATGGACTTTTTGGAGCTACAAGAGTCCAAATGGTGCGCTTTCAATTGCGTTGGAAAGTAGACATCCAGGGCTTTCCAGAAATATATAATAGTCTATACTTTGCTTAAGGATAAATGACGTAAAATGGCGTTCAACGCCAGTTCCATGTTGCATTCTGGCGTTAAACGCCAGAAACAGATTACAAGTTGGAGTTAAACGCCCAAAACAGGTTACAAGCTGGCGTTTAACTCCAAAAACAGCCTAGGCACATGTAAAGCTCAAGTCTCAGCCCCAGCACACACCAAGTGGGCCCCAGAAGTGGATTTCTGCACTATCTATCATAGCTTATTCATTTTCTGTAAACCTAGGTTACTAGTTTAAGTATTTAAACAACTTTTAGAGATTTATTTTGTACCTCATGACATTTTAGATCTGAACTTTGTACTCTTTGATGGCATGAGTCTCTAAACTCCATTGTTAGGGGTGAGGAGCTCTGCTGTGTCTCGATGAATTAATGCAATTATTTCTGTTTTCTATTCAAACACGCTTGTTTCTATCTAAGATGTTCATTCGCACTTCAATATGATGAATGTGATGATCCGTGACACTCATCACCATTCTCAATCTATGAACGCGTGCCTGACAACCACCTCCGTTCTACCTTCGAGAGTATCTCTTGGATTCCTTAATCAGAATCTTTGTGGTATAAGCTAGAATCCATTGGCAGCATTCTTGAGAATCCGGAAAGTCTAAACCTTGTCTGTGGTATTCTGAGTAGGATTTAGGGATTGAATGACTATGACGAGCTTCAAACTCACAAGGGTTGGTAGTGCGCGGAAATCGTGACGGTTCATTCCTTGGTAACGGCGCTGAAAACTTAATACGCACGTTCATAATCTTAGTTCTTTGTCACAACTTCACACAACTAACCAGCAAGTGCACTGGGTCATCCAAGTAATAAACCATACGTGAGTAAGGGTCGATCCCACGGAGATTGTCGGCTTGAAGCAAGCTATGGTCACCTTGTAAATCTCAGTCAGGCGGATTCAATTGATTATGGTGAATTGATAATTAAAATATAAATAAAACGTAAAATAAAGATAGTGATACTTATGTAATTTATTGGTGAGAATTTCAGATAAGCGTACAGAGATGCGTTCATTCCTCCTGAACCTCTGCTTTCCTATTGTCTTCATCCAATCATTCATACTCCTTTCTATGGCAAGCTGTATGTTAGGCATCACCGTTGTCAATGACTACATCCTGTCCTCTCAGTGAAAATGGTCCAATGCACTGTCACTGCATGGCTAATCATCTGTCGGTTCTCGATCATACTGGAACAGGATCCATTGATCCTTTTGCGTCTGTCACTACGCCCAGCACTCGAGAGTTTGAAGCTTGTCGCAGCCATCCCTTCCCAGATCCTACTCGGAATACCACAGATAAGGTTTAGACTTTCCGGATCTCAAGAATGGCTGTCCATGGATTCTAACTTATACCACGAAGATTCTGATTAAGGAATCCCAGAGATACTCATTCAATCTAAGGTAGAACGAAAGTGGTTGTCAGGCATGCGTTCATAGGTTGGGAATGATGATGACTGTCATGATCATCACATTCATATTGAGGTGCGAATGAATATCTTAGAATCGGAATAAGCTTGAATTGAATAGAAAAACAATAGTACTTTGTATTAATTCATGAGGAACAGCAGAGCTCCACACCTTAATCTATGGTGTGTAGAAACTCTACTGTTGAAAATACATAAGAACAACGTCCAGGCATGGCCGAATGGCCAGCCTCCCGAATGGCCAGCCTCCCAAGGAGGGTTCAATCATCAAAACATGATCAAAAGATGTAAATACAATAGTAAAAAGTCCTATTTATACTAAACTAGTTACTATGGTTTACAGAAATGAGTAAATGATGCAGAAATCCACTTCTGGGGCCCACTTGGTGTGTGCTTGGGCTGAGCATTGAGCTTTACACATGTAGAGGCTTCTCTTGGAGTTGAACGCCAGTTTGTAACCTGTTTCTGGCGTTCAACTCCACTTTGCAACCTGTTTCTGGCGTTTAACTCCAGAATGCAACATGGAACTGGCGTTGAACGCCAATTTGCGTCGTCTAAACTAGGGAAAAGTATGAACTATTATATATTGCTGGAAAGCCTTGGATGTCTACTTTCCAACGCAATTGAGAGCGCGCCATTTAAAGTTCTGTAGCTCCAGAAAATCTACTTTGAGTGCAGGGAGGTCAGAATCTAACAGCATCCGCAGTCCTTCTTCAACCTCTGAATCTGATTTTTGCTCAAGTCCCTCAATTTCAGCCAGAAAATACCTGAAATCACAGAAAAACACACAAACTCATAGTAAAGTCCAGAAATGTGATTTTTTATTAAAAACTAATAAAAATTTACTAAAAACTAACTAAATCATACTAAAAACTATGTAAAAACAATGCCAAAAAGCGTATAAATTATCCGCTCATCAGTTGGGCATAATCAATGGATCCTATTCCAGTATGAGTGAGAACCGACAGATGATTAGCCGTGCGGTGACAGCGCACCTAGACAATTTTCACTGAGAGGACGGATGGTAGCCATTGACAACTGTGATCCACCAACACACAGCTTGCCATAGGAGGAGCCTTGCGTGCGTGAAGAAGACAGGGGGAAAGCAGAGATTCAGAAGACAAAGCATCTCTAAAACTCCAACATATTCTCCATTACTGCATAACAAGTATTCAATTCATGTTCTTTTATTTTTCAGAATCCAAACTGATAATCATAATTGATATCCTGACTAAGAATTACAAGATAACCATAGATTGCTTCAAGCCAACAATCTCCGTGGGATCGACCCTTACTCACGTAAGGTATTACTTGGACGACTCAGTGCACTTGCTGGTTAGTTGTGCAGAGTTGTGAAAAGTGTGAATCACAATTTCGTGCACCAAGTTTTTGGTGCCGTTGCCGGGGATTGTTCGAGTTTGGACAACTGACGGTTTATTTTGTTGCTTAGATTAGGAAAATTTTTCTTTTTCGTTTAGAGTCTTCTATTATTATTTTTGGTTGAATTTTTTTTCCTTATTTTCTCTTTTTAATTGTTTTCGAAAATTTTTATAAGCTAAAAATTGAGTTTTTCTATTTGAGTTTAGTTTCATATTTTAAGTTTGGTGTCAATTGCATGTTTTTATTTTCTTTTAAATTTTCAAATTTGTGTTCATTGTTCTTTCTTAATCTTCAAGTTATTCTTATTTATTTTTCTTGTTTGATCTTTAGTTTTTCTTGTTCTGTGTCTTTTCTTGTTTTTCTTGTGCTTTTTCAAAATATCATTTTTCAAAAAAATCTTTATTTATTAAATACCTTATTAAAACACATTAAATTTATAGCTCAATTGGCTAGAGCGTTGTGCTTATGTTCTTGGTAATTGGCTATCTTCCATTTAAATTTTTTTTCAAAAATAATTTTTCTTTGAATAAATCTTGTGCCAAACTTTAAGTTTGGTATTTTCTTGTTGATTTTTCTTTAGTTTTTGAAAATTTTATTTTGGCTTTCTAAAAATTTTAAGTTTGGTGTTCTTTCTTCATGTTTTAGTTGTTCTTGTGAGTCTTCAAAGTATTCTTGAGTCTTCCTTGTGTTTTGATCTTAAAATATTTAAGTTTGGTGTTCCTTGGTGTTTTCCCTCGAAAATTTTCGAAAATAAGGAGCATTGGATCTAAAAAATTTTAAGTTTTGTATCTTTTTATTGTTTTTTTCTTTCCTCATTGAATTCAAAAATATCTTCTTCCCTTATTTTAATTGATTTTTCGAAAATCACCTTTAAAAATTCAGATTTTTATTTTAAAAATCAAATCTTTTCAAAATTCAAAATCTTATTCAAAAATCATATTCAAAAATTTTCAAATCTTTTCAATTAATTAGTCAATTCAACATTCAAATTTCTTTTTATTTTCTTTTCCTTTTAATTTTCAAAATCTATATTTTATTTTCTAATTATTTCACTTTATTTTATTTTATTTCTTTTGGATATTTTTAATTAAATAAAACAAAAAAATAATAAAAATATATTTTACTTGCAATTCACATCATCTCCCTTTCTCCGTCATGGATCTAAGTGGAAATGAACAGTCCAGAAGGACTTTGGGGTCATATGGTAATCCCACTACTGCTGCATATGGGAGTAGTATCTGTATACTCTCCATCAAAGCAGGAAATTTTGAGCTAAATCCTCAGCTCATTATCATGGTGCAGCAAAACTGCCAGTATTTCGGTCTTCCACAAGAAGAACCTACTGAGTTTCTGGCACAATTCTTGTAAATTGCTGACACAGTACGTGACAAGGAGGTAGATCAAGATGTATACAGACTGTTACTATTTCCGTTTGCTCTAAAAGATCAAGCTAAAAGGTGGTTAAATAACCAACTCACAGCAAGCATAAGGACATGGAAACAGTTATCAGACAAATTCCTGAATCAATATTTCCCTCCAAAAAGGATGACTGGTGCACGAAATTGTGATGTCCAGGCTCAAACTATTCCTGGCACATGAGCAACTTGGTACGTGTAATCGTGATTACACATTCATAATTTGTCACAACTTCGATACAACTGACCAGCAAGTGCACTGGGTCGTCCAAGTAATACCTTACGTGAGTAAGGGTCGAATCCCACGGAGATTGTTGGTATGAAGCAAGCTATGGTCACCTTGTAGACCTCAGTCAGGCGGATATAAAATAATTATGGAGTTTTCAAATAATAAATAATAGAATAGGGATAGAGGTACTTATGTAAATCATTGGTAGGAATTTCAGATAAGCGAATGGAGATGCTTTTCGTTCCTCTGAACCTCTGCTTTCCTGCTATCTTCATCCAATCAGTCTTACTCCTTTCCATGGCTGGCTTTATGTGATACATCACCACTGTCAATGGCTACTTTCGGTCATCTCTCGGGAAAATGATCCAATGCCCTGTCACGGCACGGCTAATCGTCTGGAGGCATCACCCTTGCCAATGGCTTCATCTTATCCTCTCAGTGAATAATATGCTCACGCACCCTGTCATGGCACGGCTATTCATCTGTCGGTTCTCAATCATGCTGGAATAGGATTTACTATCCTTTTGCGTCTGTCACTAACGCCCTGCAATCGCGAGTTAGGAGCTCGTCACAGTCATTCAATCATTGAATCCTACTCGGAATACCACAGACAAGGTTTAGACCTTCCGGATTCTCTTGAATGCCGCCATCATTCTAGCTTACGCCACGAAGATTCCGGTTAGGAGATCTAAGAGATATTCATTCTAGCTTATTTCATGTAGAACGGAAGTGTTTGTCAGGCACGTGTTCATAGGGGAGAATGGTGATGAGCGTCACACATAATCATCACCTTCATCACGTTCTTGGGTGCGAATGGATATCTTAGAAGTGAAATAAGATGAATTGAATAGAAAACAGTAGTACTTTGCATTAATCTTTGAGGAACAGCAGAGCTCCACACCTTAATCTATGGAGTGTAGAAACTCTACCGTATGAAAATACATAAGTGAAGGTTCAGGCATGGCCGAGATGGCCTGCCCCCTAAAACGTGATCAATAATATCCTAAGATGAACAATGGATTAAAACTGAGACCAAAGATGTCTAATACAATAATAAGAGGTCCTATTTATAATAAACTAGTCACTAGGGTTTACATGAGTAGGTAATTGATGCATAAATCCACTTCCTGGGCCCACTTGGTGTGTGTTTGGGCTGAGCCTGAGTGTTGCACGTGCAGAGGTCCTTCTTGGAGTTGAACGCCAGTTTTTGTGCCAGTTTGAGCGTTCAACTCTGGTTTTGGCTCCTTTTCTGGCGCTGGACGCCAGATTTGGGTAGAAAGCTGGCGTTGAACGCCAGTTTACGTCGTCTATTCTTGGCCAAAGTATGGACTATTATATATTGCTGGAAAGCCCTGGATGTCTACTTTCCAACGCAATTGGAAGCGCGCCATTTTGAGTTCTGTAGCTCCAGAAAATCCACTTTGAGTGCAGGGAGGTCAGAATCCAACAACATCAGCAGTCCTTCTTCAACCTCTGAATCTGATTTCTGCTCAAGTCCCTCAATTTCAGCTAGAAAATACCTGAAATCACAGAAAAATACAAAAACTCATAGTAAAGTCCAGAAATGTAAATTTAACATAAAAACTAATGAAAACATCCCTAAAAGTAACTAGATCCTACTAAAAACATACTAAAAACAATGCCAAAAAGCGTATAAATTATCCGCTCATCAATGACACAGCTAAGGCTGGACATCCAAGGCTTTAAACAAGAGGATGATGAATCCCTTTATAATGCCTGGGAGAGGTACAGAGGGATGCTAAGGAAATGCCCCTCTGAAATGTTTTCAGAGTGGGTGCAGTTAGACATCTTCTACTATGGGCTTACAGAAGGAGCTCAGATGTCCCTAGATCACTCAGCTGGTGGATCTATACACATGAGGAAAACTATTGAAAAGGCTCAAGAGCTTATTGATATAGTTGCCAGAAATCAGTATCTGTACATAAGCAGTGAGTCCTCCATAAAAGAAGAAGCCAAAGCAGTGTCTACTGAACTTGGTCCTCCAGAACAAGTTGCTGAACTCAATCAACAATTGTGCTTTCTAATAAAACAGCTAGCAGAATTCAAGGAGATGCTACAAGACACTAAAAATGCTAATAAAAATATGAAGGCACAATTGAATCAGACAAAACAGCAGTTATCAAGACAGATAACAGAAGAGTGCCAGGCAGTTCAATTAAGAAGTGAGAAAACATTAAATACTTCGCTTCAGAATAACAGAAAGCCAAGGAAAGAACAACTGACAGAGGATGAGCAGAATATCATCCAGAATCCCTCTGAGGACAGTAAGAGCCCAGAGAGGAATGATTCTGGCGTTCAAACTTCAAAAAAGGATGGAGAGCTGGCGTTAAACGCCCAACCCATGCTCAGTTCTGGCGTTCAAACGCCACAAACAAGCAAGGAGTTGGCGTTAAACGCCCAAAGGAAGCTCAGTTCTGGCGTTCAAACGCTAGGAACAGGTAAGGAGTTGGCGTCCAACGCCAATCCAGCTTCCACCCCTGGCATTCAAACACCAGCGAGGGATCAGACACACACAAGTGCTGATAACAACCCCTCTAAAAAGGCTTTCCCAACCACCTCTGTAGAAAATAAACCTGTAGCAACCAAGGTTGAGGAATATAAAGCCAAGATGCCTTATCCTCAAAAACTCCGCCAAGAGGAGCAGGATAAGCAATTTGCTCGCTTTGCAGACTATCTCAGGACTCTTAAAATAAAGATTCTGTTTGCAGAGGCACTTGAGCAAATACCCTCTTATGCCAAGTTCATGAAAGAGATCTTGAGTCATAAGAAGGATTGGAGAGAAACTGAGAGAGTTCTCCTCACTGAAGAATGCAGTACAGTCATTCTGAAAAGCTTTCCAGAAAAGCTTAAAGATCCCGGGAGCAGAGGACAGAGGAAAGCAGGGATTCAGAAGACAAAGCATCTCCAAAACTCCAACATATTCTCCATTAATGCATAACAAGTAACCTTTAACCCATGCTCTCTTGTTTATTCGCAATTCAGCTGATAAATACAATTGACTTCCTGACTAAGAATTGCAAGATAACCATAGATTGCTTCAAACCAACAATCTCCGTGGGATTCGACCCTTACTCACGTAAGGTATTACTTGGACGACCCAGTGCACTTGCTGGTTAGTGGTACGAGTTGTGAAAAGTGTGATTCATAATTCGTGCACCAAGTTTTTGGCGCCGTTGCCGGGGATTGTTCGTGTTTGGACAACTAACGGTTTATTTTGTTGCTTAGATTAGGAAAAATTTCTCTTTTTAGTTTAGAGTCTCTTATTATTGTCGTGTTAAAACTTTAGAATCCTTAATTTTTTTAAAAATCTTTTTCAAAAATAATTTTTCTATTAAATCCTGTGACAAACTTTAAGTTTGGTGTTTTCTTGTTGATTTTTCTGTGTTTTTCGAAAATTTTAGTGTGGTTTTCTAAAAATTTTAAGTTTGGTGTTCTTCCTTCATATTCTTGTGTTCTTGTGAGTCTTCAAAGTGTTCTTGAGTTTTCCTTGAGTCTTGATCTTAAAATTTTTAAGTTTGGTGTTCCTTGGTGTTTTCCCTCCAAAATTTTCGAAAACTAGGAGCATTAGATCTAAAAATTTTAAATCTTGTGCTATTTTATTGTTTTTCTCTTTCCTCACTAAATTCAAAAATATCTTTTCTCTCTATTTCTAAAACAAATTTTCGAAATTTATTTCAAAAATTCAGATTTTTTTAAAAAAATTTAAAATCTTTTCCATATCATACCTTTTTCAAAACTTCCTAATCACTTTCTCTCTCCTCATTTTTTCGAAAATCTTTCACTCATTTTTATTTATTTTATTTTGATTTATTTTGTTTTCGAAATAAATAAATAAATAAATAAATAAAAATATTTTTTCTCTATCTTACATCATCTCCCTTTCTCCATCATGGACCTAAGCGAAAATGAACAGTCCAAGAGGACTCTGGGGTCATATTTGTAACCCCTCTACTACTTCATATGGGAGTAGCATCTGCATACCCTCCATTGGAGTCAGTAGCTTTGAGTTGAATCCTCAGCTCATTATCATGGTGCAGCAAAATTGCCAGTATTCCGGTCTTCTACAGGAAGAACCTACAGAGTTTCTGGCACAGTTTCTACAGATTGCTGACACAGTACATGATAAAAAAATAGATCAGGATGTCTACAGACTATTACTATTTCCATTTGCTGTAAAAGATCAAGCTAAGAGGTGGTTGAATAACCAACCTAAGGCCAGCATAAGGACATGGAAACAACTGACAGAAAAATTCCTGAATCAATACTTTCCCCCAAAACGGATGACACAGCTAAGGCTGGACATCCAAGGCTTTAAACAAGGAGATAGTGAATCTCTTTATGATGCCTGGGAGAGATACAGAGAGATGCTACGAAAATGCCCTTCTGAAATATTTTCAGAGTGGGTTCAGTTAGACATCTTCTATTATGGGCTTGCTGAAGGAGCTCAGATGTCTCTAAATTACTCAGCTGGTGGATCTATCCATATGAGAAAGACAATTGAAGAGGCTCAAGAGATCATTGATACAGTTGCCAGGAATCAGCATCTGTACCTAAGCAGTGACCCTTCCATGAAAGAAGAGGTTAAAACAGCAACTGCTGAACTCAGTCCTGTAAAACAAGCTGCTGAATTCAATCAGCAATTGGACTTTCTAACAAAGCAGTTAGCCGAATTCAAAGAGAGACTACAAGAGACAAGGATGGCTAATATACATATGGACGAACAGTTTAAGCAAATAAAGCAGCAGCTATCAAGGCAAATAACAGAAGAATGCCAAGCAGTCCAACTAAGAAGTGGGAAAACATTAAATACCCCACCTCAAGGTAGCAAAAAGCTAAGAAATGAGCAAACCACCCAAAATTCACCTGAGGACAGTAAGAGCCCAGGGAAAAGTAATTCTGGAACTAAAACGCCAGAAATTTGGTGGAAGGCTGGCGCTGAACGCCCAGACCATGCTCAGGACTGGCGTTCAACGCCAGAAACAAGGCAGGACTGGCGTTCAATGCCAGAAATAGGCAAGGATCTGGCGTTGAATGCCCAAAATGGGCAAGATCTGGCGCTGAACGCCCAAAATAGGCACATTTCTGGCGTTCAGACGCCAGGAACAGACAAGGAGTTGGCATCTAACGTCACTCCAGTTTCTAACCCTGGCACTCAATTGCAGTGAGGGATCAGACACACACAAACGCTGATAACAACCCCTCTAAAAAGGCTTCTTCAACCATTTTTGCAGGCAATAAACCTGCAGCAACTAAGGTTGAGGAATATAAAGCCAAGATACCTTATCCTCAAAAACTCCGGAAAGAGGAGCAGGATAAGCAATTTGCTCGCTTTGCAGATTACCTCAGGACTCTTGAAATAAAGATTCCATTCGCAGAAGCACTTGAGCAAATACCTTCTTATGCCAAGTTCATGAAAGAGATCTTGAGTCATTAAAAGGATTGGAGAGAAACAGAAAGAGTTCTCCTCACTGAAGAATGTAGTGCAGTCATTCTGAAGATCTTTCCTGAAAAGCTTAAAGACCCTGAGAGTTTTCTGATACCATGCATATTAGAAGGCAATTGCACCAAGACAGCTTTATGCGATCTCGGGGCAAGCATCAACTTAATACCTGCATCCACTATCAGAAAGCTTGGTTTAACTAAAGAAGTTAAACCAACCCGGATATGTCTTCAACTTGCTGATGGCTCCACTAAATACCCATCAGGCGTGATTGAAGACATGATTGTCAGGGTTAGGCCATTTGCCTTTCCCACTGACTTCGTTGTGCTAGAAATGGAGGAGCACAAGAGTGCTACTCTCATTCTAGGAAGACCCTTCCTAGCAACTGGACGATCCCTCATTGACGTCCAACAGGGGGAAATAACCCTGAGAGTCAATGATGATGAGTTTAAGTTGAACGCTGTCAAAGCCATGCAGCATCCAGACACATCAACAGACTGCATGAAAGTTGATCTTATTGACTCTTTGGTAGAAGAGATCAACATGGCTGAGAGTCTCGAATCAGAGTTGGAAGACATCTTTAAAGATGTTCAGCCTGATTTGGAGGATTCAGAGGAGATGAAAGAGCCTCTGAAATTTCCTCTGGAAGAGGAAAAACCTCCTAAACCCGAGCTCAAACCGTTACCACCATCCCTGAAATATGTATTTCTGGGAGAAGGTGACACTTTTCCAGTGATCATAAGCTTTGCTTTAAATCCACAGGAAGAGGAAGCACTTATTCAAGTGCTAAGGACACACAAGACAGCTCTTGGGTGGTCCATAGGTGACCTTAAGGGCATAAGCCCAGCTAGATGCATGCACAAAATCTTATTGGAGGATAATGCTAAACCAGTGGTTCAACCACAAAGGCGGCTAAATCCAGCCATGAAGGAAGTGGTGCAGAAAGAGGTCACCAAATTACTAGAGGCTGGGATTATTTATCCTATTTCTGATAGCCCCTGGGTGAGCCCTGTCCAAGTCGTCCCAAAAAAGGGAGGCATGACAGTTGATGCCAAGGCATCATAGGCTAGTTTCACTGGCATTTTTCTGTTAGTTTTAGTTATTTTATGCATTTTCTTGAGCTTAAAGTAACCAAAAATGGTTAAATGAAGAACAAAGTAATGAACCATCCAAACAATATGATTTTGATGCAAATTCCATGAGTTTTAGTTATATTACTTAAATGCTATGAATGAAAGATTTCTCATGAAATTTTGCAAGACTTTGATGCAATTGTTTGGATGATTTCAGGGTAGAAGAGGCTAAGCAAGGAAGCAACAAAATCAATAAAGGAAGCTTGAATATCACATGTGGAGTTTAAGTTCCAGTTTAAGCCTAAACTGGAGCTTAAACGCCAAAATCATGAAGGATAAGAAATGCTGGGATTGAAGTTTAACCTCCAGTTTGACCTCAAACTGGAGGTTAAACGCCAGAATGAAAAGCCTCACTTAAGGAGCATTCCACGTTTAACCTCCAGTTTGACCTCAAACTGGAGGTTAAACGCCAGAATGAGTATGCCACCCAGGGAGGAGTTCCACGTTTAACCTCCAGTTTGACCTCAAACTGGAGGTTAAACGCCAGAACCAGGAAGAGTACCAGGGGCCATTCCACGTTTAAGCTCCAGTTTGACTCAAACTGGAGCTTAAACGTGTTCGATAGTTTTTTCACTCCAGGGTTGCTCTCTCCATCTCCACGTTTAACCTCCAGTTTGACCCCAAACTGGAGGTTAAACGTGTTCGACACCTCCAGGGCCACCATTCCAAGCTTCCACGTTTAACCTCCAGTTTGACCTCAAACTGGAGGTTAAACGTGTTCGACCTCCAGTATGCCTCCACCCTTTTCCACGTTTAACCTCCAGTTTGACCTCAAACTGGAGGTTAAACGTGTTCGACCTCCAGGGCTGCCCTTCCTATCTCCACGTTTAAGCTTCAGTTTAACCTTAAACTGAAGCTTAAACGTGTTCGACTACATGACTCTCCAGGGCTACCTTCTTCCATTTCCACGTTTAAGCTTCAGTTTAACCTTAACTGAAGCTTAAACGTGCTTCTACAAATGGCATCACTGGAAGTGTCTGGCGTTTAAGTTGCAGTTTAAGCTTAAACTACAACTTAAACGCCACTCTTGAAAAAAGGTTTCTGGGCCAAAAATATTGTGATTTAAGTTAGTCTTTGAGCACAATTATTAACTTAAACTTACTTTGGTATGAAACCCAATTGAATATCATGGTTTATGGGATTGGGCCTGAGGGATTGATGAGTTTGAAATCTCATTTATTGAGTCATGTGCCATTATTTGATTATCACTAAGTTGGCTCAATAAATGTTACAGGATTTGGATCAACAACCTCATCAAGATTATGGATCATAAACCCAAGACAAAAGGAAAGCAAGGAGAGGCCTCAAAGCCCAAGAAGCACAACTGAAGCTCAATATAGAAAGTGTATAAATAGGATAGAAGTTAAGTTAGAAGGGGACTTTTACTTTCACTTTTAGCTAGTTTCTTTTTCTTTGTAATTGAATTCAGAGCTATGATTCACTAAACCCCCTTTCATTGGGTTAGGGAGCTCTATTGTAATTCAATGAATCAATAATAGTTTATCTTCTTCTTCAATCTTTTCTCTTGAATTTTGTTAGAAAGCTTCTCGATCTAATTCCATTGAGTAGTTGTCTTGGGAAAGAGACTACTCATACTTGGAATCCTTCGGAGCCTTGGGAAAGGAATGGAGGATTCATGCTAGAGAAGCTTTCTCACAGTGGATTGGATTGGGGTTTGGATGGATATTGTGACATGTAATCCTACCAAATTGTGGTTCATAAAATTGTGTGGTATAATCAGTGATCAAGCATCATCTCTTCTTATGAACATTTAAACCAAGGGATTGGAAATTTATTTGTTTTTAGAGAGCATTGGTGAGCCAAGGAATTGGGATCCAATCATATAAGATTGCCAAGCAAAATTCAATGAATGCATTGGTTGAGGAAGAGATTTACATGTTTTGATTCGGAGATTTCAATATCTCCTAAACCCAATGAATTCCCCATTTCTGATTTCCACTTTCTCTTTACATTCTGCAATTCAATTCTTGCAATCATCCCCATTCCCTTTTAATTTCAGCAATTTACATTCTGCTCTTTAATTCATGCAATTTAAGATTCAGCCATTTAATTTTCTTGTCATTTACTTTTCCCGCCAATTTTACATTCCGCAATTCTCATCTCAAATCTTGATTCCGCTCAACTAGAACACACTTCTAATCCGAATTGCTCACTCAACCAATCCTTGTGGGATTCGACCTCACTCTATTGTGAGTTTTTACTTGACGACGATAACCGGTGCACTTGCACGATCGGCAAAATTCCTTCCGGCAAGTGCACCGGTTATCGTCGTCAAGTAAAAACTCACAATAGAGTGAGGTCGAATCCCACAAGGATTGGTTGAGTGAGCAATTCGGATTAGAAGTGTGTTCTAGTTGAGCGGAATCAAGATTTGAGATGAGAATTGCGGAATGTAAAATTGGCGGGAAAAGTAAATGACAAGAAAATTAAATGGCTGAATCTTAAATTGCATGAATTAAAGAGCAGAATGTAAATTGCTGAAATTAAAAGGGAATGGGGATGATTGCAAGAATTGAATTGCAGAATGTAAAGAGAAAGTGGAAATCAGAAATGGGGAATTCATTGGGTTTAGGAGATATTGAAATCTCCGAATCAAAACATGTAAATCTCTTCCTCAACCAATGCATTCATTGAATTTTGCTTGGCAATCTTATATGATTGGATCCCAATTCCTTGGCTCACCAATGCTCTCTAAAAACAAACAAATTCCCAATCCCTTGGTTTAAATGTTCATAAGAAGAGATGATGCTTGATCACTGATTATACCACACAATTTCATGAACCACAATTTGGTAGGATTACATGTCACAATATCCATCCAAACCCCAATCCAATCCACTGTGAGAAAGCTTCTCTAGCATGAATCCTCCATTCCTTTCCCAAGGCTCCGAAGGATTCCAAGTATGAGTAGTCTCTTTCCCAAGACAACTACTCAATGGAATTAGATCGAGAAGCTTTCTAACAAAATTCAAGAGAAAAGATTGAAGAAGAAGATAAACTATTATTGATTCATTGAATTACAATAGAGCTCCCTAACCCAATGAAAGGGGGTTTAGTGAATCATAGCTCTGAATTCAATTACAAAGAAAAAGAAACTAGCTAAAAGTGAAAGTAAAAGTCCCCTTCTAACTTAACTTCTATCCTATTTATACACTTTCTATATTGAGCTTCAGTTGTGCTTCTTGGGCTTTGAGGCCTCTCCTTGCTTTCCTTTTGTCTTGGGTTTATGATCCATAATCTTGATGAGGTTGTTGATCCAAATCCTGTAACATTTATTGAGCCAACTTAGTGATAATCAAATAATGGCACATGACTCAATAAATGAGATTTCAAACTCATCAATCCCTCAGGCCCAATCCCATAAACCATGATATTCAATTGGGTTTCATACCAAAGTAAGTTTAAGTTAATAATTGTGCTCAAAGACTAACTTAAATCACAATATTTTTGGCCCAGAAACCTTTTTTCAAGAGTGGCGTTTAAGTTGTAGTTTAAGCTTAAACTGCAACTTAAACGCCAGACACTTCCAGTGATGCCATTTGTAGAAGCACGTTTAAGCTTCAGTTAAGGTTAAACTGAAGCTTAAACGTGGAAATGGAAGAAGGTAGCCCTGGAGAGTCATGTAGTCGAACACGTTTAAGCTTCAGTTTAAGGTTAAACTGAAGCTTAAACGTGGAGATAGGAAGGGCAGCCCTGGAGGTCGAACACGTTTAACCTCCAGTTTGAGGTCAAACTGGAGGTTAAACGTGGAAAAGGGTGGAGGCATACTGGAGGTCGAACACGTTTAACCTCCAGTTTGAGGTCAAACTGGAGGTTAAACGTGGAAAAGGGTGGAGGCATACTGGAGGTCGAACACGTTTAACCTCCAGTTTGAGGTCAAACTGGAGGTTAAACGTGGAAGCTTGGAATGGTGGCCCTGGAGGTGTCGAACACGTTTAACCTCCAGTTTGGGGTCAAACTGGAGGTTAAACGTGGAGATGGAGAGAGCAACCCTGGAGTGAAAAAACTATCGAACACGTTTAAGCTCCAGTTTGAGTCAAACTGGAGCTTAAACGTGGAATGGCCCCTGGTACTCTTCCTGGTTCTGGCGTTTAACCTCCAGTTTGAGGTCAAACTGGAGGTTAAACGTGGAACTCCTCCCTGGGTGGCATACTCATTCTGGCGTTTAACCTCCAGTTTGAGGTCAAACTGGAGGTTAAACGTGGAATGCTCCTTAAGTGAGGCTTTTCATTCTGGCGTTTAACCTCCAGTTTGAGGTCAAACTGGAGGTTAAACTTCAATCCCAGCATTTCTTATCCTTCATGATTTTGGCGTTTAAGCTCCAGTTTAGGCTTAAACTGGAACTTAAACTCCACATGTGATATTCAAGCTTCCTTTATTGATTTTGTTGCTTCCTTGCTTAGCCTCTTCTTCCCTGAAATCATCCAAACAATTGCATCAAAGTCTTGCAAAATTTCATGAGAAATCTTTCATTCATAGCATTTAAGTAATATAACTAAAACTCATGGAATTTGCATCAAAATCATATTGTTTGGATGGTTCATTACTTTGTTCTTCATTTAACCATTTTTGGTTACTTTAAGCTCAAGAAAATGCATAAAATAACTAAAACTAACAGAAAAATGCCAGTGAAACTAGCCTATGATGCCTTGGCATCACAACACCAAACTTAATACTTGCTTGTCCCTAAGCAAGTCCTGAGTTATTTGAGAAGAAAGTATGAACAGAAAGTAATTACATTGGCTATATTAGCAAGCATTTGAAGTTCATCAGAAGGGTTCTATGCAGAAAGTTGCAGCATCACTTTTTCATACTTATCAGGTAGGATTATCACTTTTTCATTGCATCCGTCAAAAATTGCTATGGCCTCCTGTTATTCTTATGTCTTTGGCACTTCTCTTTTGTTTTTCTTTTCTTTTTCTTAGAGCTTCTTTTGCTCCTTGTTTGCTTAGTGTCATGTGTTGCACAAGCCTTTGGCATTTTCTTTTTCTTATCAGTGCACTACACATATCCACTTTAGGCATTTTAGTTCACATTTCTTCTTGAGACATTGGTGCCCAGCACCTCTTTGTGTGACTAAATGTTTTGTATTGAGGTTGCTCTTGATAATGGACTTTTGGTTGATAATCCCGGGTTAGTTAACCCAAGTTACCAAGTGTTGAAACACTCCTCAGAACCTATTCATCCAAGCATATCCTTAATACATAAACACCACAGGCATTTGTCTCAGAAGTTCAAACCATTGGTGCCTAGCTTATTTTCTCAATTTTTTTGCTTTTTGGTTGCCTTTTTCCGTGGCTTTTTCTTTTCCTTTTTCTTTCTTTTTCATGGCCAAAGACATTTATTCATCAAGATCCATAGACAATTTTTACTTCTACATAAAAAATGATAATTCTACACTCTAATTTTAGTGATGTGACTAAACAATCAAGCATGCATACCACCACTTAATTCTACTTGATTTGTCACTAATTTAGCCAAGTTACTTTTGTTCAAGCTTTTCTTTTATTTTTGGAAACAGAACAAGCATGGCAGGCACTTGTTTAAGAAGGTGAAGTTATATCCAAACATCTAAGCATTCACTTTATTCAAAGCAATTAACAAAAAAAACTACACATTCCAGAAAGAGTCAACATTTACAGTTTAAACCAGAACACGCATGCTTTTGTTTAACCTTTTTAAAGAATTATCAAGGAATAATACCACCTTGTGAAATTCCTTGTTTTCTCTTTGTTGTCAGGAAACACTTTGATTTCTCCTTCTTCTTCCTAAATGTTGCTTCATGCTTTAAGGTTCTTGTTTCCTTTCCTGCAAAGAGTAATGAAGTTGCTTGCTCCTCAAGCACTTAAGTGGTTAGCTCAACTATGTGTGGGTAAGTATCGGATTCTTAAGTTGGTATGTGAACACCAAACTTAGTCTCCCACTTACTTCTCTGTGTTCTTTGAATCCTTGAGTTATCTTGGAATGATGTTGCTACTAAGGGTTTTAAGCATTTCTGTGACTGCTTAGAATAGTTGTTCCTTTCACATAATTCAAAGGTTGTTGTGTTCAGTTGATCTTTATGGTGGAACACCAAACTTAGAGTCACACATTCCCCTTTGACTTATGGATCCATGAATTCATTGTTTGGTGTGAAACACCAAACTTAATTCTTTGCAATGCACAGAAACTACTTTACCCCTTTTTTTGAAACAAATAAAAGAAACAGCAAAAAGGTATTACCTCAGGTTGGGTTGCCTCCCAACAAGCGCTTGTTTAACGTCATTAGCTTGACGGTCAGCTTCCTCAGTTGAGGTGATATTTAACTTTGTCCTTCTCCTCCACATCTCCCAAGTAATGTTTGAGTCTTTGACCGTTAACAATGAAGGTTCGTTGCGACTTTTCTTCCATG
The DNA here is from genome assembly GCF_059453495.1 of Arachis ipaensis. Classification (NCBI taxonomy): domain Eukaryota; kingdom Viridiplantae; phylum Streptophyta; class Magnoliopsida; order Fabales; family Fabaceae; genus Arachis; species Arachis ipaensis. The sequence goes on from NC_142438.1 coordinate 55,382,758, forward strand.
ATTTCTACTTGTCCATAGTTGGAGACCTTGGTGACAAGGAATGGTCCAGACCACCTTGATTTTAACTTCCCTGGAAATAGCTTTAGCCTAGAATTGTAGAGCAATACTTTTTGCCCTTCTTTAAATTTCCTTGGGGCTATGTTGCTGTCATGCTTCTTCTTTGCTCTTTCTTTGTAAATTTTGGCATTCTCATAAGCTTCCGCTCTGAATTCTTCCAATTCTTGAATTTGCAACATCCTTCTTTCTCCAGCGGCTTTGTTGTCCAAGTTCAGAAGTTTCAAGGCCCAGTATGCCTTGTGCTCCAACTCCAGTGGCAGATGGCAAGCTTTTCCATATACTAGTTGGTAAGGAGACATTCCAATTGGTGTTTTGAAAGCTGTCCTATATGCCCAAAGAGCATCATCTAGCTTAATCGACCAGTCCTTTCTTGAAGTTCCCACAGTTTTTTCCAGGATTCTTTTGAGTTCTCTGTTAGATATTTCGGCTTGCCCACTTGTCTGTGGATGGTATGGTGTGGCTACCCTGTGTTTGACTCCATATTTTAGGAGCAATGCCTCTAATGGTTTGTTGCAAAAGTGGCTTCCTCCATCACTGATGATTGCTCTTGGAACCCCAAAACGGCAAAAAATGTGTTTTCTGAGGAAGTTCATGACTACCTTATTATCATTGGTTGGAGTTGCTATTGCTTCAACCCATTTGGAGACATAATCTACTGCCACAAGAATGTAATTATTCGAGTATGAGGAGGGAAATGGTCCCATGAAATCTATCCCCCATACATCAAACAATTCAAGTTCTAGAATGAATTGTTGTGGCATTTCATTTCTTCTTGGCAGGTTCCCAGCTTTCTGGCATTCAGGGCAGTGCTTCACTAATTCTTTTGCATCTTTGAAAATAGTAGGCCAATAAAAACCACACTGCAACACCTTAGCTGCTGTTCTTTCCCCTGCAAAGTGCCCTCCATAAGTGGAGCCATGGCAGTCCCATAAAACTTCCCTTCCTTCTTCCTCAGATATGCATCTTCTGAGTATGCCATCGGAACATTTTTTGAACAAGTATGGTTCGTCCCAGATGAAGTATTTGGCATCATTTACCAATTTCTTCTTTTGATGTTTGTTAAATTCCAAAGGTAAACTCCCAGTGGCCTTGAAGTTTGCTATGTCTGCAAACCAGGGTGCTTTGTGAATTAGCATGAGTTGTTCATCAGGAAAGCACTCATTTACATGTGTGCTTTGTGTGCTTCCTTCTTCACATGGTATCCTTGATAAATGATCTGCCACCTTGTTCTCTACACCCTTCTTGTCTTTGATTTCAATGTCAAATTCCTGCAACAAAAGAACCCATCTAATAAGTCTCGGTTTAGATTCTTGTTTGGCAAGTAAATATTTTAACGCTGAATGATCAGTGAAAACAATGACTTTAGATCCAATGAGATAAGATCTAAATTTTTCAAATGCAAAGACTATTGCCAAGAGTTCTTTTTCAGTGGTTGTGTAATTCCTTTGGTTAGCATTCAAGACTTTACTGGCATAATAAATCACATGTACCAAATTGTCTTTCCTTTGTCCTAACACTGCCCCAATAGCAAGGTCTGATGCATCACACATCAGTTCAAACGGTAAGTTCCAATCAGGTGGGGCAATGATAGGTGCAGAGGAAAGTTTTTGCTTCAAAAGTTCAAAGGCTAGCATGCAATTTCCATCAAATACAAAGGGTGTATCAGAGACAAGCAAGTTACTCAAAGGTTTGGCTATTTTAGAAAAGTCTCTAATAAACCTTCTGTAAAAACCAGCGTGGCCCAAAAAGCTCCTAACTGCCTTGACATTACTTGGTGGAGGTAGTTTTTCAATGATTTCCACCTTAGCTCTGTCCACCTCCATGCCTCTATTAGAGATTTTGTGGCCAAGGACTATTCCTTCTGTGACCATGAAATGACACTTTTCCCAGTTTAATACTAGATTAGTCTCTTGGCACCTCTTAAGCACCAAGGCAAGGTGGTGTAGGAAGCTGGGAAAAGAATCCCCAAACACAGAAAAATCGTCCATGAAGACCTCAATAAATTTTTCAATCATGTCCGAAAAGATGGACAGCATGCATCTTTGGAAAGTGGCAGGTGCATTGCACAATCCAAAGGGCATGCGTCTATAAGCAAAAACTCCATATGGACAAACAAATGATGTTTTCTCTTGATCACTAGGATCAACTACTATTTGGTTGTAGCCTGAATATCCATCCAAGAAACAATAGTAAGCATGTCCGGCAAGCCTTTCAAGCATCTGATCCATGAATGGGAGTGGGAAATGATCTTTTCTGGTGGCTTCATTGAGCTTCCTGTAGTCTATGCACATCCTCCACCCAGTAACGGTTCTTGTGGGTATGAGTTCATTCTTCTCATTTGGCACCACCGTTATGCCACCTTTCTTGGGAACTACATGGATGGGACTAACCCATGGGCTATCAGAAATGGGGTAGATTACCCCTGCCTGCCATAACTTCCTCACTTCCTTTTGTACCACTTCTTTCATGACGGGATTCAATCTTCTTTGAGCTTGAATGGAGGGTCTAGCATCTTCTTCTAACAAGATTTTATGCATGCATATGGATGAACTTATCCCCTTCAAATCAGCTAGGGTCCATCCAATGGCATCTTGATGAGTTTGCAGCACCTTGATCAATTCTTCTTCTTGTTCTTGGCTCAAGGCCGAGCTAATGATAACAGGGTGACTCTCATCACTACCCAAGTATGCATACTTGAGATTAGGGGGCAATGCTTTGAGCTCAGGTTTTGGTGCTTCCTTTTCTTCTTTCACTTTCTCTGGCCTGCTTAGCATAGTTGTGTCATCATCCTTGATATCACTAACTTCAATATCCTTGGTGAACTCCTCCTCTGCCACTTCCTTTATTGTTTCCTCAAAAGTTTCTTGTACTGCAATGTCCACTACATCAACCCTCATGCATTCCCTTAGTGATTCTGATGGATAGCTCATTGCCTTGAATACATTAAACACCAATTTCTCATCATGGAGTCTAAGAGTGAGTTCACCCTTTTGTACATCTATGATGGCTCCAGCAGTAGCTAGGAAGGGTCTTCCCAGAATTATTGAAGCTTTGGCTTCTTCCTCCATATCTAACACCACAAAATCAGCAGGAAATATAAATTCTCCCACCTTCACCAACAAATCCTCAACTATCCCATGAGGGAATTTAAAAGTTCGATCTGCCAATTGGAGGGCCATTCTTGTTGGTTTGGCCTCTTCAATCTTCATTCTTTTCATCATTGTTAGCGACATCAAATTGATGCTGGCCCCTAAATCACACAAGGCCTTCTCCACCATGACTTCTCCTATAATACAGGGGATTTGGAAACTGCCTGGGTCCTTCAATTTCTGAGGCAATTTGTGCTGAATGATGGCACTGCATTCTTCAGTTAACAACACAGTTTCCTCATTTCTCCAGCTTCTCTTCTTGGTCATCAATTCTTTTAAGAATTTTGCATAGAGTGGCATTTGCTCTATTGCTTCAGCAAAGGGAATGTTGATTTGAAGCTTCTTGAAAATCTCCAAGAACCTGGAGAATTGGCCATCCTTTTCACTTTTCATCAAACGTTGAGGATAAGGTGCTTTAGGTGTGTAAGGCTTCAAGACCTCTTTTTCTTTTTCTTTTGTTGCAAACGGTGTAACAGATTGTCCTTGTTCTTTGTCTTTCACATTTTCCTTTACTTCATCCTCTGTGGTTTCCCTTGAAATCTCCTTTAGATTCTTTCCACTTCTGAGGGTTATGGCCTTACATTCCTCCCTTGCAATAGCCTTAACAGTATGAGAACTGCTTGTCCCAGGGGCTTGCTTAGTCAAATACAAAATTTGATTTTCTAGCTTCTGGATGGCAGCTCCTTGGTTTTGCAAGTTAGAATTTACTTCTTCCTTAAAAGCCTTCAATTCAATTATGTCTTGGCTCATGGTTGCAAGCATTCCTTCCATCCGGTTTAATTGATCTTGAAATTGTTGGTTCGGATTAGGTTGGGTATGTTGATTATTTTGGCCATGATATGATGATTGGGGGTAAGTGTTTTGTGTGGCTTGGTATGATCTTTGGTTGGAGTTTTGGTATGTGGAATTGTTTTGTTGGTTGTGGTTGTAAGGTTTGTGGTTTTGTGGTTGGGTTTGTTGGTTTCCCCACCCAAAGTTTGGGTGGTTTCTCCAGCCTGGGTTGTAAGTGTTGGAGTGTGGATCATATGATTGCCTTTGTTGGTTTCCCACATAGTTAACCTCATCCCAATCACCTCCTTCAATGCCTACTTCCTCTTGATCTTGTGTGTGTATTGCAGCCACTTGCTTTGTTTCTAATTGCCTGGTAAGCTCTGCTAGTTGCTTGGCAAACACCTTGTTTTGGGCTAGAATTGTATCAACATGGTTCAGCTCCATGACTCCCTTAGTGTTGTGCCTTTCTGATGCATAGTAGTACTCATTCTCAGCCACTGTCTCGATCACTTCAATGGCTTCTTCCACGGTCTTTTTCTTGTTCAATGAACCTCCTGATGAATGGTCTACAGCCTTCCTTGATTCATAAGAGAGCCCATCATAGAAGATGTGCAATTGCACCCAATCATGGAACATGTTTGGTGGGCATTTCCTTGTCAAGTCCTTGAATCTCTCCCATGCCTCGTAGAGAGTTTCACCATCTTGTTGTCTAAAAGTCTGGACCTCAGATCGAAGCCTATTGACCTTTTGTGGAGGGTAGAAACGTGCCAGAAACTTGCCTTCCACCTCATCCCATGTGGTTAGACTCCCCCTTGGGAATGATTCCAGCCACTTAGCTGCCTTGTCCCTAAGTGAAAATGGGAACAAGAGCAGTTTATAGGCATCTTCCTGGACTCCATTGGACTTCACAGTGTCACAAATTCTCAGGAATTTTGTGAGATGTTGGTTTGGGTCTTCATTAGCACTTCCTCCAAAGGAACAATGATTTTCCACCAATGATATTAGCTGTGGCTTGAGCTCAAAATTGTTGGCCTGAATGGGTGGTTTCTGGATGCTACTACCACAATTCCCAGAGGTTGGGTTTATGTATGAACTAAGAACCCTCCTCTCAGGAATGGCATTGTTTCCATCAGCTCTCTCATGGTTGTGAACTTCTCTATCCATGTTGAGATCTAGAGCTTCCTCAAAATTGTCCTCAGATTCTCCTTCAGATTCCTCTTCTCCCACTACTCTCTTCCCTCTTGCTTCCCTTCTAAGTCTATGAAGGGTCCTTTCCGGTTCGGTATATGGAGGAGTTGATGTCTCTCCTCTCCTACCTGTCATACAGAAACACAGCTCAAACACAAACAGGTAAAATACTCTTGGTTAATGGAAGAGTATGGTCAGCTCAATTGAGGAATTAATTCAAACAGTTAGTGAGTCAGTGAGTTAGTTGCATGAATTTAAAGGCATAAAGAAGGAAAGCATGTAACCAAGTGCAGAAATTAAAATTCAACAAGTATTTAGAACAGAATTAACAAAGCAAGAGAAAATTGCTCAATCTAGTTAGCTTCCAATTTGAGAATTGTCAATCGAAAACCAATCCCCGGCAACGGCGCCATAACACTCATGGTTCAACAGTGATTCATAATGAAAAAAATGAACTGGTTCCTACAAGGACAGTTACAGGGTGGCGCATGTGTATTGACTACAGAAAGCTCAATACAGCCACCAGAAAGGATCATTTTCCTTTACCATTCATAGACCAGATGCTAGAAAGACTAGCAGGTCATGATTATTACTGCTTTTTGGACGGCTACTCAGGCTATAACCAGATTGCAATAGATCCTCAGGATCAAGAGAAAACAGCATTCACATGTCCATCTAGAGTGTTTGCTTATAGGAGGATGCCATTTGGGCTGTGTAATGCGCCTGCAACCTTCCAGAGATGCATGCTCTCTATTTTCTCTGATATGCTCTCTGATTTGGGCTGTGTAATATGCCTGCAACCTTCATGGATGACTTCTCAGTATATGGAGACTCATTCAGCTCCTGTCTTGATCACCTGAAACTTGTTTTGAAGAGATGCCAAGAGACCAACCTTGTTTTAAATTGGGAAAAATGTCACTTCATGGTGACTGAAGGGATTGTCCTTGGGCATAAAATCTCAAACAAGGGAATAGAGGTGGATCAAGCAAAAATAGAGGTAATTGAAAAATTACCACCACCTGCCAATGTTAAGGCAATCAGAAGCTTTCTGGGGCATGCAGGATTCTATAGGAGGTTTATAATTTCAAAAATCGCAAAACATCTAAGCAATCTGCTAGCTGCTGACACGCCATTTGTGTTTGACACAGAGTGCCTGCAGGCGTTTGAAACGCTGAAAGCTAAGCTGGTCACAGCACCAGTTATTTCTGCACCAGACTAGACATTACCATTTGAGCTAATGTGTGATGCCAGTGATCACGCCATTGGTGCAGTGTTGGGACAGAGGCATGACAAGCTTCTGCACGTCATTTATTACACTAGTCGCGTTCTAAATGATGCCCAGAAAAATTACACAACCACAGAAAAAGAATTACTTGCAGTGGTTTACGTCATTGACAAGTTCAGATCATACTTAGTAGGATCAAAAGTGATTGTGTATACTGATCATGCTGCTCTTAAATATCTACTCACAAAGCAGGATTCAAAACCCAGGCTCATCAGATGGGTGTTGCTTCTGCAAGAGTTTGATATAGAAATAAGAGACAGAAAAGGGACAGAGAACCAAGTGGCTGATCATCTGTCCTGGATAGAGCCAGTAGAAGGGACGCCCCTCCCCTCTCTTGAGATCTCTGAGACTTTTCCGGATGAGCATTTATTTGCCATTCAGGAAACACCATGGTTTGCCGATATTGCAAACTATAAAGCTGCAAGGTTCATACCCAAGGAGTACAACAGGATACAAAAGAGGAAATTAATTACTGATGCAAAGTACTACTTGTGGGATGAACCTTATCTCTTTAAGAGATGTGCAGAGGAAATAATTCGTAGGTGTGTGCCTAGAGAAGAAGCACAGAGGATCCTGTGGCATTGCCATGGATCTCAATATGGAGGTCATTTCGGAGGTGAGCGAACAGCCACCAAGGTCCTCCAATGTGGCTTCTATTGGCCCACACTCTATAAAGATTCCCGAGAGTTTGTACGTAACTGTGACAGTTGCCAAAGAGCTGGTAATCTGCCTCATGGTTATGCCATGCCTCTACAAGGAATCTTGGAAATTGAGTTGTTTGACGTATAGGGAATTGATTTCATGGGACCTTTCCCACCATCATACTCAAACACTTATATTCTGGTGGCAGTTGACTATGTATCAAAATGGGTTGAGGCCATTGCCACACCCACCAATGATACTAAAACAGTGCTGAAGTTCCTCTAGAAATATATCTTTAGCAGGTTTGGTGTCCCTAGAGTACTAATCAGTGATGGGGGCACTCACTTCTGCAATAAACAGCTTTACTCTGCCATGGTTCGGTATGGAATTCGCCATAAGGTGGCTACTCCATATCATCCACAAACTAATGGGCAAGCTGAAGTCTCTAACAGAGAATTAAAGAGAATCCTAGAACGGACAGTAAGTACCCGTAGAAAGGATTGGGCAAGGAGCTTGGATGATGCTCTGTGGGCTTACAGAACAGCATTTAAGGCCCTTATAGGGACCTCTCCATACCAACTTGTGTATGGTAAGGCATGTCACCTGTCCGTGGAACTGGAACATAAAGCCTACTGGGCAACCAGATTCCTAAACTTTGATGCCAAATTAGCTGGAGAAAAAAGATTGCTCCAGCTAAATGAGCTAGAGGAATTCAAATTCAAGGCTTTCAAAAATGCCAAGCTTTATAAAGAGAAATAAAAAAAGTGGCATGACAGAAAGCTGTCATCTAGAATCTTTGAGCCAGGACAGAAGGTTCTGCTGTTCAACTCTAAACTCAGGCTATTCCCGGGAAATTGAAATCCCGGTGGAGGGGACCATACGTGATTACAAGTGTATCACCATATGGTTATGTGGAGCTTCAAGATATTGATTCTGATAAGAGGTTCATTGTCAATGGACAGAGAATCAAACACTATCTTGAAGGCAACATTGAGCAAGAGTGCTCAAGGCTGAAGCTAGACTAAAAGCTCAGCAAGGTCCAGCTAAAGACAATAAAGAAGCGCTTGCTGGGAGGCAACCCAGCCATGGGGCATCAATCCTCTAAGAATTTTGCCCTATTTCTATTTTTATTTTTATTTGTTTATATAGAGTTCATTGATGACAAGGTAAAGAATCAATTGCATAAGTTCACAGGGTTACAGAAGGAATTCGCACACAAAACAGAGAAAAAGAGCTCACTGGCAAGAAAACGCCAGTAAGAGCCTATTTTGGGCGTTCAGCGCCCAAAAGGGGCAGCCAGTGGGCGCTGAACGCCAGTAAGGGTAGCAATCTGGCGTTCAACACCAGAAAAGGGCAACAACTGGGCGTTAAACGCCCAGGAGATCAGCATTTGGGCATTGAACGCCCAAAACAGGCAGTGTTTGGGCGTTCAAACGCCAGGATGGCAGGCAGGAGGCAAACTCATTTTTCTTCATATTTTTTCATTCTAATCTTGATTTTCATACTTCAATTCATGATTTCTTGCATAAACATGTTAAGAACCCTGATTTCTAAAATTCCTAATTTCTAAAAATTCTACTTTAAAAATATCAAATGTATCTTAATCCATAAGCACCAAGCCTCTTTGCAAATTCAATCCAACTCTTTTCAAATCCTATTTTCAAAACAAATCTAATTTTTTCCAACTAATGTCTTTTTCAAATCTCCACATTATCTTTTTCAAAATCTAGATTTATCTTTTTCAAAAATCTTTCATATCTTTTCAATTTTAAACTATATCCTCTCTTATCATATCTTCTATCTTATCTTTTCCAAATCAATCTTTTTATCATATCTTTATCTCTTTTTTCGAAAACCCATCCTCCCTCCCTTTAAATTTGAGTTCGGCCTCCCTCCCCTCCCATCAACAATTGCACCTAGCTCTCCTTCTTTCCCTCTCCTTTATTTTCTTTTGCTTGAGGACAAGCAAACCTCTAAGTTTGGTGTGTTTATCCGCGATCACTAAGATCATGGCTCCTAAAGGAAAACAACCCACTCCAAGAGGCAAGAAAGAGAGCGTTCCAAAACCACTTTGGAATCAAGGGAAGTTCTTATCTAAAGAACATTCAGACCATTATAACAAAATAATGAGTCTGAGATCAGTGATCCCGGAAGTTAGATTCGATCTGAAAGAAGATGAATATCCGGAGATCCAGGAGCAAATTCGAATCAGGAACTGGGAAGTCCTAGCTAATCCTGAAATGAAAGTGGGAAGGAATATGATCCAGGAGTTCTATGCTAATATGTGGCAGACTGACAAGCAAAAACTATCTGGAACTGCTTTCTATGAATATCGGACCATGGTCAGAGGAAAGATTATCCACACCACCCCTGACAAGATCAGAGAGATCTTAAAGCTACCTCAGCTGAAAGATGATCCAGACTCCTTCAACAGGAGAATGATGAGAACAGACAAGGGCCTGGATAAGATTCTAGAGGACATATGTATCCCTGGAGCCAGGTGGACCACCAACACAAAGGGTGTCCCAAATCAACTCAAGAGAGAAGATCTCAAACCAGTCGCCAGAGGATGGCTGGACTTCATTGGGCATTCTCTGTTGCCTACTAGCAACCGTTCTGAAGTCACAGTTAAAAGAGCAGTGATGATCCATTGCATCATGATGGGAAAAGAAGTGGAAGTTCATCAGCTGATCTTAGCTGAACTCTACAAAATTGCTAACAAAAATTCTAAAGAAGCCAGGTTAGCCTATCCAAACGTGGTTTCTCTGCTCTGCAAGGACACTGGGGTAAGGATGGGAATAACTGAGTATATCTCAGTTGAGAAACCAATCACCAAAGCATCAATGGAAAAACAACAAGCACAGGATGATCCCACCAAGAAGAAAACACAGGAATTTCTCCCAGAAATCCCTCAATCTGAATACTGGGAGTATCTTGAGACGTCTGTTACCAAGATACGGGAAGCTATGGAACAAATAATAAAAGAACAGAAGGAGCACAGTCAAATTCTCACCTATATGTTTAAAGAACAAGAGGAGCAAGGGCGTGACTTGAGGGACTTGAAGCGCCAGAAGTTATCTCTTGAAGGACCAAGCACCCCAAAGATCCGAGGAACACCCGTTTCCCAGAACTAAGGTTGTTAAATTCCAATTTCTGCTTTAACTATGTGATAGTGTCGTTATAGAAGTTCACCTTAGGAGTCATATAGTAGTAATTAGTATCTATTTTGATTTTATCTCCAATTAAGCCATAGTTTATTTTTCTCATCATCAGCAAACATGAATAAAATAGTAGATCTTTTGAATAAGAGGCAATAAAATTTTGAGTTTTAATAAGAGAAATTCTAATTAGTTACATGTGGTGGCAATACTTTCTATCTTCTGAATGAATGCTTGAACAGTGCATATGTCTTTTGAATTTGTTGTTTAAGACTGTTAAATATGTTGGCTCTTGAAAGAATGGTGAACATGAGACATGTTATTGATAATCTGAAAAATCATAAAAATGATTCTTCAAGCAAGAAAAAGCAGCAAAAAAAAAAGAGAGAGAGAAAAGCAGAAAAAGCCAATAGCCCTTAAAATCAAAAGGCAAGGGTAATAAAAAGGATCCCAAGGCTTTGAGCATCAGTGGATAGGAGGGCCTAAGGGAATAAAATCCTGGCCTAAGCGGCTAAATCAAGCTGTCCCTAACCATGTGCTTGTGGCGTGAAGGTGTCAAGTGAAAACTTGAGACTGAGCGGTTAAAGTCAAGGTCCAAAGCAGAAAGAAGAGTGTGCTTAAGAAATCTGGACACCTCTAATTGGGGACTTTAGCAAAGCTGAGTCACAATCCAAAGGGTTCACCCAATTATGTGTCTGTGGCATTTATGTATCCGGTGGTAATACTGGAAAACAAATTGCTTAGGGCCACAGCCAAGACTCATGAAATAGCTGTGTTCAAGAATCATCATACTAAAATAGGAGAATCAATAACACTATCTGAATTCTAAGTTCTTATAGATGCCAATCACTCTGAGCTTCAATGGATAAAGTGAGATGCCAAAACTGTTCGGAAGCGAAAAGCTACTAGTCCCGCTCATCTAATTAGAATCTGAGCTTCACTCAAAAACTCTGAGATATTATTGCTTCTCAACCTATTAGTCTTCTATTTTATTTGTCTAATTGCTTGAGGACAAGCAACAGTTTAAGTTTGGTGTTGTGATGAGCGGATATTTTATACGCTTTTTGGGGTTAATTTCATATAGTTTTTAGTATGTTTTAGTTAGTTTTTAGTTTATTTTCATTAGTTTTTAGGAAAAATTCATATTTCTGGACTTTACTATGAGTTTTGTGTTTTTCTGTAATTTCAGGTATTTTTCTGGCTGAAATTGAGGGAGCTGAGCAAAAATCTGATTCAGGCTAAAAAAGGACTGCTGATGTTGTTGGATTCTGACCTCCCTGCACTCAAAGTAAATTTTCTGGAGGTACATAACTCGAAATGACGTGCTTCCAATTGCGTTGGAAAGTAGACATCCAGGGCTTTCCAGCAATATATAATAGTCCATACTTTGCTCAAGGATAGATGACGTAAACTGGTGTTCAACGCCAGTTCTCTGCCCAATTCTGGCGTCCAGCGCCAGTAAAGGATCAAAAGTTGGAGTTCAACGCCAGAAATGGATCCAAACCTGGCGTTGAACGTCCAAAATGGCCTTATGCACGTGAATTGCTTAAGTCTCAGCCCCAGCACACACCAAGTGGGCCCCAGAAGTGGATCTCTATACCATCTGCTATAGTTTACTCATTTTCTGTAAACCTAGGCTACTAGTTTAGTATTTAAACAACTTTTAGAGACTTATTTTATATCTCATGACATTTTAGATCAAAACTTTGTACTCTTTGACGGCATGAGTCTCTAAACTCCATTGTTGGGGGTGAGGAGCTCTGCTGTGTCTCGATGAATTAATGCAAGTATTTCTGTTTTCTATTCAAACATGCGTGTTCCTATCTAAGATATCCATTCGCGCCTAACTATGGAGAAGGTGATGATCAGTGACACTCATCACCTTCCTCAATCCATGAACGTGTGTCTGACAATCACCTCCGTTCTACATCAGATTGAATGAATATCTCTTAGATTCCTTAATCAGAATCTCCGTGGTATAAGCTAGATTGATGGCGGCATTCATGAGAATCCGGAAAGTTTAAACCTTGTCTGTGGTATTCCGAGTAGGATTCAGGGATTGAATGACTGTGACGAGCGTCAAACTCGCGAATGCTGGGCGTAGTGACAGACGCAAAAGGAGGGTGACTCCTATTCCAGCACGATCGGGAACCTCAGATGATTAGTCGTGCTGTGACAGAGCATCTGGACCATTTTCACAAGAGGAGGGGATGTAATCATTGACAACGGTGATGTCCCAACACACAGCTTGCCATAGAAGGACGTGTGTGCGTGAATCAGAGGACAGAGGAAAGCAGGGATTCAGAAGACAAAGCATCTCCAAAACTCCAACATATTCTCCATTACTGCATAACAAGTAACCTTTAACCCATGCTCTCTTGTTTATTCGCAATTCAGCTGATAAATACAATTGACTTCCTGACTAAGAATTGTAAGATAACCATAGATTGCTTCAAACCAACAATCTCCGTGGGATTCGACCCTTACTCACGTAAGGTATTACTTGGACGACCCAGTGCACTTTCTGGTTAGTGGTACGAGTTGTGAAAAGTGTGATTCATAATTCGTGCACCAATGATACCATGCACATTAGAGGGTAATTGCACCAAGACAGCTCTATGTGATCTTAGGGCAAGTATCAATCTAATACCTGCATCCACTATCAGAAAGCTTGGTTTAACTAAAGAAGTCAAACCAACCCGGATATGTCTCCAACTTGCTGATGGCTCCATTAAATACTCATCAGGCGTGATTGAAGACATGATTGTCAGGGATGGGCCATTCGCCTTCCCCACTGATTTTGTAGTGCTGGAAATGGAGGAACACAAGAGTGCTACTCTCATTCTAGGAAGACCTTTCCTAGCAACTGGACGAATTCTCATTGATGTCCAAAATGGGAAAGTAACCCTGAGAGTCAATGAGGATGAGTTTAAATTGAATGCTGTCAAAGCCATGCAGCATCCAGACACACCAAAAGACTGCATGAAAGTTGATCTTATTGACTCTTTGGTAGAGGAGATCAACATGGCTGAGAGTCTCAAATCAGAGTTGGAAGACATCTTTAAAGATGTTCAGCCTGATCTGGAGGATTCAGAGGAATTGAAAGAGCCTCTGAAAATTCCTCAGGAAGAGGAAAAAACTACTAAACACGAGCTCAAACCATTACCACCATCCCTGAAATATGCATTTCTGGGAGAAGGTGACACTTTTCCAGTGATCATAAGCTCTGCTTTGAATTCACAGGAAGAGGAAGCACTACTTCAGGTGCTAAGGACACACAAGACAACTCTTGGGCGGTCCATAAGTGACCTTAAGGGCATAAGCCCAGCTAGATGCATGCACAAGATCCTATTGGAGGATGATGCTAAGCTATGGTTCAACCACAAAGGCGGTTAAATCCAGCCATGAAAGAAGTAGTGCAGAAAGAGGTCACCAAGTTACTGGAGGCTGGGATTATTTATCCTATTTCTGATAGCCCCTGGGTGAGCCCTGTTCAAGTTGTCCCCAAAAAGGGAGGTATGACAGTGGTTCATAATGAAAAAAATGAACTAGTTCCTACAAGAACAGTTACAGGGTGGCGCATGTGTATTGACTACAGAAGGCTCAATACAGCCACCAGAAATGATCATTTTCCTTTACCATTCATAGACCAGATGCTAGAGAGACTAGCAGGTCATGATTTTTACTGCTTTTTGGATGGCTATTGAGGTTACAACCAAATTACAGTAGATCTCCAGGATCAAGAGAAAACTGCATTTACATGTCCATCTGGAGTATTTGCCTACAGAAGGATGCCATTTGGGCTGTGTAATGCACCTGCAACCTACAGAAGGATGCCATTTGATCCGTGACACTCATCACCATTCTCAATCTATGAACGCGTGCCTGACAACCACCTCCATTCTACCTTCAATTGAATGAGTATCTATTGGATTCCTTAATCAGAATCTTCGTGGTATAAGCTAGAATCCATTGGCAGCATTCTTGAGAATCCGAAAAGTCTAAACCTTGTCTGTGGTATTTTGAGTAGGATTCAGGGATTGAATGACTATGACAAGCTTCAAACTCACAAGGTTTGGGCGTAGTGATAGATGCAAAAGGATCAATGCATCCTATTCCAGCATGAGTGAGAACCGACAGATGATTAGCCGTGCGGTGACAACGCACCTGGACAATTTTCACTGAGAGGACGGATGGTAGCCATTGACAACGGTGATCCACCAACACACAGCTTGCCATAGGAGGAACCTTGCGTGCGTGAAGAAGAAGACAAGGGGAAAGCAGAGATTCAGAAGACAAAGCATCTCCAAAACTCCAACATATTCTCCATTACTGCATAACAAGTATTCAATTCATGCTCTTTTATTTTTCGCAATCCAAACTGATAATCATAATTGATATCCTGACTAAGAATTACAAGATAACCATAGATTGCTTTAAGCCAACAATCTATGTGGGATCGACCTTTACTCACGTAAGGTATTACTTGGACGACCCAGTGCACTTGCTGGTTAGTTGTGCGGAGTTGTGAAAAGTGTGAATCACAATTTCGTGCACCATTCAGAAATTTCATGAAGCTTTTTATGGTTACCCATGAAAGCTTGTATTTCTTCCAAAGGGACTCCATGTTCCTTTTCATCAGAATTCTCGGACGGCTCGACAACATCAGACTTCCTCTTTTTTACAATTACCTTTGTCTGACCTCGAGGAGGTTGAGTAACTTCTCCATTCGCAGCTCCTTTTTCAGCATTAGAGGACGACACTTCTTTCTCCAAATTCTTATTCTTAAAACGTGACCTTAGAGACGCAGCTGAAACACCGGGATATTTGCCACCTGCCAAAAACAGATCATGTTAGATATCCTTGGCAGATTAATAAACACATCAGAAAAAACCCTAACACTCACCCAAATACTCTAAAACAGCATCTTTATCCTCCTCCCGCTTCAGCAACTCATACATCGAAATTAGATTTCTGTGATCAATATTTTCCACCAAAAACTCAATCAAACATACATTCCTCGGCGATATCACCTCCGGCCCGAGTATATTTTGGGGTTCCGAGCACCAAAACAGTGGAAATTTCTCAGCCAGATTTTCATCAATGAAAAAAGGGAAATCTTTTTCCAACCCTCTAACTTTGAAATACATCTCCTTAAAATCTTTAAAAGAAGATTTATAGAGCCTGAAAATCCCAAAATCCGGGGTGCTATTAAAGTTTATCCAACCCCCCTTCCACACCCCATTGGCTTGGAATAAGGAAAAGAACAGATCAACGGATGGCACCTCTTCAAGAAATTCCATCAGAATTTCAAAGGATCGAAGGAATGCCCACCCATTTGGATGAAGCTGTGATGGAGCACAGTTTAACTGCTTCAGAATCTGACACTCAAACTCTGTAAAAGGCAACCTCACCTACAACTCTTCAAGGACACAACTGTGCATGTAGAAAAACTCAAACCCCCTTCCCCAGTGGTAGACCTATCATCAACACTGCATGGCAACAACTCAACTTGAACTCCAGAGCTAACCCTCACTACCTTAGTTACATCAACCTCTTTCACTGCTGCTTCATCAGAGAACAACGAAACCCGAGACTTCACATCCTCCCCTACCCAATCATAGGACCAATCTATCTTATCCTTTTTCTCCTTTTCAAACCCCATCAGCCCACAAAAACAGAATACAAACAAAGAAAGAAAAGCGAAGAGAGAGAAGAATGAAGAAACAGATCAGAAACAAAGAGACAAAGCCATACCTCTCTTACTCATTCTTCACAAGGAAGCAGAAAATCAAACGCCAAAAATAGCCAAGTTAAACTCCAAACATCAAAGTTAATAAAGCCACAAACGTTCCAAGTGATAAAATCCACTCTCAAAGTCACGTCAAATGGCGAAACCAACATTGGAAACCAGCAACACTTTAATGCAACCATTACTCTTTCTCTCTCCTCAGAAACAAATGGACACGACTTCCCACGTAAAGAAAAAACAAACCACTTTTAATGAAGTATGTTGATCTGGGGGCTCACCCAATAACCCATGGAGCCGAGTTATAACTCATCACAAAGCTCAACCTGCTTCATTAAAAAATTCTCCTCAGGCTAAGCTTGGGGCTGTGATATGGTCGTCGTTATTTGTGATATGGTCGTCATTATTGCACGTTATAACTCGGCTTCATAACCGTTATCAACATATGATATAACTCGTCATTATCCGATTACTACTCGGAATTTATGAGCCATAGCTCGGTGACATCAATACTCCTATCATAACCGACATCCCAAACGGTAAAATAAGGTCGGTTACAATATCAATTATTTGACGATTATTACCGAGAATATAACAGACGAGGAATTCATCATATAAAGGGAAGTAGAACATTTCTTGAAAACCAAGTTTTTGAACAAGAATATACACTGACTTAAGCTTCAGAATGCCTTTGTAGGTACACTCCACCTCCTTTTCATTGCTCGCGCTTTCACACAACAACACAAATAAAGAAGCTCGGATTCAAAGAGTCGGACGTTCAGCCTCCCAGTACATAGCTCGGCTGATTCCAAGCAGTTGAAGCCGATCTATTTCCCAGGCAAGATCAAATATCATTTACATCATATATGAACATCATTTACATCATTCCACTCTCATACAACTTCATTCATCAAATTAATCTAATTACTTTATAAAACTAACTTACTCACATGAAATGGAACAATAAAGTTATAAGTATTATGAAATTATGTGTCAGTTGTTGAAGTAGAAGTAATGCGCTATCATGCTCTGCAACATTCACAATCCAAGAGGAATTACCCTTCTTTAAAGAATGGGAATTGGAATGGTAGTTCACATTGTGAATATGGTAATTGTATTTTTAACTGAAAGGTATAGGCTTAGTGTTGCAAAAGAACATGGGTTGGTCCAAAATGGAGGACAAGTTCTACTAAGCATATTCATATTGCTACCTCAATTTGTGTTTATGGGAACTGCTGATGCATTTTTAGAGGTTGCAAAGATTGAGTTTTTTTATGACCAAGCACCAGAGAGCATGAAGAGTTTAGGCACTTCTTATTCCATGACATCCTTAGGAATTAGGAATTTCCTTAGCACTTTTGTTCTCTCAACAGTTTCACACATCACCAAGGAATATAGCAGTGAACACTAAGGAACCATCTTGATTATTATTATGCACTTCTTGCAGTGCTCAACTTGAATACTTCGTCCATAAACAAGATCCGGCTTTGCTTAAGCATAACCCGCCCCGAACAAAGCAACTGCCTCTGCCCCACACTCCAATTCTCTCCATTATCTACCACTGATAGGTCAAGAACAAGAGCATTATTTCCATTAGTACAAATGTAAAATGATGAATTTCAAGTAGTTCAAGCAAAACGGTTTTCACAAAAAAAATGTACCTAAAGAGTCAAGCTTTTCAGGCTTAGCAGACACTGCCTCTTTTAGTTGACACCTTTCCAAACTCTACAACAATATAGAAACTTAGTTTAACATGAATTTTAGGCCACATAAGGATAGAACCAAACCAGAAATAAAGGTGTGTCCGTGTGTGTTTTACCTTCCATATATCTTCATTTGTGTATTGTCCAGTTAGATCAATATTGCTTCTGACAGTTCCTTCGAAAAGGACAGGCTCCTGAGGAATGATACCAAAGCAAGATCTAAGATCATGAAGCCCCAACACTGATATGTCAGTGCCATCAATAATTATTTTGCCTCCTGAAGGTTCCACCAGCCTAAAGAAAACTTGAATCAGAGTTGATTTTCCACTTCCAGTTCGGCCTGCAACACCAATCTTTTCTCCTCCATAAATGCTTAAGGTAATGCCCTTGAGAACTAGAGGAGTGTTCGGACGATACCGGACCTGTTTTCCAAAAGTTCAGTCATCACAACAAAGTACAATCAATGTTGATCAATGCATAGGGAAGTCTAAACCCTCTCCAACATACATATTATGCACTGTCATGCTCTGCAACATTCATAATCTCAATTACTATCAACATAATCTCATAATTAGCATATAATTAGAGACATGAATCCTATAATCCTTCTATTTTGTTTAAGAATTAGGCAAGTAGAACTAAATTATATGCAAGGATGTAGATCTTTAATCAGCAATCAGCATTTATCTCATCTAAGTGACATTTATAAAAAATTATATCCCTCCCCAAATGAAAAAATGACAACTTTCTACTGTACTCCCTCTCATTTTCATTAAAACAAACACGTAGTCTTAAAACTAAGAGACACAATTTTATTTTCAAAAGACAAAAAAGAATCACTTGCTAGGAACAAGGTTATCAAGTGATTCAACTGAAATAGGAGCCGCTGTGTTTGCACTAAGAATTTCTTTTGTCGCTTAACTTGCTTCTTCAATTTTGCCATAGCCTTGGGAAATTTCCTCACATCTATTCCACCACCAACTTGTTTATTGAACTCATCTGCAAAATGCTCCACTAACCGTAGTTTCATATTCTGGCCACCCAGCTCTGCGTTCCAACGTACATCCTTAACCTACACAAATTACAAAGTGAGTGAGGAAGTTAAGAGGATTAAATTTTATATTTGAATTTCTCTTCTTTGATTGGTTCAGCCATGAAAATAGTATGTAATGATGTGCAGTTAAAAGCAATTAACCCCAAAATGGACGATGGAAGCTCTGGTATAGATTGAAGCCTCTCGCAATTACTCAAGTTGAGGTATTTCAGCCGTGACAGATGCTTAATGCTTTCGGGCAAGCTTCTCACACTGCTGTGACACATTGATAAGTCCTTCAATGATGAAAGAATGCTTATATTCTCTGGAAGCAGAGAAAGATTGGAACAGTAATTCAGTTTTAACCGTTCAAGCGGAGCTGATAACACCAATTTGTCTGTGCTGTGGTTAAGCTGTGTCAGCGAGAACTCTCTGAGACCAATGCAGCTATAGAACGAGAATGTCTTAAGAGATTGATAATGAATGTTGTGCTGGAAACTTCTTAGTTCATTACAATCATTTAGAAAGAGATAACTCAGCCTTTGAGAAGATAAAACAGATAGGGGAACTTGCTGCAGACGCTTGCAGTTGGAAACATTTACTTCTTCAAGATTTGGGGCCTTGGAGAAACCTAGGAGCTCGACTAGGTGCGATAAATAATTAAGATCTACTAAATTCAGATTTACAAGATTCTGAAGAAGAATTAAAATAAATGCATGAGCCCAATCTTTTTAAAACGATATACATGTGTTTAAGCAAAAAAGAAGTTGCACTGCATACCTGGACACCTTCGCAAAGCTTCTGCCTCCTCATGTGTTCTCTTCCAGTCAAGATTCCCAAACCCCAGTCACATAGCCCTTCACATCAAACCTTCGAACCAAACAAAAAAAACCAAGAAAGGTCAACTCTTTTATATAAACCATTAGAAAACCTGAACCAAAGGCAACATAAACATTAGCTGAAACAAGAATGGCCTTCACAACAAATAGCTATTAGGTAATTTTTCAAATGAAAGGGGAACTAAAAAATATAAAAAAAAATACTGAAATCGAAGCAAAGCTAAAAACTATGATGTGTAGAGACAAACATATCACTGATGGCAAAAGTTAGAGAAGAAAGCATTTGTTTGGCAGCAGGAGGTGGAGGCTGAGGAAATGGTAGAAGCTCGAAATTTATCACAAGGAAATTAATATGAGTTCGAGTAGAAATAAGAACAAATAGTGCGCACGAAAGAGAGCTTAAACCCTAACCTTGAGTAGAGGCGTTACAGATCCATCGTTAAGAGTGAAGATATGCATAATGTCAACAAGATCTTGAGCTGTAACACTGGATAACAAGAAAATGATTATCAAACAATGAAAGTTGTAAATAATTATCAAACAAATAGCTCAAATTGAATTACAAATTACTTGAACAATGCAGAACAGAATAGATTCAATGTTCGTCCAAGCAAATGATTCAAACAAAAAGCTTCGATTGCAGAAAAAATTCATCAAAATCAAAGTAAACCCGCAAATTCAAACGAAGCACAAAAGTAGAGTATGATAAACCTGAAACTGGTATAGAAAAATTGAGCCATAAGGTTTATCACGAAGAACAGAATCACAAAATTAAGATATATATACCTGAAATTTGAGATGGTTACGAGAAGAACTGAGAGTGTGAGTTGAGATTAGATGGAAGAGGCACCAGAGGGAGAAGATGCGATGAGAGCGGCGGCAGAGAGCTCTGCGACGATGGGAGTAGACGCGATGAGAGCAACGATGAAACTAGTGGTATACTAGAATAAGGTTAGGTTCCCATTATTTAGCAACAATGAATTTTAATCCCATTTTAGAAGTAGTCTCTTTGCTTTTATCCTTTAACAAACCTTTAGTGAAAGGGTATATTAAATTTTCTTGAGATCCTACATAGGTAAAGGTAATTACACCATCCTCTATTAATTGTCTCGCAAACTCATGTCTCAAGCGTATATGTCCAGACTTTCCATTATAATTTTTATTATATGCTCAAAATATAGTTGATTCATTATCGCAGAAGATTAAAATAGTTGTCATTTACTATGGCCACAACTTTATATCATTGGTGTGAGAAATTAGAACTCACACAACTTTACCAGCAAGTGCATCGGGTCATCCAAGTAATAACTCAGGTGAGTGAGGATCGATCCCACAAGGATTATTGGATTGAGCAAGCAATAGTTATCTTGCTGGGCTTAGTCAGGTAAACAGTGAAAGATGGTTGTTGGTGTAAAATGCATAAGTAGTAAAAAGCAAGTAAATAAAGCAATTGTAAAAAGCAAGTAAATAAAGCAATTAAACAGAGTTGGAGTAAAACATTTATGAGAAAACAGTTAAGGTCTCGGAGATGTTTACTTTTCTGGATTAAAACATCTCACCAACTATTTTAACAATAGGTGATTCATTCTATGGTAAACCATAAGTGATTAAAACTTAATCTCTTAGC
Source organism: Arachis ipaensis (assembly GCF_059453495.1). Lineage (NCBI taxonomy): Eukaryota > Viridiplantae > Streptophyta > Magnoliopsida > Fabales > Fabaceae > Arachis > Arachis ipaensis. Next base: position 55,403,959 of record NC_142438.1, read on the forward strand.
AATTTAATCTCCTCTAATCCTACTAAAATGCCACAGACAAGGTTAGTTAATTCAGATCAGAGGGTAAAGTTCAGAAAACTAGTTTGGCGCCACAAAAACCTCAATTACCCAAAGCTAACAGGATTTTATGTCACATATCCGGTTAGTTCACACAATTAGCAGTTTAAAAGGACTGTTTTCAAGATGTAGCTCAAGCGAGATAGCTCTCTCAAGAATCACAAGAGCTCATGTAGAATAAGGGTCATACTCTCGTTCCACCCAGATTCATAAGATTAAGAACGAAAACAACACCTTAGAATTGAATCAAACATTAATTAAAATAGAAGATAATATTTCTAATCCATAGAAATAAACAGAGCTCCTAACATTAACCAGGAGGTTTAGTTGCTCATAACTTTACAAAAAAAAAATAGGTTTCTGAAAAAATGTGGAAACAGAAAGATTCCAAAACCTAGGTGGTCTCCTCCTTAAATACTAACTTAATAATAAATGCTAAACCTAAAAGATACTTTTTTTGGTCAAGTGGATTGGACAACCCCCAATCTTAGGTATCACAACACACCCACACTACACACTCACCCACACAACCCTTAAGGGTTCATATTCAACACTTGGTGCACTCACCAAGGTTTGAACCCGGGTGCAGCATATTAAGAGGCATATAATTTAACCAATTGAGCTAGGCCTCAACTGCTAAGATATTATTTAAAAGATATTATTTAAAAAAATTACAATGATAAAATAAGATAATCCTAAGAAGTTCTAAATCCACTTTGGAGGCCCAATAGATGTGAAATGGACAGCAAGCTGGAGTTTAATGCCAAGATTGGGCATTGAACGCCCAAAGAGGAGTGTGAGCTTCTAACTCTAGCCCCCTTGCTGGCGTTGAATGCCAGGTTGGGCGTTCAGTGCCCAAGGGAGAGCTGATAGCTTTTTCATTTTTTGCTCCAAGCTTCTCCAAACTACTCCGAATTTCACCTAAAATCATAAAAACACAAGAAATTCAAAGGTGAATTTTGCACTAAAATATACTAAAACTTAATAAAATCTAAATAAAAATATAAAAACAACTAGAAAAAAGGTATAAGATGCTCACGCATCACAACACCAAACTTGAACTCTTGCTTATCCTCAAGCAACCAAAAATAAAATAGGACTAAGGAAGAGAAAAATACACAAGATTAGAGTTATCAATCATGCTCAGATCTAATTACTGATCGGAGCTATTAACACTCTATTTCTAAATAGCTTTGGCATCTCACTATCCTTTGAAACTCAGAAACATTGGCATCCCTTAGAACTAGAACTCGGATGATATTATTGATTCTCTTCTTTAGGTTCTTGTTGATTCTTGAACACAGCTTTTATTTCTTTTGGTGCTTTGCACTTTTGAGCCTAGCCGTGACTCTAAGTATTTTGTTTTCAAGCTTAACTTGATATATAAACACCACAAGCACTTAATTGGGAGAACCCTTTGGATTCAACTTCTACTTTGCATTTATTCCTAGATAGTGGTGCTCAAAGCCTTAGGCGTACTCTTTACAGTATCGAGTCACGACTTTAAGTGTTCAGTTTCAAGGGTTTCTTGACACTTTCACACCACAAGCATTTAATTAGGGAAAACCACTCTTTTGAGCTTTTAGATCAATTTTGACCCTCCTAACCATTAATGCTCAAAGCCTTGGACATTTTTATTTATTTTTCTTTTTTTTATTTCAAATTTTCTTTTTGCTATTTCTTTTGCTTCAAGAATCAATCTTTTTAGTATTGCAGAGAATCAATAATATTTCTCTAATTTTTCATTCCTCAAGAACCAATATACTCAACTTCAATATCACATATGCACAGTTAATTCATACATTCAGAAAATAGAGATAAGGCCACAACATCAAAGTAAATAGAATAACTCATAATATAACTCAAGATCTTATGCATCTTACTACTTCTTTTTCAATAGATTTTTCTTTTTAAGCTTGATGTGGAATACATGAGACATCTTTAAATAAAAGAAAAATAAACTACTACTAAAAAACAAAGAAATCCTAAGAGTGATCATGCAACTAGAATAGAAAACAGATAAAAATGAAATACTAGAGAAACAGAGATAAAATAAAGATAGGGAGAATGGAACTAGACCACCTCAATGATGGCGGCTACTGTTCCTTCCGGGGAATCCTCTGGAGTGTTTAAGCTCCTCAATGTCATGCCTCTTCCTCCTCTGCTCCTCCACAGTCTCCTTTGATCTTCCATCATCTGATGGAGGATAGCAGATTGGTCCTGATAATCCAGCCTCAGCTAATCAACTGATGAAGTCAGCTCCCCTAGAGATATGGTCAACTGCTCTAAGTAGTCTCGGGGAGGAAAGTACATCCCTTGAGGCATCTCCAGAATATCCTGTGGAGGTAGTGGAATGGCTTCTTACTGTGGTCCTTGTGTGGGCTCCCTAGCATGCTCCATACCCTTTCTTGTGATAGGTCTCTCCTTGTCTCTCAGGGTATCTCCCTCTATGTAAGCTCCAGATGCTGCACATAAGTGGTGAATGAGATGAGAGAACGCCAGCCTTGCTTGAGTGAAGGGCTTGTCAGCTACTTTGTAAATCTCTTGAGGGATCACCTCATGTACCTCTACCTTGCTGCTAAGCATGATACAGTGGACCATCACTTCTCTCTCGACTGTAACCTTAGAGTGGTTACTCATAGGGATGATCGAATGCTGGATGAACTCCAACCATCTCCTAGCCATTGGCTTAAGGTTAAGCCTACCTAGTTGGTAAGGCCGGCCTTGAGCATCCCTCCTCCACTGAGCTCCAGGCACGCAGATGTCAGCAAGAACTTGCTCCAACCTTTGGTCAGTATTGACCCTTCGAGTGTATGAGTGAAGGTCATTTCATGGCTCTGGCAACTATAGCGCCACCCTCACACTCTCGGGGCTGAAATCTATGATATGTCCTCTGACCATAGTGCGCCAATTTTTCGGCTCTGAGTTCACACTTGAATCATGCTTCTTTGTGACCTAGGTATTGGCATAGAATTCCTACACCATCAGTACTCCCACCTCGATTACGAGATTGGCTAGAACTTTCCAATCTCGTCTTAGAACTTGGTATAGGATCTTCGAGTACTCATAAACCTTCAGCTTGAAGGGGACCTCGGGAATAACCCTCTTCTTCCTCACCACATCATAGAAATGGTCTTGATGGGTCTTGGTGAGGAATCTTGTAGTCTCCCATGGCTCGAAAGCAGAAGCAGGGGCTTTTTATTTTCTTTTCCTTGAGGACTCTCCGATTTTTGGTACCATGGAGGTAAGAAATAAGAAGCAAAAAGCGGAGCTTCCAACACCAAACTTAAAAATTTTGCTCGTCCTCAACAAAAATAGAAATAAAAGAACAGAAAAAATGGAGAAGATAGAAGAAAAAGATAGAGGGGATAAGGATAGACGCTTCGGCCTTTGGGTGAAGAAAAGGGAAGAAGGAAGAAAGGGAATGTGTATAGAGAAGAGTGTGTACGAGGGAAAGAGTAGTGAAGGTGTGTTGAAGGTGGAAGAAGTGAGGGGCATTTATAGGAGTGGGGTGGGGGTAGGTTCGGTCATGGGAGGGAACATTGGGAGAGAAATTTGAATTTGAATGTGAATGGAGTTTGCGGGAAGAAAAATTGATGGGATTGATGAGAAGTTATTGGGTAGAGTGAAAGGTGGGGTGAGGGAATCAAAGGAATTAATGGGTGATGTGATGGATGAATGTGGATGGAGAAGTGGGTGAGAGGGGAGAGAGAAGGGATAAGAGTGAATTAATGGTGAAGTGGTGGATGTTTGGGAAGTATCCATTGGCCCAATAGCTTTAAAAATTGAATCTGATGCCTCCCCCCTGGGCGTTCAGCGCCGGACTAGGCGTTGAACGGCAAAGGGGATCCCCTTTTTCTTCTGGCATTCAATGCCAAGGATGGGTGTTGAACGCCCTACGGGGCTAAAAGTTGGTCCTGTACTGCTCCTGTCTGGACGTTAAATGCCCAAGCTTCCATCCCCCTTTTGGCACTGAATGCCAGTTCTGGCGTTCAACGCCAGCAAGCGGCATCTTCCAAGGTGTTCTATTTTCCTGCTACGCGTTTTTATTTTTATTCTAAGTGCTACACATGATCACAAACGTTAGAAATATGAGGAAAACTATGAAAATCAACAGAAATTAAAAGGATATAAAGTCAAACTCAAATAAACTAAAATAACATAAAAGAAAGTAAAAGTAAACTATAGGATATGTATGGTTGGGTTGCCTCCCAACAAACGCTTCTTTACTGTCATTAGTTTGACGGGCAGCTCCTTTTACAGAGGTTCATAGGGGCTCAGATCTTCACCCCTCAAGGTGAACTTCCTTTCTGTGCTCTCATGAATCAGTTCAGTATGCTCCAGAGATAGGATCTGGTTCACAGTGTGTGGTATTACTGGACTTCTGGTGAAGAAAAATCTCATGCCAGGTGAGAAGTCTTCAGTAGGAATTTTCTTGTTCCTCCAGCCTTTGGGTACTTTCTTCTTGGTGCATCCGTTTTCAATGGTTGGTGGTGAGTGTCCAACACTAAACTTAGGTTTGATGTCAAGGGGTTCTGTATGGCTTTCCACTGAAAGAGAAAGTTGAAACACCAAGTGTTGTATTGTAGTACCTCCTTTATTAGAGAGAGAGTGAGGGTTGGGCATCTTAAACATTATATGGTCCTCCCATAATCTCAGAAGTAACTCTCCTCTCTGGACATCAATCAAGGCCTTTCCAGTGGCTAGGAAGGGCCTTCATAGGATGATGGAGTTATTCTTGTCCTCTCCAGTGTCAAGGATCATGAAGTCGGCAGGGAGGTAAAGGTTTTCAAACTTTACAAGGACGTTCTCCACCATTTCATATGCCTGCTTCAGGGACTTGTCTGTCATCTCTAGTGAGATCCTTGTGGGCTATACCTCTTGGATTCCCAGCTTTTTCATCACAGAGAGAGGCATCAGATTTATGCTTCATCCAAAGTCGCATAATGCCTTCTCAAATGTAATGGTCCCTATAGTGCAGGGAATCAGGAAGCTTTCGGGATCTGGCATTTTCAGAGGTAGCTTCTTTTGCACTATTGCACTACACTCGTTGGTCAGCACCACAGTTTCATCTCCCCTCAGGACCGTCTTCTCAGAAATTACACTTTTTAAACAGGCCATAGAGGGGGGTTTCTTCTCCAACACCTCAGCAAAAGAAATATTAACTTGTAGCATCTTGAGGACTGCCAAGAATTGAGCAATTTGCTCATCCTCAGTTTCCTTTTGCACGTTCAGGGGGTGTTGTGCTTCAGGCTCCTTCATCTCTATAGGGGAGTGTACAAGTGCATTCCCAGTCTCATCTTGAGCCTTGTTTTCCATCAAATCCTCAGCATCTTTCTCCTCCTTGGGTTTGGCCTCCTTGTCCACAGTGAGGACCTTGCACTCTTCTGTTGGATTTACCTCTATGTTACTAGGGAGAGTGTTGGGAGGTCTATTGATAAATCCCAATTTTGTGGTTTATATTGTGCTTATTTTAGGGAATTTTATCACCTTTTTCACATTTATTCAATGAAATAGCATGGTTTTGTAATTCTCCCTTAATTTGTGCTTAAGTGTAAAAACATGCTTTTTAGGCCCTTAAATTGGTGATTTTAATTCACTTTAATTCCATTTGATGCCTTGATGTGTTTGTTGAGTGATTTCAGGTTCATAAGGAAACTATTGGATGAAAGAAATGAAGAGAAAAGCATACAAAGTGGAGAATGCATGAGGAAATAAGGATTTGGAGTACATCAATCCACGCGCACACACAGCAGACGCGCTCGCGTGGAAGTGAAGCTTGGCAAAGGAGGAGCACTTAGTTGTAGCTTGGCATCATGTAGTTTAGTTTCTAGAGAGAGAAGATCCCTCTTCTCTCTAGAATTAGGGTTCTTAGGCTTATTTTTCATCTTAGATCTAGGTTTTTATTGTTGTTCTCATCTTGTTCTATTTACAATTTCATGCTTCTACACTTTGATTCTCTTAGTTCTTATGTTAATTTTACTTTTATGTCTCTTTTATGTTGATGAATACTCTTGTTGGATTTGGATCTACTTTAATGCAATTTGATGATTAATGTTCTTCTATTGATGATTTGAGTTGTTGATTTACTTTTCTTACAATTGGTAGTTGGTAGATTTATATTTCTTGCTCTTGTTGGTTATGGTTGTTATTAATTCTTGCATTTGATGATGTTTACTTTTATTGCACACTAGATGTTTGATAGAATGTTTCCTCTAGCTTTAGAGTAGACTTTGAGCATTCTTGGCTTGGAAGAGGAAGTAAGGAGTCTTGAATCATGAATACCCAATTTAGATTGGTGATCTAGAGTTGTTAGCTAGTATTATTTTCATTAACTCTAATCTCTTGCTAATTCACTTAGTGAGTTGATTAGGACATTTGGATTGAGATTAGCTAGTCTTATTAGACTTTCTTCGAGTGTGAAGATAACATGATACCTTCTTCCATCATCGGGAATGACGTAATGAGATAAATTCTTGTTTATTATTGTGACATGATCAATTAGTCTTGTTTGACTTTCTCCCTATGTGAAGATGACATGATACCTTCTTTCATTTGTTGGAGTTGACTAAATAAGATGAATTAATCATTGTATGACTAGGATAGAAAGCCTATATTCTCAAACCTTGCCATGAATGTCTTTCTCTTTATTACTTGCTTTCTTTAGTCACTTGCTTGATTTACTCTTCTTGTCATTTAAATTCTTGCCCATTTAATTTCTTGTCATTTTATCAATCAAACCCGTTGTCCCTTCATAGCCAATAATTGACCACTTCATTGCAATTTCTTGTGAGACGACCCGGAGTCTAAATACTTCGGTTAATTTTCATTGGAGTTTGTACTCGTGACAAAACCAAAATTTAATTTGATGCAAGAGTTGTTTGTTGGTTTGGAGCTATGCTTACAACGAAGTAATTCTTTTCTATAAGAAGAAAATCTAAACCGACGACGGTTCTTGATATCAAATTAATGGCGCCGTTGCCAGGTAGTTGCAATGGTGTTATATTATTGGCTATTGTAAATATTGTGAATATGTTTGCCTTTTTCTTCTTTGTTAGTTTTTGCTAGTTTTAGGATTTGGTTTTCTTTGTTCCTGTTAAAATTTCTTTTTGTTTCCTCTTATCACCATGAATTCTCATCACTTTGGCTATGAGTGTGGTTCAAACTATGTTGTAGAAAATGGAAGCCTTAATGAGGATTTGCATCAAGGATTTGGAGATCAAAGGTGGGAGGAGCCCCAAGCTTATAAACAACCTTCTTGGTAACAACCTCCTTCCGAATCAAGTTTGACAAGAGTGCTTGGGAATATGACTACTCTCCTCATGGAGATGCACAAGGACTAAAGGGCATTTTATGCCATCCAAGCCATTCAAGCGCCACCCCAACATGATTACTCTTCGGATTCTTATGGGTACAATCCAATTCCTAATGCGTACCAATCTAATGTATGTCATGACCCTTATTGTGATTGTCAACCACAACCACCACATACATATGAACCCCCTCCTCAATATAGCCCTCCACCATACTCACAAGCCTCATACCACCATTCACCTTCACATGATCCTAACTCATACACACCATACCAACCACCATATGAACCATCTCTAGAACCACCACCATTCCAACACCAATACTCCCAAGAGCCACAAATTCCATGTACACCACCTCAAGACTCTCACCAATATGAACCACCTTCCAACAATAACACATTTCCCTCAAACAATGAACCTTCTCTTCCACCACCGCCCCCCAATGAAGCCTTCACGCAAGAACTAAGAGATCTTGAATCTCATATCCTAAGGCAACAAGAAGGGACGAAAAAGGAGTTTAAGGAGATAGAAGCCAAGATGGCTATCATAGTAGAAGCCATGGGTCACATAACCTCCCACCTAAGCTCATACATTCCAAGTACTCCCATTGTTGAATGTGGAGAAGCAAGCAAGGAGCCTAGCGAGGGAGTGGACTTGAAGCTCCAAGGTGAGAAAGAGGAGTTAGAGCAAGAAGTACAACAAGAGGAGGAGGTAGAGATTATTGAACAAAAGGAACTAGTGGTTGGGTACTTAGGATATGTTGAGTACATAGAGGAATCTCAAATTGAAGAGCCCTCTTCCACGGAGTTTGGAAGGGATGTTAAGGAGGGGAGTGATGTTAAGGAAGTGGATAGAGAGTTGAGGGATATTGATCAAGAAGTGGATTCCATCATTAGTGATTTTTTGTCCACATTGATCAATCCCCTTGATGATCTTGTTGAGCCTTTTTCCATTGGATTAGGAAGCAATGTTGAGGAGGATGCGCAACCTCCAAGGCATATTGTGAGTGAAGAATTGGAAGAAGTGTTCCAAGCAACAAGCCCTCCTATTTATGATGATTCCGCATCAACATATGATCCTTTTGAGCTTGATGAGTCCTTCCTCGCTATGTTTAGAATTGATGTTGAGGTAGACTTCACTAAACCTCCTATCTATGATGAGAGTGATGGGGAAGAGATAGAAGAATTTGGTGAAGAAGAATGTGAACTTGAGGAAGCTTGGCAAGAGGTAGAGCTTGAAGAACCTTGCCAAGTGGTGGACGCCTCTAGAAGAGGATGGACGGGAGTAGAGCGTATTTTGTCAAGACAGTTGGGAACTCCTCCACCTAGGTTTTCATCTAATCCTTCATTTGAGTGGGTAAAACTTCTAACTCTTAGCTTTATTATCCCACTTGAATTTGGTTTGCTTGAAACAGATGGCCAACTTAGGGCGCTTTGTGGAATCAAGCGTAAGAGGAGAATGTTTAGTAGTTGGCGGTATAAATCTAGGTTCATTATGGTTGGAAGCTCGAAATTGAAGAGCATGAATTGGTGTAGTGCTCAATTGGATGGGTCTAGGAGGGTAGTTTGGTGCCTTCCAGAGAATTCGTCTTCTCTACCACCCGGACGGAATCAAAGTGATCAAATTGAAGATGGGTGTGAAAACAAAGTATGGGATCCCGGCTTACAAAAGGAGGATCAACTTTGGGAGCCCATGGTTTGTGAAGAACTCCATCAAAACTTGGAGTTATTAACTTTGAATGATGAAGCACAATGGAATTCCAAACATTGGTGGATGTTCAAGGATGGATTCAAGCACAAGCCACCTTGATGAAGAGCTTCCCATAAGTCCAACTTAAGGACAATAAACAAAAGTGCTAGGTGGGAGACACCCCACCATGGTAAACTTTTTTCATTTTCTCTTTTGTAAATATTGGTAAAATAAGTTTAATTTCATGATTTGTTTAGTTTTTTGAGTTTAATTGGGAGTCTAGTAGGTTAAATAAGGTTTTATGATGTTTTGGTAGCTGGTTGGAGGTTTGGAATGCTTGGTTTGGTGCAAAAACATAGAAAAATTTTGAAAAATAGAGCACCATCCATGCGTACGTGACGATTGGATTTTTGACGGTTTAGAATTTCACTAATGAAATCTCGTTGTAAAGTATAGTTTCTAAACCAATCACTAATCCTTTCATACAAAAAGTTGTTTGTCACAAGTACAAACCCCTAAAATTTATAAACCGAAGTATTGGACCTCGGGTCGTTCTCCCTAGGACGTACAATGAAGTGTCTTGTTATCGGTTATGAGTTATTTTGGGGTTTTGGATAAGAAGCATGAAAAGTAAATGGCAATGAAAATAAACTAACAACTATAGAAGGCTCTTGGCAAGGTATGAAAATTAGAAGTCCTATCCTAGTTATCCTTTTCAATTGTGATGAGATTTGTTCATTACTACCACTTAGTTAACCCTTACTAATTAAAGGAAAGTCAAGTGGGTGAATCAATTTGATTTCTCAAGTCCTAATCAACTCCTAAAGGAATGACTAGCTTTGGAGGCTTTCAAATCAATTAGCAATCTCTCCAATTATCAATCAACAAAGGAATTAGATAACTCAAGTGTCACTAATTACTCTACCTAGGCCAAGAGGAACAAAATCTACACTAAAATCCAACCAAGCATTTCATCAAACACTTGGAAGGCACAAAAGAAAAACATAGTAAATCAACAACAAGAATGAAATCTAACAACAATTATTGAAAGGAATTAACAACAACAATCAAGGAAATCACAATTATCATGAATTACCTCAAATTGCATTATTGAAAGAAAATAAAGAGAACAAGAGTATTATGATTACAAAACCTAGAAACAAAATAAGAGAAATTACAACAAGAGAATAGGGATAGAGAGAAGAACCAAAGTGTAGCAATCATCAATTGAAGGTAGAAGTAGAAGGAGACTTGAATTAAACCTAGAACTATGAGATCCTAATCTAACCCTAATTCCTAATCCTAATTCTAGAGAGAAGGGAGAGCTTCTCTCTCTAACTCTAACTATTTCTAAAACTAAACTATGACTAATGATTAAAAGTAAAAGTAAAGTATGAAAAGTATATTGATTCCCCTTCAATCCTTGGCTTAAATAGCATCAGAAATGAGTTGGATTGGGCCCACAAGGCTTCTAAAATCGCTGGCCACGTTTGCATTAAGTGGGTCATGTGCCACCATCGGCGCGTCCGCGTACCGTGCGCGTGCGCGCCCCTATGCGTGATGCAACTATGGCAAATCTTATATCGTTTCGAAGCCCCGGATGTTAGCTTTCCAACGCAACTGGAACCGCATCATTTGGACCTCTGTAGCTCAAGTTATGGTCGTTTAAGTGCGAAGAGGTCGGTTTGACAGCTTTTGCGATTCCCTCATTTCTTCATGAGTTCTCCATTTTTACATGCTTTTCCTTCATTCCCTTGATCCAATCCTTGCCTCCTAAATCTGAAATCACTTAGCAAACACATCAAGGCATCTAATGGAATCAAGGAGAATTAAATTTAGCTATTTTAAGACCTAAAAAGCATGTTTTCACTCTTAAGCACAATTAAAGGAGAATATACCAAACCATGCTATTTCATTGAATAAATGTGGGTAAAAGGTGATAAAATCCCCTAAATTCAATACAAGATAAACCGTCAAATTGGGGTTTGTCAACCTCCCCACACTTAAACCAAGCATGTCCTCATGCTTAAGCCAAGAGAAAGCAAAGGGCATCAACATTTATTCAATGTAACCTATCTATATGCATCCTATCTACATGAATGCAACTAGATGCAAAATGGTTGTACCTACTTGGTTAAAAATAAATCAATCCTCCAAGTCATTCATGCACAAGTAGGGTCAAGATCGTATAACGATTCATGAATCCTACCAATTCAAATATAAAAATTGAAGTTCAAATAGACTTGCAAGAAGAACGCTCGTGAAAGCCGGGAATCAAGGAATTGAGCATCGAACCCTCACCGGAAGTGTTTGCACTCTAGTCGCTCGGTGTTTGGGGTTGATTCCCTCAATTCTCCCCTAATCATGCTTTCCAAGATTTGTTTTTCTTCTAACAATCAACAATTATTCAATGCATGCATACATGTATCATGAGGTCTTTTCTTTAGGTTGTAATGGGGCTAGGGTCAAGGTAGGATCATATATGGCTAGTGGACTTAGGATTTGAATCTTTGATCAACTTAAACTTTCCCACCTAACCTATATAATGACCTATACAATTAAGTACTAATCTAACTACCCATTCCTCACTTTTTCACATACTCATGCATTTTCTTTTCATTTCACAACACTTATGCATTGATTCTTGTTGAGCTTCACTTTGGGGCATTTTGTCCCCCTTTTTATTATTTTTCTTCTTTTTTTTTTCTTTCTTTTTCTATTTTTTTCTTTTCTTTTCCATATTGTTTTTCTTTTTCTTTTGTTCTTTTGTTTTTCTCATTTTTTTTTCTATATACAAGAGCATCAATGCATAAGGTTTTACATTTGATCAATACATGAGTATGTACCAATTCCCCAATATAAAAATACAAAACACAAACACCCTTTTATCCCAACCAATGTCCCAAAGTTTTCCCACTCTTGGATGACACTCACACTCACTAGCCTAAGCCAATCAAAGATCCAAATAAAGGACATTCATTGTTTTCCGCTTTAAGGCTTGTAATGTGCTAAAATAAGAACAAGTGGGTTAAGCGTAGGCTCAAAATCGGCTAACAAAGGAGAGTAAAAGGTAAGGCTATTTGGATAAGTGAGCTAATGAAATGATGGCCTCAATCATATAAATGCATGAATACAAGGAATAATGGGACATATAGATTCAAACAAATCAAAGATTACAATCATAGAAAGAGAACAATTACACGCAAGAAGGAAAATAAGTGGTTATAAGATGTAACCACACCATTAGGCTCAAATCTCACAAGCTTGTGTTCTTAGCTCAAAACCATGTTCCAAAATAAATTCTTTCAAGCAAGTTCAACAAAAATTTTCAAATTGGTAGGTTACCCTAAAACGGTTTCTTGGAAAGAAAATCATCACCATAACCAAGTAGTCCTACTATGAAAGAAGTGGTAAGAATATGTATAAATTCTAACTAACATGCAACCTATCATGCAATGCAATAGCTACTCTAACAAAGAAAGATAGAAAAATTTGGTGTTGAAGAGGAAATTGTTACCCATGGAGATCGGTCGAATGACCTCCCCACATTTGAAGATTGCACCGCCCTCGGTGCATACAAAGGAGAGCAAGGTGGATGGGTTGCTACAATTGATGAGCTTCTTCGAAAGGTTGTGCGGATGACTTGTTCGTTACCCCATTTAAAAGCTTTTCCGTTTCCTCCTTTCTTGGTGGCCAGCCTAAAAGGAGAGAAAAAGAAAGAAAATTAAGCCTACAACAAAGATATCAAAGTAAATAGAACGTAGGCGGGGGCTAATGCCAAATAAGAGTATGATTCTCTACTACATGGTAGCTACAACATGTGAGTGAGAAATCAATATAAGCAAAAGGCATATCAACTGATACTTGATGCAAGAGTAAAGTTATGGCATGGAGAGTATATTGAGCATCAAGATCAAATAAGAATTGACACAAACAAGATTAGTGATACGCATGAAAGCATTTGATTCTATCCTAACTCAATGATGAAGCGGTACAAGAAAAAAACAAAGGGTAATGAATTAGGAAGGGCTAAAGCACTAATCTTGTGTGTTGACAAATATTACAATTAATGTAACAAGTCATGAAGCACCAAAACAAATGCAAGAAATTCTCAACAATTGAGTGAGAGAATTCAACACCATTATTAAAATGAGAAATTTAGAAAATAAAATGAGAACAAATAGAATTAAAATGCAAAGAATAAAAGTATGCAAATGTAATAGACAAAAGGAAATGGAAGAAGAGAAAAAAATTTTTTTTTTGTATATTTTTAATTTTTTTTTTTTAGTATTTTATTTATTTATTTATTTATTATATATTTTTTTTATTTTTATTATTAAAAAAAATTTTTTTTATTTATATTAAAAGAGAAAAGAAAAAAATCTTTCAAGAGAGGAAGAAGAAAAAAAAATGAGAAAGAAAGAAGAAGAGAAGAGGAAAGAAGGAGAAAGGAGGAAGGAGAAAAGCAGGGAGCAAATCCGCGCGCGCGCGCACAGCGCGCTTACGCGTGGATGAGCTTGTGCTCCCAGCACAATGCTGGCACAACGCGCGCACAACTCTCTGGTTTTTGTACCAGAAGTTGCGGAAGTGCAATGTGCGCGCGCGCGCACAGCGTGCTTGCGCGCCGATGCCCTCTTTTTTTTTTTTTTCTGGGTGTTCCCCTTAGTGTTCACAACTCTTATTCACTCAATCATCATAGAATTCACAAAAAAATGCAATTTTTGGTATTATTCATCTACTACTAAACACAACATGCATGTGACTAAGCTAACAATTAAATTGTACAAACAAATTTGTATGAAGCATCTACCTACAATGGTAACTCAAATCACTTATTAGGCAAATTTAAAAGGGAATGAAAAGAGTTTACCATGGTGGGGTGTCTCCCACCTAGCACTTTTAGTTTAAGTCCTTAAGTTGGACATTTGAGATGCTTATTGTCATGGTGGCTTATGTTTGTACTCATCCTTGAATCTCCAAGGATCCTTGCTTCTCAATTGGTTGACAGAATTTCCAACCATATTCATCAAACTTGGGCAAAGTTCTACCCAAGATATGAGTCCCCATAGTTGGTCTTCATTTAGCGAACCGGGATCCCATATCTTGTCTTCACACCCATCCATTAGTTGAGTTTCATGGTTTTGTCGGATGAGCGGTTGACATGAAGGTGATTGAGACATAGAATTCTCTTTACTCCACCAATGCTTCCTCGTAGATCCGTATAAAGTAATCCTTGTCCCAACATCATCCCTATACCTTGAGGCCTTGGCCTTGATAAGCTTAACACCTATTTTCCAACCACTACACAACTCGTTTTTACTTTTAATTCCACAAAGAGTTCTAAGTTGACCATCATTTTCAAGCAAACCATATTCAAGTGAGAGATTAAAGCTCAGGGATAGAGATTTTACCCACTTAAATGTTGTATTGGATGGTAATTTGGGGAGAGAGGCTTCCCCACACTTAGACCATGCAAGGTCCACTTTCTTGTGCTCCTCTTTAGTTGTTTCCACCTCTTCACAATTCTCTTCACTTTCAACCTCATCCTCTTTGTTACGTGGCTTGGTGTTATCTTCAAGAACTTCATCTTGTTTAATGAGAGGCGATTCAATTTTGGATAGAAATTCATTGATGAACGAGGTCATCTCTTGATCAACCTCTTCATATTCTTCAATTTCAATATACACCATGCCCTTCTCATCTTCCTTGGGAGGTTGTGCATACTCTTCTATAATTTCAACTCCATGTCCAATGGGTGAGGATTCCATTGTAGAGAGCAATTCATCTATGATTGAATCCATTTCTTGATAAACTTCTTCCAAGTCTCCAATGATGCTACATTCCCTTGGACTTTCAACATCTCCTAAATCTTCAACCACTTCTTCCTTTTCTTCAATGATTATAGGTTCCTCTAGTTGCTCCAATACAAAACTTGACTCCTCTTTTTCCACCGAATTTTCCAATTTCACCTTCATACTTTGCTCTTCTTTTGACTTTTCACATGTGGTCATGGAAGTACCTTGAGTATTCAAGCATTGGTGGGCTAAAGTGTGCACCACCTTGGTCAAATTGGTCACGAACTCAAGTGTATCCCGCTTCATGGCTTCTTGTTCTTGGAGTAACAAAGTGAGATGATCGTCTATTGGGGCTCGGGGTGAATAGGAAGGTTCATTATTTTGGAGAGAGGGTTCATAGTAGGAAGGTGGTTCTTCTTGGTAAGGGTATGGAAATGATGAGTATTGAGGTGGTTCTTGGGAGTAGTCTTGATATGGTTGTGGTGATTCTAGAGGTTCTTGCTCATTATGGCCATAAAAATATGGTAAGGATGATTGGTTATATGATGGATATGGATCATAGGGTGGTGCTTGGTGATGAAAGGCTTGTGAGAATGGTTGAGGTTCATGTTGAGGATGAGATTCATAGGCATATGGTGGTGGTGCTTGGAAGTCACAAGGTGATTCACCATAGCCATTGAATTGACATGCATTAGGATGAGGGTTATACCTATAAGTGTCCGGAGGTTGATGCCAATAGGAGTGATCAATTCCTTGAGGCTCCTCCCATCTTGGAGTGTTCCATCCTTGGTACATGTTGCCATTAAAGTCCACATTTCCTACAACACACTTAGAACCAAACTCAAAGCCAAAGTGATGAGAATTCATAATGAGAGAACAAAATAAAACTAACAAAAATTAAGAAACAACAAAAGATAAACCTATTCACAATATTCACATATGTACAATAACCAATAACACAACACCATTGCACATCCCCGGCAACGGCGCCATTTTTTGACGATTGGATTTTTGACGGTTTAGAATTTCACTAATGAAATCTCGTTGTAAAGTATAGTTTCTAAACCAATCACTAATCCTTTCATACAAAAAGTTGTTTGTCACAAGTACAAACCCCTAAAATTTATAAACCGAAGTATTGGACCTCGGGTCGTTCTCCCTAGGACGTACAATGAAGTGTCTTGTTATCGGTTATGGGTTATTTTGGGGTTTTGGATAAGAAGCATGAAAAGTAAATGGCAATGAAAATAAACTAACAACTATAGAAGGCTCTTGGCAAGGTATGAAAATTAGAAGTCCTATCCTAGTTATCCTTTTCAATTGTGATGAGATTTGTTCATTGCTACCACTTAGTTAACCCTTACTAATTAAAGGAAAGTCAAGTGGGTGAATCAATTTGATTTCTCAAGTCCTAATCAACTCCTAAAGGAATGACTAGCTTTGGAGGCTTTCAAATCAATTAGCAATCTCTCCAATTATCAATCAACAAAGGAATTAGATAACTCAAGTGTCACTAATTACTCTACCTAGGCCAAGAGGAACAAAATCTACACTAAAATCCAACCAAGCATTTCATCAAACACTTGGAAGGCACAAAAGAAAAACATAGTAAATCAACAACAAGAATGAAATCTAACAACAATTATTGAAAGGAATTAACAACAACAATCAAGGAAATCACAATTATCATGAATTACCTCAAATTGCATTATTGAAAGAAAATAAAGAGAACAAGAGTATCATGATTACAAAACCTAGAAACAAAATAAGAGAAATTACAACAAGAGAATAGGGATAGAGAGAAGAACCAAAGTGTAGCAATCATCAATTGAAGGTAGAAGTAGAAGGAGACTTGAATTAAACCTAGAACTATGAGATCCTAATCTAACCCTAATTCCTAATCCTAATTCTAGAGAGAAGGGAGAGCTTCTCTCTCTAACTCTAACTATTTCTAAAACTAAACTATGACTAATGATTAAAAGTAAAAGTAAAGTATGAAAAGTATATTGATTCCCCTTCAATCCTTGGCTTAAATAGCATCAGAAATGAGTTGGATTGGGCCCACAAGGCTTCTAAAATCGCTGGCCACGTTTGCATTAAGTGGGTCATGTGCCACCATCGGCGCGTCCGTGTACCGTGCGCGTGCGCGCCCCTATGCGTGATGCAACTATGGCAAATCTTATATCGTTTCGAAGCCCCAGATGTTAGCTTTCCAACGCAACTGGAACCGCATCATTTGGACCTCTGTAGCTCAAGTTATGGTCGTTTAAGTGCGAAGAGGTCGGTTTGACAGCTTTTGCGATTCCCTCATTTCTTCATGAGTTCTCCATTTTTACATGCTTTTCCTTCATTCCCTTGATCCAATCCTTGCCTCCTAAATCTGAAATCACTTAGCAAACACATCAAGGCATCTAATGGAATCAAGGAGAATTAAATTTAGCTATTTTAAGACCTAAAAAGCATGTTTTCACTCTTAAGCACAATTAAAGGAGAATATACCAAACCATGCTATTTCATTGAATAAATGTGGGTAAAAGGTGATAAAATCCCCTAAATTCAATACAAGATAAACCGTCAAATTGGGGTTTGTCAGTACGCGTGACCCAAGTAATTTCAACCATCCACGCGCGTGCGTCATGCACGCGTACACGTGGATTGCATATTTTCACCTCCAAGCCATTCTCCCGAGAGTTGTCCGAAACGCGCGCGCACACTGTGCGAAACGCATAAGCCAAGTCACACATACGCGTACCTCACGCGTACGCGTCTCTCTCGAAATAAGCCATCGACGCGCACGCGTGCCTCACGCGTACGCGTCACTCCCATTTCTCCATTCTACGCG
The DNA here is from genome assembly GCF_059453495.1 of Arachis ipaensis. Lineage (NCBI taxonomy): Eukaryota > Viridiplantae > Streptophyta > Magnoliopsida > Fabales > Fabaceae > Arachis > Arachis ipaensis. Next base: position 55,421,655 of record NC_142438.1, read on the forward strand.
CATGCGTCACTGACGCGCACGCGTGGGCTACCCTGCATCAACCATCTTCTTTTCTCATATTCTTTCTATTTCTTTCCCTCTTTTCTTTTCTCTTCTTTTCTTTCCACCCTTCAAACATCATCCAACACTACCAAACACCATGTAACACCATTTCTTTTTGTTAGTTAGTTAGTTTGATTTTTGCTTAACTTTTGTTTTCCATTATAAGTGTTGGATTACTAATCTTGTTTACTATCTATTGCTGCTGATTACTAATAAGATGTTATCTTAACATCAATTTTTTTTATATTTATTGTTGGATTCTTTGTTGAGGTTATATTTGGTTACTTGGTTTGAAACTTTTCATGCTTAACATTTTTGAACACCAAGTACATGTTACATTGCCTTCATGCATCTTAACTCTTTGAATTGCATGTTTTGGCCACCATGCACTCATCATCCATCATTAGAAAATTGTACATTATCAATGCATTTTTTTAGGTGTTGCTTATTTCTGATTAACCCTTATTTATATCACCTATTTCATGCATTGAGATTGTGGAATTGTGCGGTTGAGGAATTTGATCGAAAGCTTACCTAGTGACATATTTTTGAGCTTTTCAAGCTTTGTGGATCATGCTTGCTATGTGATTGATTTTCACTTCTATATTCTTTTCTCTAAGTTCCATAGCACTCATGTGTTCCACCTCTATGTCACTTAGGTATTGCAACCACTTCAATAGGTGTCATTGATTGTTGTGAAAGTTTCATATACCATTATGTTCACCAAGTTTACTTACACATCAATCAATGTCCATTTATTATCCAATTTTACAATTGCTTAATTTTTGCTTGAATGCTTTTATGCTTCTTCACTACTTGTTTGGTTGCCTTAACTTACAAGTCTTTTAAAGTATCTCAAGCACACTAGAATGAGTGATGTGTATACTTTCTTTTGTGTAATTGTGACATAACTTTTTATGCCAATGTGTGTGTATTCTAAAGGGCGCCTAATTTAGAACCCACACACCTATTTTTCTTCAATGTCACACTAATTCACTCACTCTATTCTAGTGGTTCTTACCTCATTCCAACAATTCACGCTTCCTTGATTTTGTATGTTTTTATCTTATAGTGTTTATTTTGTGTTTCATGATTGATGCACTACAAGCAAAAAACGGAAGCGGGAGAAAGAACACGCAGCAACCGGTTGACCTACCAGCTGAAGGTGGCAATTCGGAGAATCGCCGTACCCCCTTTCTCATCTTTGAGTGCACCGAGGACGGTGCAAACTTTTAAGTGTGGGGAGGTCGTCCGACCATTCGGCGCTTTTGGGTGACAAGTTTCTAATCCCAACATTTTTGCATTCCATTCTTAAGTCTTGTAGGATTTTTAGTTGCATTTTCTTATTTTGCATATGTATATAATAAGCTTAGTCAAATAATGAGATTCTCCAAGGATTTTTATGTATAGGGCACCCCAATTGATTGAAAAAAAAAATTTTAGAACTTGCTTGAATTATACACATTGTGGATCATGTTTTGAGCTAAGAACACAAGCATGTGAGTTTTGAGCCTTAATTGTGTGGTTACATCATATATAACTACTTATTTTCATTCTTGTGTGCATTATTCTCTTCTGTGATTTTAATCTTTGATTTGTTTGATTCTTTATATCCATTCTTTTGTGTATACATGCACTTATATGATTGAGGCCATTGTTTCAAATAGCTCCCTTACCCAAATAGCCTGCCTTTTATCTTCCATTGTTAGCCGATTTTGATCCTATGCTTAACCCATTTGTTCTTAATTTTAGCACATTACAAGCCTAAAGCAAAAAATAATAAATGTCCCTTGTTTGGATCTTTGATTAGCTTACGCTAGTGAAAGTGTTTATCATTTGATTTTGGGAAAGTTGAGAACATTGGGTAGAGATAAAAGGGTATTTTTGTATTTTTGTTGAAAATCATGGGAATCAGGTGCATACTCATGCATTAAATATAAAATCATATGCATTGGTACTTGTATATATACTTTATTGCAAAAAGAAAAAAATATATATATATATATACAAAATAAAGAAAAAAATATATATATAGAAAAAGAAAAAGAAAGAAAAAAAACAATAAAAAGGGGACAAAATGGACCAAGTAAAGCGCAATAAAAATCAATGCATATGTGTGGTAACCAAAAATAGAATGCATGAGTGTGTGAAAAGTGAAGAATGGTAGTTAGGTCTGTTTAGAATTGTATAGGTTGTCGTAGGTTAGGTGGGAAGTTTAAGTCAATCAAAGATTCAAATTTCAAGCTCACTTGACCATATGCATCCTACCTTAACCCTAGCCCTATTACGACCCATGGGAAAGTCCTCATGATATTTGTATACATGCATGAAGTAATTGTTGATTGTTAGATGAAAAACAAATCTTGGAAAGCATGATTAGGGAAGAATTGAGTGAATCAACCCTATACACTTGAGTGCCTAGAGCAGATACACATCCGGTGAGGGTTCGATTGCTCAATTACATGTTTCCACCCATGATCATCTTTTCTTGAAAATTTGTAAAATCTTTCAATGCTTCAATCCAATTGTGGGTTTGCTTTGATTGTTATTGCTTTAGCCCTTGTACTTGTACATGTATTCTTGGAAATTGATTTGTTTTGACCAAGTAGATGTATTCATGTAGATAGATTGCATGTAGGTAGATTGCATATAGATAGGTTGAATGTAGTTAGTTTGCATTGAATAAATGTTGATACCCTTTGCTTCTTTCTTGATTTTAGCATGAGGACATGCTTAGTTTAAGTGTGGGGAGGTTTGATAAACCCAATTTTGTGGTTTATCTTGTGCTTATTTTAGGAGATTTTATCACCTTTTCCCACATTTATTCAATGAAATAGCATGGTTTTGTAATTTTCCCTTAATTTACGCTTAAGTGTAAAAACATGCTTTTTAGGCCCTTAAATTGGTGATTTTAATTCACTTTAATTCCATTTGATGCCTTGATGTGTTTGTTGAGTGATTTCAGGTTCATAAGGCAAGTATTGGATGGAAGAAACGAAGAGATAAGCATACAAAGTGGAGAATATATGAGGAAACAAGGATTTAGAGTACATCAATCCACGCGCACGTGCAGCAGACGCGCATGTGTGGAAGTGAAGTTGCATGGCGACGTGTACGCGTACATGACACGTACACGTGGATAGGAAAATTGCCAAGCGACGCGCACGCGTGACCCACGCGTATGCGTCGATGCTTGCACGTGACTCACTTAAGGGTAACACACTGAGGGCGATTTCTGAGTTGCCCAGGCCCAAATCCAACTTGTTTATGAGGGTATTTGATGCAGAATTGAAGATTGAGCAAATGAGGAGCACTTAGTTGTAGCTTGGCATCATGTAGTTTAGTTTCTAGAGAGAGAAGCTCCCTCTTCTCTCTAGAATTAGGGTTCTTATGCTTATTTCCATCTTAGATCTAGGTTTTTATTGTTGTTCTCATATTGTTCTATTTACAATTTCATGCTTCTACACTTTGATTCTCTTAGTTTTTATATTAATTTTACTTTTATGTCTCTTTTATGTTGATGAATACTCTTGTTGGATTTGGATCTACTTTAATGTAATTTGATTATTAATGTTCTTCTATTGATGATTTGAGTTGTTGATTAACTTTTCTTACAATTGGTAGTTGGTAGATTTATATTTCTTGCTCTTGTTGGTTATGGTTGTTATTAATTCTTGCATTTGATGATGTTTACTTTTATTGCACACTAGATGTTTGATAGAATGTTTCCTCTAGCTTTAGAGTAGACTTTGAGCATTCTTGGCTTGGAAGAGGAAGTAAGGAATCTTGAGTCATGAATACGCAATTTAGATTGGTGATCTAGAGTTGTTAGCTAGTATTGTTTCCATTAACTCTAATCTCTTGCTAATTCACTTAGTGAGTTGATTAGGACATTTGGATTGAGATTAGCTAGTCTTATTAGACTTTCTTCGAGTGTGAAGATAACATGATACCTTCTTCCATCGTCGGGGATGACGTAATGAGATAAATTCTTGTTTATTATTGTGACATGATCAATTAGTCTTATTTGACTTTCTCCCTATGTGAAGATGACATGATACCTTCTTCCATTTGTTGGAGTTGACTAAATAAGATAAATTAATCATTGTATGACTAGGATAGAAAGCCTATATTCTCAAACCTTGCCATGAATGTCTCTCTCTTTATTACTTGCTTTCTTTAGTCACTTGCTTGATTTACTCTTCTTGTCATTTAAATTCTTGTCCTTTTATCAATCAAACCTCTTGTCCCTTCATAGCCAATAATTGACCACTTCATTACAATTCCTTGTGAGACGACCCGGAGTCTAAATACTTAGGTTAATTTTTATTGGGGTTTGTACTCGTGACAAAACTAAAATTTAATTTGATGCAAGAGTTGTTTGTTGGTTTGGAGCTATGCTTACAACGAAGTAACTCTTTTCTATAAGAAGAAAATCTAAACCGACGACGATTCTTGCTATCATCTATCAAGTATCTTGCTTCTCAACTGACCCACTTGTATCTTCAAGTTTTGAATCGAGGACCGATTTTTTGCCATAAAGCTATGAGTGGTCTTGAAGAAGTTAGAAACTATTCTGGCTAAGTCAGAGAGCCTTTGCTGAAGCATCTCCATCTGCTGCTGAGAGGGTTGGAGCTGTTTGTTGTTGAACCTGTTTTAATTGGTTCCACCCTGATCATTCTTGAAGCCTTGTTGAGGCCTCTAGTGATCTCTCCACCCAAAGTTAGGGTGATTCCTCCATCCCTGATTAAAAGTGTTTGCATAGGGATTATTATTGGTATTTCTGGAGGAATTCCCCATGTAATTCACTTCCTCCATGGTGGACGAAGCAATGTCATAGGATACTTTTTGTGTGTTTATAGCTAAAACCTGCATCCCACTTAAGTGTTGAGAGATCATGTTAATCTGCCGGGACATAAGCTTGTTTTCAGCTAAAATGGTGTCCAGTGTGTCCACTTCCATGACCTTTCTTCTGAGTATTTTCAATGTTCACAAGGTTCCTCTGAGACGTGTACATGTATTGGTTGTTGGCAACCATCACAATGAGCTCATGTGCTTCCTCAGACATCTTCTTCATGTGCAGTGATCTACCTACAGAGTGATCCAGTGACATCTTGGCCATTTCAGAGAGGTGACGATCGGATTTCTGATGGTAAAGAATTTCACAAATAAATTCTCATTGCTAGTATAGTTTCTAAACCGACAGAGAATTCTTTCGTACAAAAGTTTTGGTTGTCACTTAAACAAACCCAATAAAAATAATAACTGAAGTATTTAAACCTCGGGTCGTCTCTCAAGGAATTGCAGGGATGAATAGATGGATTCCCCCACTTTATAGCCTCTAATATGTGTTTTATGGGCCAAAAACTGGGTCAAAAACAGCCCAGAAATCACCCCCAGCGATTTCTGATACATCCAGCACGCGGCAAAGTCACGCGTACGCGTCGTCCACGCGTACGCGTGGATTGAATTTTCTCCAGGTCATGCGTACACGTAATCTACGCGTGCGCGTCACCTATCTTCGGGGCAACTATGGCAAATTATATATCATTGCGAAGCCCCGGATGTTAGCTTTCCAACACAACTGAAACTGCTTCATTTGGATCTCTGTAGCTTAAGTTATGATCGATTGAGTGCAAAGAGGTCAGGGTTGACAGCTTTTCAGTCCCTTCAGCTTCTTGTATTCCTTCCACTTTTGCATGCTTTCTTTCCATCCTCTAAGCCATTCCTGCCCTATAAACCCTGAAATTACTTAACACACATATCAAGGCATCGAATAGTAATAAGAGAGGATTAAACATAGCAAATTTAAGGCCAAAGAAGCATGTTTTCAATCATAGCACAAATTTAGGAAGGAAAATGTAAAACCAGGCAAATTGTATGAGTAAGTGTGCAAAGAATTGATAAAAACCACTCAATTGAACACAAGATAAATCATAAAATCTTGGTTTATCAATCTTCCTACACTTAAACATTAGGATGTCCTCATGCTAAGCTCAAGGAGATAAAAGGAATGAATGGGGGAAAGTAAGATTCATGAGATGCAACCTATATATGAATGCAACTGTATGCTAAGATGTTTCTATCTACTTAGTTAAAAGTAAACAAGTTCTCCAAGACAAACATAAATCTGGTTTCACTAATTGAAATCATGCAATAAGAAGCAAGTAAACTTGTAAGAAGATAGCTCATGAAAGCAGGGAATACAGAATCAAGCATTGAACCCTCACTGGTAGTGTATATGCACTCTAATCTCTCAAGTGTTTAGGGTTGATCACTCTACTCTTCTCTAGTCATGCTTTCTAAAACTTTGTTCTTCATCTAACCAATCAACAAATATTTAATATACACAGGCAAACATCATGAGGTCTTTTCAAGGTTGTAATGGGGCTAAGGTAAGGGTGAGGATATATGTATAGCCAAGTGAGCTAAAATATGAATCTTTGACTAACCTAAGCTCTCACCTAAACACAAACATTCTATATAATTCTAAAATCATGCCTAGCTACCATATTTTCCACTTTTGCATTACATACTCATGCATCAACTTTTATTTAATTTTCTTAATTTCACCACATATGCAATGATCTTTTATCAAACTTAGCATTGGGGGTAATTTTATCCCCTATTTATTTATTTATATTATATTATATATATATATATTTTTTTCTTTTTCTTTTTCTCTCTCTCTTTTTTTTTATAAATATAAAAGTAAATATAACATATCAATGCACATAGATTTTTAATTTTTCTGGTCTCACATGAGTAGGTACCCAAATTTCCAATATTTTGTCAATGAAACACTGTACACTTTTACCAACCCAAGTTTCCACAGTTCCCCACACTTAATTAATACACAATCTCTAACTTAAGCTAACCAAAGATTCCAATAAGGTAATTACTTGTTTTTCCGCTTAAGGCTAGTGATGTGGTAGAATATAGAACAAATAGGGATTAAAAAGCTCAAGGTGGGTAACAAAGGTGATTGAAAGGGTAGGCTATTTGGGATAAGTGAGCTAATAATAAATTATGGCCTCAATCATATGCAAGCATGTAAATACACTAAACAATGGACATATAGAATGGAACAAAATATAGATTGCAGTCATAGATAAGAAAACACACAAGAATAAAATGTTATGGCTAAATAATGTAACCATATAAATAAGCTCAAAATCTCATAGGTTGTGTGTTCTTAGCTCAAAAACCATGTTCCAATTTACAATCTTCAAACAAGTTAACATAAATTTTCAATTCGAATTAGTGAAATTTTTCAAAGATAGGGTAACTAAAAAGAAACACTGTACACTTTTAACCAAGTAGAACATGCATGCAAACACTTATTACTATGCAATCTATCCTATATGACACAAGAAAAGTCAAATTGTTGGTGTTAAGAGAGAAAAATTACCTCCGGAAGTTAGGTACTGACCGACTCCCCACACTTAAAGCTTGGCACCGTCCTCGGTGCCATCAATCAGGAACAAAGGGGGCTGGTAACAGCATCTCCACAGTTGGGGCCTCATGACTCCCGGTGTTGGTAGGTAAGGTGGAGTCCGGAGTGTCTAGATCTTCTTCAGATGGGTAGTTGCCAACAATCAGCTCCTTGAGGTATGTAAATCGGCGCTTGTTACAGCGCTCCATTCGCTTTGCCTGCCGGTGTAGCCGGTCCAACCTCTGAAGTAACTGAAAGAGGAGTGGATTTGTTGAAGGTGCTTGTGCTATTTTTTCCTCTCCTCACCAGTGGTTTGTTAGAGGCTTTCTCTGTACCCTTCTTCGTGGCCATCCTGAAAAGGGAGAAGAGAAAGGGGCATGAATTCAAAGGGATAGAGTAAGGAAGAGGGTAGTACGAGTGATAATCATGCCAAGGTAAAGAAGGATGTCGTTAACACATGGTCGCGACTCCATGCAATTAGGACATCAATGGAAATATAGCATGATAAATTGAGGCAATTAAATGCAAGATGTTTATTGGCATGCTGGCAAAGGCATGAGTAGCATAAGTCAAGCATTAAAGGCCAAAATGTATTATCAGTCGTAACAAACTAACAATAACATTTGTATTGATAATTATATTTAATTAATAAAATATTAAAAGGATTTTGTGAAAAACAGGCATTAGAGTAGAAGGATAGAATAATTAAAAATTCACAATGCCATACGGACTTTTCACAAACACTTGGTATGCATGTAAAATATGTTAAGGAAAGTAAGAACTCCAACATGCATGTAATCCAAAAATTAATATTAATTGTCAAATCACTCTTGATGATATCCACAAGCTCGAGTATAATAATATAAGACCCAAATAAAGTTCCAACACCAACATAAAAAAATGCATGAAGAAAAAGAAAAGAATGAAAAAGAAACCATAAATAACTAAGCATGAAAGAGAAAATTGAAGAAAGAAAAGTAATTAAATGCAATAAGAAGAATGAAGGAATAAAGGAGAAGGGGATGAAAAGTTGGGATGCGACGCGCGTGCGCAAGGCACTCGTGCGCGTGAGAACTGCATTCGCCATGCGACGCGTACGCGTGGGTGGTCTTGGAAGCAAAAGGACGCGCACACGTCAGGGATGCGTACACGTGGATGACCTTGTGCCTCTAGCACAGTTCCAGCGTGGGGATAGCACAACTTTCTGTCCAACATGCTATTTACGCCGATTTCCCTATCCACGCGTGCACGTGCTTGACGCGTACGCGTGGATTTCTCTTGTGGCAGATGACGCGCACGCGTCATAGACGCGTACGCGTGGGTCAAATTATGCGCAGAGCACACAAATCGCACAATAGCGAAATTGCTATCGACGCCCACGCGTGGCCTGCGCGCACGCGTGGTTTGCCCCTTTTTTATGCAGAATGCAAAAATGCAGAATGTAGGTGAATATGCAGAAATTATGAATGAACATTAATAAAAATAAAATAAAATAAGACTAAGAATAAAAAGGAACGATTATACCATGGTGGGTTGTCTCCCACCCATCACTTTTAGTTAAAGTCCTTAAGTTGGACATTTGGTGAGCTCCTTGTCATGGTAGCTTGTGCTTGAACTCATCCCGGAATCTCCACCAATGTTTGCAATTCCAGTAGCCTCTGGGATCCCAAACTAGGCACATAAAGCCTTCAAGCAAGCTAAAGCAAGTGACAAGGTCCAAAGAGTGTTGATTGCTAGACTGAATTCCGGGGTCCCAAACCTTGCTTTTGCACCAGTCTTCTTGTTGACCATCTTTGTTCCAACCGAGCGATAAGCAATTCGAATTCTCACTAAGGTATCCAAACAGCTTCTTAGACCCATACAATTTAGTATTCTTCCAACCATGATAATTCAGCCGTGAGCTTCCTACCACAATGAATCTGGGATTATATTGCCAACCACTAACCATCTCCCTCTTACTCTTAAAGCCACAAAGAGCTCTAAGCTGACCATCTGTCTCAAGTAGCCCATATTCAAGTGGGAAGGTAAAGGTTAAGGATAAGTATTTTACCCACTTGAATGTTGTATTGGATGGTAATGGCTTTGAGGAAGAGGTCTCTAACAACTTTGGCAATGTGATTTCAAGCTCCATTCCCTTGTGCTCTTCCTTGACAACTTCCACCTCTTCAGTTTCAACCTCTTCCTCTTGGTAGCTTTCTTCCAATTCAAACTCTTCTTCATGGCTTACCAAGGGCATGGGGGGTTGTTCTTCTTTTTCTTTAATCTCCATCTCTTGATCAAACTCTTCAAAGTCTTCAACCAGGATATGCTTTGGAGGTTGTACACCCTTCTCAACATCAACATCAAACATCTTGGAAGGAGGCTCTATGACTGGACTTTCCCATGGAGGTTCAGCATCTCCTAAGTCTACAACCTCTTCTTCCTCTTCAATAATTGCTGCTTTGTCCAGTTGTTTTAGTATAAAATCATACTCCTCCTTGATGATTTCCTTTCCATGACAACTCCCTTCAACTACTCTTTCATCTACAAGGGTCTCTCCTACCTCTACATTTTGGGCCTCTTCTTGCTCTAAGACAAAATCAGACTCCTCCTTGATGTCTTCCTTCACTAATTCTTCAACCACTCCTTCGACTTCAAGGGTCTCCACTACCTCCACCTGTAGGAACTCCTCTAACTTCTTATGAAGTATGAATTCGCGAAGATGATCCCTTTTCTCTTGTTTCTTGTTAATAGCATAGCTGGGATCATCTTGCTCTTGGATTGATGGATGTGGGTGCTCTTCATGAAGGGTGGTGATGGGATGGGAAGATTATTATGTGGTTAAAAAGGAAGCGCACTAGAGTTTGAGGGTTGAATATTGGAGGTGGAGGGTTGGTCTCTACGGGATATAAGATTTTGGATTTTAGAGGTGAGACCAATGAGATTAGAGATAAGTGTGTTGTTATGCAATGGAGGTTGGGGTGGATAGGAGGGTTCATTTGTTGGGAGAAAGGGCTCATAATACGGAGGTGGTTCTTCTTGATAAGGATATAGAGATGGTGTGTATTGAGGTGTTGGTTCTTGAGAGTAATTGTGTTGGGATTGGGGTGGTTCTAAGTATGGCTTATAAGGTTCTTGGCATGGTGGGTAAGAATTAGGGTCATATGGGGTGTTTGGTGGTAAGGGGCTTGTTGGTATGGTGGTTCAAAGTTATGTTGAGGAGGGGGTTCATAGGCATATGGTGGGGCTTGTTGGTAACTACAACGGGGTCCACCATGTTCATCATCTTGATATACACCCTGGAATGGCTCTTGACCATAGTAATTTGGTGGAGGTTAGTTGTCACGAAAAGGTCCACCATAACTATTGTCTTGGTATGCATTATATAATGGTTGTTGGTTATAGCGCATTGGAGGGGGTTGTTGCCAAGAGGGTTGATCAAATCCTTGTGCCTCCTCCCATCTTTGATTCTTCCAATCTTGATGCCTGTTCTCATTATAGCTTCCATTCCTTACAACAACATTGGAACCAAACTTAAAGCCAGAGGGGTGAGAATTCATAGTAGCAAGTAAAAATAAAAACTAATAAAAATTAAAGAAAATAAACTTCTAAAACTAGAAACACTAACAAAGAAACGAAAAAGCAAATATTTACAATAACCAACAATAAGACACACGTTTGTAACTCCCCGGCAATGGCGCCATTTTGACGAACGGATTTCCTGATGGTAAGAATTTCACAAATAAATTCTTGTTGCTAGTATAGTTTCTAAATCAACAGAGAATTCTTTCGTACAAAAGTTTTGGTTGTCACTTAAACAAACCCAATAAAAATAATAACCGAAGTATTTAAACCTTGGGTCATCTCTCAAGGAATTGCAGGGAGGTGTGTTTATTATTGGTTATGGAATATTATCTTTTTGGGGTTTTTGAATAAGGAACAAGAAAAATAAATTGCAAGAATTAAATTAATAACTAATAAAGCTCTTAGCAAGGTATGAAAACTGGACGTCCTATCCTAGTTATCCTTATCAATTGTGATGAGAATTTTTTGTTGCTCCCACTTAGTTAACCCTTACTAAATAAAGGAAAGTCAAGTGGACTAATCAATTTGATTCCTCAAGTCCTAGTCAACTCCTAAGGAAAGACTAGCTTTAGAGGGATCCAAATCAACCAGCAAACTTCAAATATTAATCAACAAAGGAGTTTGATAACTCAAGAGTCTCCAATTACTCAACCAAAGTTAAGAATGTAAAAAGCTAAATTAAAATCATAAATATGAAATACCTCAAATTGCATTAAATAAATAAAATCAAATCTAACATGGAGTTCATAAATCAAAGTAGCAACATAAAGTGATCAATAAAGGGAATAAATAAACTGGAATGCTTAGAATAAATAAAAGTAGAAGAGAAACAAAATTAAAGGAACATTGAACCTGGAATTGAGAAGAAGTAATCCTAAAACTAAGAGAAATCCTAAATCCTAAAACCTAAATTGTGAATAATGAAAAGTGTATGAAAGTTGTGTCAATGAATGGATGGATTCTCCCACTTTATAGCCTCTAATCTATATTTTCTAGGCCAAAAACTGGGTCAAAAATAGCCCAGAAATCACGCCCAGCGATTTCTGATATGTCCAGCACGCGGCAAAGTCACGCGTACGCGTTGTCCACGCGTATGCGTGGATTGAATTTTCTCCAGGTCACGCGTACGCATGATCCACGCGTGCGCGTCGCCTATCTTCAGGGCAGCTATGGCAAATTATATATCGTTGCGAAGCCCCGGATGTTAGCTTTCCAACGCAACTGAAACTGCCTCATTTGGACCTCTGTAGCTCAAGTTATGATCGATTGAGTGTGAAGAGGTCAGGGCTGACAGCTTTTCAGTTCCTTCAGCTTCTTGTATTTCTTCCACTTTTGCATGCTTTCTTTCCATCCTCTAAGCCATTCCTGCCCTATAAATCCTGAAATTACTTAACACACATATCAAGGCATCGAATGGTAATAAGAGAGGATTAAACATAGCAAATTTAAGGCCAAAGAAGCATGTTTTCAATCATAGCACAAATTTAGGAAGGAAAATGTAAAACCATGCAAATTATATGAGTAAGTGTGCAAAGAATTGATAAAAACCACTCAATTGAGCACAAGATAAACCATAAAATAGTGGTTTATCAAGAGGCCATCATAAAAGATCTCTAGCATGGTCCAGTATGAGATCATGTCGGAAGGGCATCACCTGATCAGCTGCTTGTACCTCTCCCAGGCCTCATAGAAGGATTCTCTCTCTTTCTGTCTGAATGTCTGGTGTTCCACTCTAAGCTTACTCAACTTCTGGGGTAGAAAGAATTTGGCCAAAAATTCGGTGACCACGTTGTCCCATGTGTCCAGGCTCTCCTTAGGTTGATAATCCAGCCATAGCTTTGCTCTATCCCTTACAACAAAAGGAAAGATCATGAGCTTGTAAACCTCGGGGTTCACTCCATTTGTCTTGACCGTATCACAGATCTGCATAAAATCATATATAAACTTGTTGGGGTCCTCCTGCGGGAGTCCATGAAACTGAAAATTCTGTTACACCAGAGTGACCTGTTGAGGCTTGAGCTCAAAATTGTTGGCACCAATGGCAGGGACTGATATGCTGCGCCCATAGAAGTCAGCAGTGGGTGCAGTGTATGAGCCAGGCACTTTCCTAGCGTGCTCCTCAGCGTTCGGATTTCCTCTAGCCATATTGGTCTCTTCAGCTTCCTTCTCAAAACTTTTCGTGAGATTCTCTCCGGTTTTGCAAGCTTTAGCTTGTTGCAAATGCCGCCTTAAGCTCCTCTCAGGTTCAGGATCAGGATCAAGAAGGGGTTCTTTATCCCTATTCTTGCTCATAAACAACAAGAAACAAAGAAGAGGTGGAAATCTCTATTTCAGAGTATAGAGGACTTCCAGTGTGGTATCCTAATAAAGAAATAAAGTAAGATAAAGTAAAGAATTAACAAAAAGATTAAAAAATTAAGATAGAAGATTTAGCTTAAGAATTTTCGAAAATTAGAAAGAAAGGGATTCAAAAGTTTTTTAATTTCAAAAAGAAAGAAAAAGAAAAATTAAAAAAACACCAAACTCAAAAATGGAATAAAACAAGATAAAGTAAACAATTGACTAAGAAAGATTTGAAAATATAGATGGAATATTTAATTTGAAAATTTTTTAAAATTTAGAAAGAAAAGGTTTTAAAAATTTTTGAAATTCAAAAAAAAGAGAAAAAAATTAAAGAAACACCAACCTTAAAATTTGAAAATAACTAACACAAAATTCAAAAATCAAGGAGAAGATAAATAAGATAAAGATCAAAAATCAAGAAAAATAAACTAGATATGATTCAAAAATCAAAAAGAAAGATAAATATAAGATAACTAGAACAAAATTCAAAAATCAAGGAAAAGATAAATAAGACAAAGATTGAAAATCAAGAAAGATAACAAGATAATATTTGAAAATTAAAAAGAAAATTAATTAAACCAGAAAAATCACTAAAGAGACACTAAACTTAAAATTTGAATTTAAATAAAAAGAAGATAACAAAAGTTCAAAAGAAAAAAAGGATAAGATAAACAAGATAAAAACCGAAAATTCAAGATAACAAACAAGATAAAAAGAAACACAAAACTTAAAATTTGAAATCAAATAAAATTAAGATAGCCAAAACAAAAGAAAAACATTTCAAAATTAAGGGAAAGATTAAATAAGATAACAATCGAAAATTAAGAAAAATGAATAAGCAAGATTTTGAAAATCAAAAGAAAGATAATTAAATAAAAACTAATAAAAATACTTAATCTAAGCAACAAGACAACCTGTAGTTGTCAATCACGAACAATCTCCGGCAACGGCGCTAAAAACTTGGTGCGTGAAACTAGAACTCGCACAACTTTACCGGCAAGTGCACCGGGTCATCCATGTAATACCTCAGGTGAGTGAGGGTCGATCCCACGAGGATTGTTGGATTGAGCAATCAATAGTTATCTTGCTGGGATTAGTCAGGTAAACAGTGAAAGATGGTTGTTGGTGTAAAACGCATAAGTAGTAAAAAGCAAATAAATAAAGCAATTAAACAGAATTGGAGTAAAACAATGATGAGAAAACAGTTAAGGTCTCGAAGATGTTTATTTTTCTGGATTAAAACGTGTCACTAACTATTTTAACAATGGGTGATTCATTCTATGGCAAATCATAAGTGATTAAAACCTAATCTCTTAGCGATTTAATCTCCTCTAATCCTACTAAAACGCCACAGACAAGGTTATTAATTCAGATCAGAGGGTGAAGTTCAAAAAACTAGTTTGGGGCCACAAAATTCTCAATTACCCAAAGCTAACAGGATTTTATGTCACATATCCGGTTAGTTCACATAATTAGCAGTTTAGGAGGAGTGCTTTCAAGATGTAGCTCAAGTGAGATAGCTCTCTCGAGAATCACAAGAGCTCATGTAGAGTAAGGGTTATACTCTTGTTCCACCCAAATTCATAAGATTAAGAATGAAAACAACACCTTAGAATAATTGAATCAAACATTAATTAAAATAGAAGAATAATAGTTCTAATCCATAGAAATAAATAGAGCTCCTAACCTTAACCAGGAGGTTTAGTTGCTCATAACTTTACAAAGAAAAATAGGTTTCTGAAAAAGATGTGGAAACAGAAGGATTCCAAAACCTAGGTGGTCTCCTCCTTAAATACTAACTTAATAATAAATGCTAAACTTAAAAGATATTATTTTAAAAAATTACAAAGATAAAATAAGATAAGCTTAAGAAGTGCTAAATCTTCTTTGGAGGCCCAATAGATGTGAAACGGACAGCAAGCTGGCGTTCAACGCCAGGATTGGGCGTTGAATTCCCAAAGAGGAGTGTGCGCTTCTAACTCTAGCCCCGTTGCTGGCGTTGAACGCCAGGTTGGGTGTTCAGCGCCCAAGGAAGAGCTGACAGCTTTTTCGTTTCTTGCTCCAGACTTTTTCAAACTGATCCGAATTTTACCTAAATCTATAAAAACACAAGAAAAACTCAAAGTAATATCCAAAAGTGAATTTTTCACTAAAATATACTAAAACTTAATAAAATCTAACTAAAAACAATATAAAAACAACTTGAAAAGGGGTATAAGATGCTCACGCATCAATCATATAACAAATTCCTAAGCCATTCTATTTTCTTACAGCGACTGATAATGCTACAAACTCATCCTCCATAGTAAAATGTGAAATACACATTTCTTTTTTTGAGGTCCAGCTGATTGCTCCACCACCATGGTGAAAATCATCCTGATGTAGATTTATATTACTAAGATTTGCAATGCAACTTAAGTTGGAATAACCTTCCAAAACTACGAAATAATCACTATAATATAATCCAAAATTTATTGTTTTCTTGAGATAACTAACAAGAACTCTTGTTATGACTTTTCAATGTTAGTTGTTGCTAGGTTTCCTATAAGCCTTAATAATTTGTACACAACAAATGCGATATAAGGCCTAGCTTAATGCATCGCATACATAAATTTTTTTTCTAACACTAGCATATTTAAATTGTGCTATAGGTCTTCTCGTATTTTTTCTAATTTAAAATTAGGATCATAGGGTGAATTTTATTCATTAATCATGAGATGATCAAATTTTTTCAAGAAGCATTATTTGATAATATTGAACTCATTTCATCATTTGTTATTTCTTTTCAAAAATTAAAGTCTCTAGAAGTCATGGCCTCTTTGAATATTTGAGAATTTTTTTCTAAGTTCAACACAATAGAAATCTTATTTGTTATATAATCTCTAGTTCCTTCTACCAAAAAAGATAGCTTAAGAAGAAACAAAATTTGGGCCCAAGTCATTTTTTTCTCACCCTCAATCCTTTTTTTTTTTGGTATGATCAATTTTTTGTCACTTAAACATTTATTATTTTGATCATTTATTTGTTGGGAGGCGTTATCATTCTTTTTTAGAATATTCTGAGTTAGAAATTAAATTATAAATAATTTTTTTTAATAAATTTTACTTCTCTTGATTCAACAACTACTTTATATACTAAGTCTAATATTTTATATTCTTTAAAATTTTGAACATATCTTGTGAAAGTGTCTTTTATGACTCTTGGCCCTCAACTTGGTTCTCTTTTGATCAAGAACTCAATCAAAGGCTAACCACCCTCCACACTTTCAAATAATTCAAGTTAGGTTTTCTTCTTTTATTTCTATATTTCATAAGAAGAAACTTTTTTATGTCTTAATGGTATGCTGTCAATAATGCCTCACTCTATAAATTATAAGACAACTTTGTATTTAGTAACATTGAATTAACCATATCAACTAAAGTACGATTTTTTCTTTCCACTAAACTATTTTGTTGTGTGGTATATGGAGCAGAAGAATCATGCACAATACCATGTAATTTCTTAGAAAATATTTTTTGCCTTTATCACTACGAAGAACTTTTATTTTTTTATCATGCATATTCTCTACTTCCATTTTATATTTCTTAAACATTTCAAATGCTTCATCTTTATTTCTAAATAAATACACATATATGTAAATCTAAAACAATCATAAATAAAGGTTGTAAAATACATTTTTTCTCCTCTAGTAATACTGCTATTTAATTCACAAATATCACTATGACTTAATTATAATAAATGTGTATTTCTTTTAACTTTAAAAAAAAGATTTTTTAGTAATTTTGAATTGTATCTAAATATCACATGTCTTATTAAAATTCTTGTATCTAAAATTAATATAATTATTTTTATACATATATTTAATTGATTTGTAATTTGATTGTGCTAATCTACAGTGTTATAAATCACAAGAATCAATATTATACAAAAAAAATTCACTTTATTATCCATATTAAATTTGAACATGCTTTCAGTATAATATCTATTTTCTATGAATATATTATATAATCATATATTATATTTTCTAATTAATATATATAATCTAAAATATTTAATTAAATATTAATTTTAAATCTATTTATTTTTATTTTTATTTTATTTTCACTCTTTCTTAAATTATTTTTTTAATTATACAAAATTATTAAAATAAATATTTAATTTTATTAACATTAAAATTTGTTAAAAATCTATAACAAAAAAATTTTTTTAGTTTAATATTTAACAAATTTATAAATAATAAAATTTAATAATTTAATATTTAGTAATTTTAATGTTTATTTTAATAATTTTGTACAATTAAAAAAATCAAGTACATTTATTAAATCTAATTTCTTTTCAGATATTAAGTTTAATTCCACAGTTCTTTGACCATAAATTTTAGCTGAGTTATCATTGTCCAACAAGATCTCTCTGTTGTTCACTTCTTCAGATATTTTATAACCATTCAAGTGATTTCTCATGTGTTGTCATGTTGAATTTTGTAACCATGTCAATATGTATATTTTATATTTTTTTTTGCGCCATAGTAATAACTAGGTCATTTTCTTTCACTAAGTTAGCATTTGGTACTTTTTTTTTTAAAAGTCTACATTCTTTAATATAATGTCCTTTTTTGGGATAATGATCACACTCTCTTTGTCTCTTCTTATCTTGCTTTGGATTTTTTGAGAACTTTCTTTTCTTCTTATTGGTTTTGTTTTCACCAATATGATTCACTTAGAACTTTCAGAAAGATATACAACATCATGTTTTCGAGTTTCTTTCTTTTCACGCATATGCCTTAGTAATTTCTCAATTGTGAAGTTCTCACCAAGATGTAAAAATTTTCTCTATAATCATTTCAAGATGAAGATAATTTTAAAATAATTGCTCCAATTTGTAATGATTTAGATATCACTACTTGTAGATTACGAAATCTACTTACCAGGATTTTTAATTTATAAATTTGATCTATAACAGGCATAGTATTAACTATGATAAATTCAAAATACTTTAATATAATGAACTTATCTATTTCATGTAGCTCAATGTTGTACTTTTCTTTCGAATTCCAAATCTTTCATCGTGATTCAATTGACATGTAGAGATCATAGAATCCATCGGATTAAGTATTGAGATTGCTTTTTCGATTGAGTGATGCAATCTCTAGTAGTTTTTTTTAGCATTTTATTTTAATAAATATTAGTAGTTCTCTTAAGTAAATTGAGGTTTTCACAGCAAATCTATTTTATTTGGTGTTGTCTTAAAGTTGTTGTGTGTTCAAGATATTTTTAAGGAAATTCAGACAATGAGAAGAAAATCCAGAAGCAATTAGGGAAGGCGGCACCTAACGCCCACACATTGACACCGAGCGCCCAGGAGAGACAAAAGAGGGGTGCCCAGCACCCACGCAGTGACACTCAGTACCTTCCTCTAGCGCCTAATGCCACTTCCACATTCCCAAGTGCCCAAGAGTTTCTTCACGTCTAGGTCACCAAAGCCAAGCACCCAACCTTGACACCTAACGCCTTTGAAGAAGAACAAAGCAATAACCACAATTGGCGCTCAGTGCCTATGATCAGAAACACATCAAAAAGCGCTGGCGCCTAGCGCCACGGGCCAGCGCCCATCGCCTGTCCATTCATTCAAGGCCCAGTATTCTTTCAGCAAAAATAGCATGGTCATTTGACACGACCCACACACTAAAAATTTATCAAGATTTGATTTCAGTTAATTTAAATTAGAAAGATTATGTTTAGTTTATTTTATTTTTCTAGGAAAGATAAGATTTGGTTTAGTTTTAAATTTAAAAATTAGGTTAGGATATATGATATAAATAAGCTAGAAAAGAGAGGTTTTAGTATACGGTAGTCATCAGCGTATTTTCATCTTTTGTTTTTGTTTATTTTTATGACTCACTAATTCCTTTGTGTTAGGCTTAGGAGTTCTGTTTAGTTTTATGGATTGATAATGATTGGTTTTTTATCTTTATTAATGCATTGATACTTTCAAGAACTTGGGTTTTATTTTATTCTAAATGATTAGAGGTATTGAAAAATATTTATAGTCTGTTTTGGATTCCTTTATTATATTGGGAAAGCTATTATTGGGACTAGTTTGAAACTCATTCTCGTAAGGTTTCAATTGTTTAGGAATAGCTTTGAATGTATATTATATTAAATCAGAATTGTACTTTAACCCTCTTATTGCAAACTAATTGATCACACTACAAGAAAAATGGCGATTAGCTACCACAAAAATAGTCGTTAAATTATTGATAATCTGATGCAAAATATAATTTGTGACGGATTAGCTGCTGCCTAGCAACTATATTAGCTGCTGCCTAGCAACTAATGCTTTCCTCGCTAATTACAAGTCGCAGATCAATGAGGCAAACACAACAGTCGCTAATTCATCGGAAATTCTTTTAGCTACCGAATATAGTTACAAATCCATCACTAAAGTAAAAGCTAATTCCATAGAAGGAATAGACAAAACGGTAGTCGTTAATTGGCAACAAACTCTACTGTAGTAGACTCATCGCTAAATCCAAGTTAACTTCGTAGACGAAATGGAATGCTTAGTTGATGCTAATTAGAGAGAAATTTTTTCGAACCTAACTCGTCGCAAGTTGTCCGCTAATATGATCGCAAATCTATCATATTTTGTAGCAAATCTATAGCTAATCTTTAAAAATCCTTAATCAAATTTGTAGGTATTTTGTCACTAAACCAAAGCTATTCTAAATGAGAAAGCAAAATTACAAAGTAGTCGCTAATTTTCTAGAAAATAATATGTAGTCAATTAGTTGCAACACTATCGCAAATGTCATCACAAATTCCTTTTAAACGTAACAAATCGATAAGTATCTCATAAATATTTCAGTCGCAATGGAGTCTTTAATTTGTCACCATCATCAATAACGAGTATATCGCTAATGTTTTCCGAAATATTAGTTAGAATACCAATTTTGTTGCTATACTAAAATAAATCTCATATTATTTTTTTATTTTAGTTATTGAACTAAAATTATAACACATAAAAATAAAATTAGTTCATTAAAATTATACATATTTAAAAAATTTAAAATCATGTTTAAAGAAATTAGGTATTAAAACTTAACCTAATAATAACCAAGCCTTTGGGTTTGATCAAATGATATTCTATCTATTTAATAGATCTAAAAAACATGACTTAATTAGTAAACTAACAAAGAAAAAAGTTCAATCACAATATCATATAATAGTAAGTATTCACTCACTTCTGTAGAGATGTATCAATTTGGCTGCACAAATGTGATCATGTTTCTATAAAATTTATTATACATTACACATTTTTAAAAAATAAAAAATACAAACAATACCTAAGACTTGGCATATCAATTGCATAAAGAACATGTCTACCAGTTCTACCTTTAGTTTCACCAATGTTATTACTTATACTGTGATTAAACTGCAAAAATATCAAAAAAAGTAATATCAGTAAATAACATCCTAGAGAAAGGCTAATTAAAGAAAGACTCCAAATACATCTTAGAGTAATTACCTAACACCAATAATGTCACGAAATTCATCATCCATGCTTCGAAGCATATCGTTGTGAAAATCATGTCAGGGGAAGCTCAAGAATATGGCAATACTGTTCCCACTCTTTTTCCTTTTTAATCAGATTTTGGATATACTTTGACTGTATCATAAAATTTGCAGGATGATGATTAGTAATGTCAGTTGGCATTAAACTGAATTCTTTTTTTGTTGACAAATAATAATAATAATAATAATAATAATAATAATAATAATAATAATAATAATAATAATAATAATAATAATAATAACTAACAAAATTATAACACAAAAAATTAATTTTAACCATAAAACAAGAAGCAACTTTAAGTATTAAAACAAAGTGCTGATTACGAATCAACCTGCTTTAGAAAAGGGATGCATGTCATTGTGACAATTCAACTATCAATACCATATGGAATGTTAAAAAGGGCTGCATGTCATTGTGACAATTCAACTATCAATACCATAAGAAAAGGAAACAAACTATATTTATTAATCTTAAATATAGAGCTTCATATGCTACTTGCCTATTTGATATATATATAATTTTAGGTTATGTTGTTATATCTTTTATAAATTGGTCTTTTCTTGTGCCAATGTATCTATCTTCAATGTTATATTCATAATTCAAGCCACGAAACAAAGGGGATTTGAGAAGTAAAATTTGGCAAAAGATTATGTTGCATGAAGTATTGAAATTCTACATGCTGAAAATTAGTCCACAAAAATGATTTAATAGAACAAAAATCACGTCATTCTAAAAATAATTACCATACTCTTCTCTCTTCGCAATCTTGTATCAATGGGCGGGCAACTTTCTCTTTCATTTTGTCATAGACTCCATTATAATTAAATACAATTGGATCATCTTCCAAGGCTTTCTTTTGTGGCTCCTCAACCTTTAAGTTTAACAAACAACACCCACACCCACAAGGATGTGAGATTATATTTACTTAAACAAATAAACTAAAAAATATAATAACCATGTAATTCACATGTTCTATTATACTTGAGAAGCATCAACTTACGTCCTTAAAAGTCTTTTTCTTGCTAGTTTGGAGAGCGATTTCTCTCTTGACATCATTCTCTTCATCATTATTGAATCCAAAAGGTGATGCAAGGAGGGGCCTTTTTGGCTGCTGCTTCTGTTTTACTGGCCTAAGGTTTAAGTCGTGCTTGCTCATTCACCTACCTTATTTGCCTCTATTTGAACAAAGTAAAGAAAACACTCTTTTTATGAATCCAAATTAATTTGTATCAATCTGTAAGGCTTTAATCACCACAATTTACACGAAAAAATATTTTTAAAAAAGAAAAGCAATTGATATTACTCGAAGAACAAATAAAGACAAGTTCCTGTAGCTATCAAAGTCAAGTAAGACGAAGAGGTCAATCAACAATGGAAAATGGAATCATTGACAACCAAAAAGATTGAAGAATGAAACAGATGAAGTAGTGTATAGTGTATAACAATGCTTCTACACAAGTGTAGCATGCAATCACTAATTTTCTGTTAACTAATTTAAAGGGATATTAAGCATAACAAATGGGAATAGAAACATATAAAGATGGGAAATAACAGGAAGGCAACGAGCCAATTGCAGTACAGTTCACCTTACTTGTCAATCCTTAGTATGAATAACTATAATACTTGAACAAGATGACGCAGCGAACAGTGCAATATTGTTTGTGCTTGAGGAGAGGGCCCAAAACATAGAAATTCTAAAGTAGATGAAAATGACATTCTCTAAGAAACACCAACTACTACACCAGCATTTGAAAGAAGTCCTAGAGGATATACTTTCACGATCAAACTCCAGCTCGGGATCCAACTAAAATATTGAGTCCGAAATCAGCAAATTTAACTGATTCCAGAATAAAGGAATGGTTGAATTTTTTCAATAGCTAGAAGTATTGTTTATCTTGATAGTAAATATATTTAGCAAATATACTTAAGTTGATGAGAGTATCTTTCAATAAACATAAGTAGAAAGAAACAGAACAAAACAACACAACTTCCTAACCAAGTGAATAGCAGCCATTAGAACAGTAGTGAAGATTAAAAAAATTAAAATTAAGAACAAAAATAATAGAACCAATAAATTAAAATCAATAACAATTAATAAATTCAAAATAAAAATAATAGTAGCAGCAGCCAATAGTGATGAACAATAAATTAAAAATCAACAACAAAAATTAGCAACAGTGAAGAACAACAAATTAAGAACAAAAAATCAAGAACAACAAACAATAGCAAGAAACCAAGAACAACAAATAAATAGCAGTGAAGAACAACAAACCATAGCAAGAACAGAGATAATCAAGAAACAAAACACAATAGCAAGAACAGAGAAATCAAAAAGCAAAAATAGCAAGAGACTGAATCCGAAATTGAAGAACCAACCTGACTCATAGGCTCCATTCTTGATGAGTTGATGTTGGAGTGGTAGACTGCAAGGAGGACGATGGAGAGAGAGAGAGAGAGAGAGAGAGAGAGAGAGAGGCACTACGAGAATGACAACGTACTACACTGTTGCCGAAGAGTTACTGCGGCATGTGTGGAGTCGTAAAGGACGATGGCCTGTTGCTGGCCTTGCCGAGGAGGACGACAAAGACAGAAAGCCGCTACAAGAAAGGGAGAGGAAGAGGATAGGGTCGCAGGACGCAAGCCAGGGTTAGTGCTATCCGACAGCGACGATGGCGGAGCAGTGAGAGGACGATAGGGGATGCTGAGTCTCTGACTGTGGGTATGGGAGTCTGACGCAAAAAGTATTGAAGAGACAATATCAATGAGGGTTAGATCATTTGGAGTTGTTTCAAATAATAATTTTTATTTGTCTTTCTCTTTTTATGACGATGACTACAATGACAAAAGAAAAAGGTGCTATATGTAATTTTTTATTTTTTATTTTTTGGTGACATATGTAATTTTTTATTTGAAATAATGAAAAGGACGTTTATAAGTGTGTTTTCTATTTTTGGAATTAAATATTTTTTAAAATTAATATAACTTATTTTATTTTTGAGTTATTATTTTTTTAATTTTTATTTTGATTTTTTGAAAAAGAATTTAATTTTTTTAAAAAATTATAAGATAAATAAGATTTTTTTATAAATACAAAAATATTTATGTAAATGTCAATAATCTTATATTAAAATAAATAAAATAAAATAATTTGTATTACTCTTTTAATTTAAGAATATTTTTATATTTTATAATTTATATTTTCATACCCAAAATCTCATAAATCTATTCAATTTAAATTTATATTATTGAATATTTTGTATATAATAAAATTTATTTAAAGTATAATTTATAGAATACTGTATATCATATAAACAAATAGTAAGCAGTATTCAGCATTCAAATCTCATCTCGTATATGCAATAATTCATTGACTAGTGACAAACTATTAAACAGAACTCCGATTCATAACAAATTAATTCTTGACTTGTCGAGTTTAGAAATATTATAAAAAAAACCAAGAATGGTTAGCTATATATATATATTGATTACTTCTTGTATCAATGTAGTTTAGTTATTGAAAATTGAGTTAATATTTAATTTGGTCCCTAAAATTTGAGGTCAAATTTAAATTGATCCCTAAAATTACAATTTACTCAATTTGAACCCTAAAATTTACAACAGTAACTCACATTAATCCCTGAACTAATTTTTGTGAATGACATGTTGATTTTGCATATTAATTTGTCAAGATTTAGGCTCCTCGTCTAAGTTTCATGTGATTGAGATCTACTAGACCTCCTATAAATTTAAAGGACTCCCAACATCCTCACGAAGACGACAATAACAAGTTCAATTTGAAAACTTTAGAACTTTAGAGCAACAATCAAGCTTCTGAAAGCTCTAATAGATCTTGATCACATGGAACCTGTAATACCCTAACTACCAAAGCTCACGCTTCCGGCTGCGCGACTCTGATAGCTCGGACATTACGACGACACTTATATTATTTAATACTAAAATATGAGCCTATTTAAAACTTTAAACCGTAATACCACTCCCAAAAATACTTTTGCTATACAACGTACATACATACATACCATACAACTTACAGAAACTCATAAAGAATACATCCATATACATACATACATGTATATAAATATTATTACAAGCATTAACCAATATAATCCCTATCCCTCTTACAGAATATATCAAGATAAAGGCGAAGGTACAATAAACCATAACTAGAACAATACAGAGCATCTCAACAACAACAAATAAACTCTTCGTAACTTCTGCGCCCATATCCTGAAAGGGGAAAAATATAAGGGGAGTGAGAACATCATCCTTGAAAGGGTTCTCAGTAGAGGGTTTTTGGGAATTACTGTAATAGGATACATGAAGATAACCGCACCAGTGATTAATAACCGTCTCATGCCTCTTTTCAAAAACAACGATTTACAATGAAAGTACAGTCAGAAATCTTTTCTAAAAGAGGAACTATTCAATTCTCAAAGACTCAAAAGCCTTTCAAAAAGGTTTAACCATGCTGAACCAAATTAGCATTTCATACTTCTCCAAACCAAAAACACAAAACCGAAACCAATCATTGGTCCATCTCATTTCAACCATGGCCCTAGGCCCAAACAATCCAACCATCAACCAATCACCACAAACCAACGGAGTCCCAGTTGCAAACACAGATAGGAAGTTCAAGCACAAACAAACAATTACAGCAAGTAGAACAATTAGCAGTTAATCACATAGGCAAACCAAGTATAATATGCACACCCAAACAATATCACATAGATGCATATGATGCATGCCTGTCCCTAGTGGCTGATGATATCATATGTCGGTTATATAGCCAACCCGACACGTCCTGGTAGCTAACCATGGACAGAAACACCCATCGCGGAGCAAGTAGGTTTGAGCTACAACCCCATTGCTACTACCCGCTCAACCCAGAGCCAGTGGAATAACCACTACTGCAGCTACTACCCAGGCGGGTGTTTAAAAGCTCAACCTGGAGCAAGTGGGACGAACCACAACCCTTGCTACTACCCAGGTATCTCAAGCATATATTCATTCAGTCCCAGCCATGGATCAACATCCATCTCAGCCATCCGGCTTAAATTCATAATTCATAGTCAGCCATACAGCCCATAACTCATTCGGCAATCAGCCATAAATCAATATCATACACAGCCATTCCGGCTCACGATTCAATCCAGAACCAGCCAATATTCATAATCATACACACCCATTTCGGCCCATAACAAAACAGCACTTCCACCATTCAACATCATCAAATTCATAAAACCGGCATTTAAGCCACAAATCACTTTTCTCAAGCCATTTTACTTTGAAATCAAATTTTAATTCTTTTCAGCCTTGGCTTTAAAGATCTCATTTCTCAAATCATCTCAGGCTCATAAGCCAAATTTACTCAAAGTGAGTTCCCTGTTTAAAACAAAGCCACTCTCGGCATTCTCTTTCCAAAACTTCCAAAACCATGGCAAATTAAGGATTTATTTCAAAGTATTCAAAACCACCCGTCCAACAATGGGATTTTATAATAAAAGCTTCTCGGCAGAGTCCCAAGTCTTTAGGGAAGGTCAACCTATATCAATTCCTTAAAATTCATTGAAACTCTTAAAATCATGGATTCTCGGTTCAAGTAAATAAAACTGAATTTATTATGAAACCGACCATACAAAATCACAAGTTTCAACCCGGTCCAAAAATCAACTCATTTGAAAAGGAACCGGTTTATTTGAATCAAACCACTTTCAGGTTTCTTTTTGGAACCCATTTTTCTAACTCTTCCAAAATGCCTCAAACTTAATTACTCAATCAAAAGTCTAGATTCCTTTGAAATCACTAAAAGCTCCTTTTTATATTGAAATCAATATTAGAGCATCATTCTTTCCTTTAGTGATTCAAACGGTAAAAATAGTTTATTTCTAATAAGTCAAACTCAAGGCATAAAGTTCACCAAATAAATTAAGCTTGAAAATATAAATATTCTCTTAATAAATCAAATAATACAACTTCTCAAATCCAACCTTTTTTAAATAAATTTTGAAACAAGACTAGGATTTTGTAGAAATTTCGGCAACACCTCCCCTAAAACTTGGACTTTTTCCACCCGGTTCGGGTCCCAACTAAACTATTTCTCATTCCTTTTCAACAGCTCAAAACCAGAAATCAATTCAAAGCAAGCTAAATCCAACAGTCACCTTAGTGGCATATCTCAAGAAAACCATTTCAAAATCAACCGATTTAACTCATTTCCAAAGCTTTAAAGAAACAGTTCAGTAACAAATCATTTGTCCAAGATCAAGTCAATTAAAGTAAACCAGGCTGAATTCAAAAGTGCATTCGACTTTTCACATCATCAAATAATTGACTCACATCAAATCAATCCTCAACGGATTAAACTCAGATTTCAAATCTTTAAAGAATCACTTCAAACATTGCATTTCACAAAGCCGCACAACAATTCAACCAAACCAACATCCATAATCACTCAAGTCAATCAAATAACACATAAGGCAGATACATTCACCAAATACACAATATCTCACAACAGTATCCATATGTAATAATTCCAATACTTAAAACATAGTTTTTGGAAAGCGCCCCTACCTCAAAACGTAAATTCCATAACTCAAACGCGTCACAGAGTCCTTTCCGCCTCAACCCAAAATCATCAACAACCGCAACCTCAGCTTCAAGCCACATCCGCAATAACCATAGCGACACTAATCGCAACATACAATAATCACGACTCGATCCCACGTTACCAAAACTCATATTCATTAACCAAACACAACGAAATACTAACGCGAAGCTTTTTGAAACATACTTACTTACCGAAACGAAGAAGGAACGGATGAATCGAACAACGGCGGTCTCCGAACCGGTTCGACGGCAGCTTTAATCGTGACCCGCAATAACCGGAGCTTGACCCTATGTTACAAAACCTCAGAATCTGTGCCCAAATATAACAGCATATTGATTTTTAAGAGCTCCGGAATGAAGATGCTTACCGCGAGAAAAGATTAAAGACTGAATCAAACTGCAGAAGTTCCGGTGATGGTGCCGGCGGCCGCAACAGCTTCTCCGGCAACCATACATGACATGAGACAACCTCTGTTGCAGCTGGTTGGGCAGCGGCAGCTTTCGACGACCATAGAAGCTCCGGCGGACAGAACAGCGGCACGACTTCTCCCTCCTTTCACGGTTTCCCATGACGGCAACCAATCCAGCTCCGGTGACGGTGCGCTCGCAGAAACAGTGCCCAGGCGCGCCGGCGACGACACAAGGCAGCGTCCCTTTCCCTCTTCTCGCGCGCCAGCTTCGGTGGGTTAGCAGTGACTGAGGTGCGGCGCGACTCTCTCTTCTCCGTGGTACAGTGGCGGAAATAGAGGCAGTAGACCGGCGACGGCGGTGGTGAAGCCCGACGCGTCGTCGCGGTTCTCCTCCCTCTCCTTGTCTTCTCCTCCTGGCGCGACACAGACTCCCTCTCCCTTCTCTGCTTCTGTTTCGGTTTCTTTCATGGGAGGAGGGGAAACTGTACGTGTGTGATGGCTGCGCAGCAAGACAGTGAAGAAGGGGTTTAGGGCTGCGCAGCGTTGAAGAGGAGGAATGGAGGCTGCTGCTTGGTTCCCTTTTCCCTAATGCTACTGCGCGTGAATGGAGAAAGGGGAAGAGGTGCGTTACTGCTGAGGCAAGGAAGGAGGGTTGGGGTGTGGCTGCTAAGGGCTAGGGTGATTAGGATTTCATTTCCAAAAGTTAGGGTTAGGGGTATTTTAGTAATTTCAGATGAAATTGGGAGTAATAATATAGTAATTGAAACCCAAATTAAATCCAACACTAATTGTATATAGAAAATACTATTTGCTCATCAATTTTACAAATTATTTTCCATAAAATGCCCAAATCAAAATAATTAGAAATAATATAATTAAACCCTTTATTTTCCAAAGTAGCAGTATTAATATTTAAAATATTACTTATCTAATCTAAGTCATATAAAATCCTTATTATTTCACAACTACCAACTTTATAATTTGAATATAGGAAATAATCCAATAATTATAAAATTGGATAATAAATCATAACTTGTCTCAAATTCAATAAATAACAACTTGCCTTAATTATCTTTAATAAAATAATCTCTGAAATTAAGGCTATAAATAACTATATGATTTGAGACTTGATCATAATAAGAATTTTCTAAAGTTATGGGTCTTACATTCTACCCACCTTATAAAAATTTTCGCCCTCGAAAATTGATACAAAACGAAAGAAATTTCATAACAGTTCATCCTTGAACACGTTTAAGAAAGAAACAAAAATATCTCATCGTATAAACATATATACGATTTTCAAATACTTTGATTATCATATGCATAAGGATGCAAAGGTAGGAGTGTGATTGCAAAGCAAACATTACAAGATAGGCTCAATGCACAAGGTCATATGATCTCAAAGCTTTACAAAAACTTGAAGTGCCAAAATAGGGTGCAAATCAAGATAGGCGTTCACAAAGCAAAGTGGTAATTAGTGTGGTAAAAGGCTGCAAAGCATGTTGGTATTTAAACAGTGGCATAACGTTCGCTGACAATTCTCGTTCCCACTTCAGAACTTCAATTTCCCAACTCCACCAATCATTTTACAACCTCATAGCCAATCATAAGCCTAACAACCGCAAACTCGTTCGCAAGGAACAGAACACCCACAACTCATAACGTTTTACACCTACCGCTTCACCTTCCATACACACATATCACGTCTTAAAGAACTAACGCATCGCGTTACTACTTCTACAAATCGCACGTGATATCAAACGATTCTCGAGTCTACTCAGAAGAATGAAAGATCTTAGAAAGGAGAGATAATTGTCAAGGATAATACTCGTAGATTTAAGAGAACGTATCCAATTCCGGATAAACAAGGATACTCAAGCAATGAAGCTTGCTAGACACAATTCAATTGACAACTTCAAAGATAACCCTTGAATCAAAGAAATCCAATAGGATCAATAAAAAGAAGGATCAGCGCATTAGTGTGAAACAAATCCAAGTTGAGTCGAAGTATGAGGTTTACAAAAGAGAATATTTCAAACCCAAGACAAAGCTCACAGAACTCAAAATCACGATTAAAATACTTCCGAATTCATTGTTCATAAAAGAATCGAAAACTTGCGGAAAAACCACTTCGCAGTCTGAAATAGAAGGTTAAGTAACAACATCCTTCAAGAGAGTAACAAAAGCATTATCGTGTCTTTGCTTTAATGCAAATTCATGTTAAAGTAGACTTTGTAGAGTTCTAAAACAAAATGCACACAAGTTTGACTAATAGCTAAAATATTTCCTCAAATATTTTAGAAAGATAGTTAGGTGCACAACCTAACCAAAACCAATTTATAAAACTCGGGAGAGAAATCAAATGCTTGTTCAAAAATTTCCAAAGTCCATATTTAACAAGCGTGTATAAAAGTTTTAGCAAGTACGAAAGAGGAAGTTAAACTCTTTTTAGAAAAGAAATTCCGAGGTAAAAATTTGCTTACAATTTGGTAAAGGAAATAAGTTGTGCATTACAAACGAATCGGTTTCCACTAAACAAGGAAGTTCTCCAAAACCTCATTTAAAATAGCACATGCTGATTTTTAAATTAACTTCATCAAAATTGAATAATGGTTTCAATCTCAATCAAGCAACAGAAAGTAAAATTCCGTTTAATATTTCTTCAAAGAGAATTCAAAACTTCTTTAAAAAGTTCAAA
Source organism: Arachis ipaensis (assembly GCF_059453495.1). Classification (NCBI taxonomy): domain Eukaryota; kingdom Viridiplantae; phylum Streptophyta; class Magnoliopsida; order Fabales; family Fabaceae; genus Arachis; species Arachis ipaensis. Next base: position 55,452,343 of record NC_142438.1, read on the forward strand.
ACAAGACTCCAAAAGTGTTCTTGAAATCACTATCTCAGAAGAACATTCAAGAAGTTTAAGATGTACTAAAAAGGAGTCAAGCCATACAAGAAAGGATCTTAAACCAAAGTAGTCCAAACAAGATTCACTAGGCATGAGTCATCAAACAAGCTTTCAATTGATCCAAAAGAATACAAAAGTCATAGGAAAAGACAACTTAATCATTAGTAATTTCTCAAGGATAAATCTTTAACTAAAAACTCTTGTAGAGAAAATGAGAGAATAAACAATGCACTAATTTGAAACGAATCAAACTGACTCACATACAGATGAGATTCACAAGAGAGGACAAACCAAGATCAATGGTAATTTCACAAGATGTAAAAGATTAGTTAAAAACAGAATCACGTATGACATTCATAGAGGTGAAAAACTTAAGAAGGAACGAGTCCGTTCATAAGAAGAAAGCTATGAGGCCAACATTTTCAAAAAAACAACAATGGCATAAACCATGTAGTATGCTAAATCAAACTCAAACCAAAATGAATTAAGTAAATTTTATCAAACGAAACTCAACCGGGATAAAAGCGAGAAATCCCCTTTCTTTCCAGAATTTTGAAAAACACCCCAAATACATAATCAAACGAAGATGTACATTGGAACTATAGTAAAATTACTAGAAAGTCAATTTACTTTTAAAGTAAGTGCAATTCCGTAAATCAGTAAAAGTACAGGCGAGGTATTAAAATAAGTAGTTGTTAAACTGTGTAAGAAATCTTCAAAGTTTCACATATAGATAAGTATACATCTATTCAACAGCAGTTTTCATAAAAATCTCAAAATTGGCTGTGATCACTATCAAATAAGAGAAAAAGTGAATCAACAATTTCTCTAAGAATGTACTCGAAATCAGGAGTCAAAAGGTACAGTGCATTAGGACCAGTTCAATACCATATCAAAGAATACAAGAATCAGGAAGAACTCAAACAGAGGAAGATAGATGCAACAAAGATTTCAAACAAGCATTTGCACTTAAGATCAATCAAGAAGGCATATGAATAGAGGAATAGAGTTGAAAAAAATCAAACTACTTCTCAAAAGAATTAGCAAACAAGAATTTCAAGTTAGGATATGAAGGAACAGGTCAACTCGAACAGAATTCAAGACACACAACTGAATAGCCTCGAGAAATAGTTTCCAACGTTGCCAAAATCCGCGATTCAATATACTCAAAACTCGTATATCATCTATGATAACCCATTAGTGCTTTCATGTACATAATTCACTAGTATTAAGCCGGCCAAACTTAATACCAAGAATTATACAATGCAAGACTAACGGCGTTAATTAATAGATCGTCGTGTGCATAAAGCTCTAATTCTCGTCATTCGACAAGACCTAGTACATGACAACGCTCAGAGTATGCAATCAAAGCATAGTCGGTCCATTCCTCAGGCTCTACAGCAAGGACTGCTCTGATACCATAATGTAATACCCTAACTACCAAAGCTCACGCTTCCGGCTGCGCGACTCTGATAGCTCGGACATTATGACGACACTTATATTATTTAATACTAAAATATGAGCCTGTTTAAAACTTTAAACCGTAATACCACTCCCAAAAATACTTTTGCTATACAACGTACATACATACATACCATACAACTTAGAGAAACTCATAAAGAGTACATCCATATACATACATACATGTATATAAATATTATTACAAGCATTAACCAATATAATCCCTATCCCTCTTACAGAATATATCAAGATAAAGGCGAGGGTACAATAAACCATAACTAGAACAATACAGAGCATCTCAACAACAACAAATAAACTCTTCGTAACTTCTGTGCCCATATCCTGAAAGGGAAAAAATGTAGGGGGGTGAAAACATCATCCTCGAAAGGATTCTCAATAGAGGATTTTTGGGAATTACTGTAATAGGATACATGAAGATAACCGCACCAGTGATTAATAACCGTCTCATGCCTCTTTTCAAAAACAACGGTTTACAATGAAAGTAAAGTCAGAAATCTTTTCTAAAAGAGGAACCATTCAATTCTTAAAGACTCAAAAGCCTTTCAAAAAGGTTTAACCATGCTGAACCAAATTAGCATTTCATACTTTTCCAAACCAAAAACACAAAACCAAAACCAATCATTGGTCCATCTCATTTCAACCATGGCCCTAGGCCCAAACAATCCAACCATCAACCAATCACCACAAACCAATGGAGTCCCAGTTGCAAACACAGATAGGAAGTTCAAGCACAAACAAACAATTACAGCAAGTAGAACAATTAGCAGTTAATCACATAGCCAAACCAAGTACAATATGCACACCCAAACAATGTCACATAGATGCATATGATGCATGCCTGTCCCTAGTGGCTGATGATATCATCTGTCGGTTATATAGCCAACCCGACACGTCCTGGTAGCTAACCATGGACAGAAACACCCATCGCGGAGCAAGTAGGTTTGAGCTACAACCCCATTGCTACTACCCGCTCAACCCAGAGCCAGTGGAATAACCACTACTGCGGCTACTACCCAGGCGGGTGTTTAAAAGCTCAACCTGGAGCGAGTGGAATCACCACTACTACCGCTACTACCCAGGCGTCACAGTCTCTGACCTGGAGCAACTCAAGCATATATTCATTCAGTCCCAGCCATGGATCAATATCCATCTCAGCCATCCGGCTTAAATTCATAATTCATAGTCAGCCATACGGCCCATAACTCATTCGGCAATCAGCCATAAATTAATATCACACACAGTCATTCCGGCTCATGGTTCAATCCAGAACCAGCCAATATTCATAATCATACACAGCCATTCCGGCCCATAACAAAATAGCACTTCCACCATTCAACATCATCAAATTCATAAAACCGACATTTAAGCCACAAATCACTTTTCTCAAGCCATTTTACTTTGAAATCAAATTTCAACTCTTTTCAGCCTTGGCTTTAAAGATCTCATTTCTCAAATCATCTCAGGCTCATAAGCCAAATTTACTCAAAATGAGTTTCCTGTTTAAAACAAAGCCACTCTCGACATTCTCTTTCCAAAACTTCCAAAACCATGGAAAGTTAAGGATTTATTTCAAAGTATTCAAAACCACCCGTCTAACAATGGGATTTTATAATAAAAGCTTCTCGGCAGAGTCCCAAGTCTTTAGGGAAGGTCAACCTATATCAATTCCTTAAAATTCATTGAAACTCTTAAAATCATGGATTCTCGGTTCAAGTAAATAAAACTGAATTTATTATGAAACCGACCATACAAAATCACAAGTTCCAACCCGGTCCAAAAATCAACTCATTTGAAAAGGAACCGGTTTATTTGAATCAAACCACTTTCAGGTTTCTTTTTGGAATCCATTTTTCTAACTCTTCCAAAATGCCTCAAACTTAATTACTCAATCAAAAGTCTAGATTCCTTTGAAATCACTAAAAGCTCCTTTTTATATTAAAATCAATATTAGAGCATCATTCTTTCCTTTAGTGATTCAAACGGTAAAAATAGTTCATTTCTAAATAAGTCAAACTCAAGGCATAAAGTTCACCAAATAAATTAAGCTTGAAAATATAAATATTCTCTTAATAAATCAAATAATACAACTTCTCAAATCCAATCCTTTTTAAATAACTTTTCAAACAAGACTAGGATTTTGTAGAAATTTCGGCAATACCTCCCTTAAAACTTGGACTTTTGCCACCCGGTTCGGGTCCCAACTAAACCGTTTCTCATTCCTTTTCAACAGCTCAAAACCAGAAATCAATTCAAAGCAAGCTAAATCCAACAGTCACCTCAGTGGTATATCTCAAGAAAACCATTTCAAAATCAACTCAATATCAACCGATTTAACTCATTTCCAAAGCTTTAAAGAAATGGTTCAGTAACAAATCATTTGTCCAAGATCAAGTCAATTAAAGTAAACCAGGCTGAATTCAAAAGTGCATTCGACTTTTCACATCATCAAATAATTGACTCAAATCAAATTAATCCTCAACGGATTAAACTCAGATTTTAAATCTTTAAAGAATCACTTCAAACATTACATTTCACAAAGCCGCACAACAATTCAACCAAACCAACATCCATAATCACTCGAGTCAATCAAATAACACATAAGGCAGATACAATCACCAAATACACAATATCTCACAATAGTATCTATATGTAATAATTTCAATACTTAAAACATAATTTTTGGAAAGCGCCCCTACCTCAAAACGCAAATTCCATAACTCAAACGCGTCACAGAGTCCTTTCCGCCTCAACCTGAAATCATCAACAACTGCAACCTCAGCTTCAAGCCACATCCGCAATAACCATAGCGACACTAATCGCAACATACAATAATCACGACTCGATCCCACGTTACCAAAACTCATATTCATTAACCAAACACAACGAAATACTAACGCGAAGTTTTTCGAAACATACTTACTTACCGAAACGAAGAAAGAACGGATGAACCGAACAACGGCGGTCTCCGAACCGGTTCGACGACAGCTTTAATCGTGACCCGCAATAACCGGAGCTTGACCCTATGTTACAAAACCTCAGAATATGTGCCCAAATATAACAGCATATTGATTTTCAAGAGCTCCGGAATGAAGAAGCTTACCGCGAGAAAGGATTAAAGACTGAATCAAACTGCAGAAGTTCCGGTGATGGTGCCGGCGGCCACAACAGCTTCTCCGGCAACCATACACGACATGAGACAACCTCTGTTGCAGCTGGTTGGGCAGCGGCAGCTTCCGACGGCCGTAGAAGCTCCGGCGGACAGAACAGCGGCACGACTTCTCCCTCCTATCACGGTTTCCCCCGGTGACGGTGCGCTCGCAGCAACAGTGCCCAGGCGCGCCGGCGACGACACAAGACAGCGTCCCTTTCCCTCTTCTCGCGCGCCAGCTTTGGTGGGTCAGCAGTGACTGAGGTGCGGCGCGACTCTCTCTTCTCCGTGGTACAGCGGCGGAAATAGAGGCAGTAGACCGGCGACTGGGTGGCGCGACGACACGGCTCCTCATGCGCGGCGATCCGGCGACGCGAAGCGACGGCGGTGGTGAAGCCCGACGCGTCGCCGCGGTTCTCCTCCCTCTCCTTGTCTTCTCCTCCTGGCGCGACACAGACTCCCTCTCCCTTCTCTGCTTCTGTTTCGGTTTCTTTCATGGGAGGAGGGGAAACCGTACGTGTGTGATGGCTACGCAGCAAGACAGTGAAGAATGGGGTTGGGGCTACGCAGCGTTGAAGAGGAGGAATGGAGGCTGCTGCTTGGTTCCCTTTTCCCTAATGCTACTGCGCGTGAATGGAGAAATGGGAAGAGGTGCGTTACTGTTGAGGCAAGGAAGGAGGGTTGGGGTGTGACTACTAAGGGCTAGGGTGATTAGGATTTCATTTCCAAAAGTTAGGGTTAGGGGCATTTTAGTAATTTTATATAAAATTGGGAGTAATAATATAGTAATTGAAACCTAAATTAAATCCAACACTAATTATATATAGAAAATACTATTTGCTCATCAATTTTACAAATTATTTTCCATAAAATGCCCAAATTAAAATAATTAAAAATAATATAATTAAGCCCTTTTATTTTCCAAAGTAGCAGTATTAATATTTAAAATATTACTTATCTAATCCAAGTCATATAAAATCCTTATTATTTCACAATTACCAACTTTATAATTTGAATATAGGAAATAATCCAATAATTATAAAATTGGATAATAAATCATAACTTGTCTCAAATTCAATAAATCACAACTTGCCTTAATTATCTTTAATAAAATAATCTCTGAAATTAAGGATATAAATAACTATATGATTTGAGACTTGATCATAATAAGAATTTTCTAAAGTTCTGGGTCTTACAGAACCTGAGAGAAAAATATTGAAAATAAACTCCATTTTTTTAGGGTGAGCAATTTAAAAAAAAAATATTAGCCACAAAAAAAAATTCTAAGTTTACCATGTTACTAGCTTATTTTTTTTTTTTAAAAAAAAAAAAAAGAGGCATCTGTTTGGCCTAGAAGTCGACCAGCTTAATTAGCTATTTTTTCTGGTTAATTGAGTTAAGTCGTTTAAGCTTGCATTTTTACGAGTTTGATTTTAGAGTAAAATATCAATCTATTTAAGTCAAGTAAACGAGCTAGTCCAACGGATTTGGCTCATTTTGACGATCCTAATTAATTCAAGATCTAGCTCAAATTAATCTTTATTGAATAAATTCCAAAATAATTCTAATTAATAACAAAACTTGTACGATCATATGCAAATAAATCCTCATATATAACAATTTAATTATCTTATCTATTATATATTTTTCTAGTATACTTTGTGATTGAAAATTATCAATATTATGCTCCCATTTTCTAAAAATATTGAATTTTTAAACTTGTCTTTCGATTATAACGACAAATTTATGATCTAATTAAAGAAAAATATTTTTTTAAGGAAAAGCTTTTGATTTGAGTTGTTTGTGAAATTTATGAGAATTGACATCTTGTAAAATATTGTAAGTTATTAGTTATTAAAAATTAGCTAGCTAATTATTAGTCATGACTTTCGGAGTTTAACTATTCTCTCATTTAAAATAGCTCTAAATTAGTGACAAAATTATGATAAATTATATTAGCGTGCTTAGCAAATTTGTTTCAAACTTTTCATGAATTTTCCATGAATTTATATAGAGGTTAACGATTAGTAGCAACATGAAGTAAGGACAGAATAAGGACTAATATTTTTCCTCACAAATTAGTAGCAACATGAAATAAGCGAAGAAAGTCTGTCTATGAGTTGTTAAGCGGTTGCTAATTTCTCAATAAATAAGCTTCTGATTAATGACTCAATTGCGACCAGTTACTTCTAAAATTTTCTCGGTTAACTTTGGATTTGTTATAACTCTGCGATGAATTTCTAACGAGATTAGTGAGTAATTTGCTAAAAAATAGGTAGGATATAGCTTTTGCTTTGCGAAAAGATTGTAGTTGCTAAGTCGCTTACTAAATTACAATTGTGACAATTTAGCGACTTGAAATTAGCGAATGAAGTGTGTCAGTTGTTAAAGGGTCGCAAATTTCTCGCTATGAGGTCCTCGGCACTCAATATCCATATTTTCGCTTTAGCGACAAATTAGCAAGAAATACTTTCCTAACTAAATGATTTATTTATTGTGACGAGTTAGCGACGACTGTTTTCCATCGCTAACCTCATTTATTTGAATTTTACAATATTATGCGACAAATTGGTGAGAAACTAGTTTCTCACTAAAAATAAAAACTTTGCTGACAAATTAGCTAGGAAATTGTCCATCACAAGATACATTTCAAGTCTTTGTGACGGATTAGCTAGGAACATTGTTCCTCACTAATTAGCCTTTTTGCACAAAGTTCATTTAGTGACCAACTAATGTGTGAATTATTTCTCACTAATTGTATATCAAACACTTGCAATAGTGACAACAATATCCCTCGCTACTTTACTTTTATTCGATTGAACTCCTAAGTGATTGATTTGCTAGAACATTGTCACTTGCTAATAATTTGTGACAAATTAGCGAGAAAATTTTTTTCGCTTTTTTTTTAGTTGCAAAACTCAATTTGAGAAAAACAAACTTACTCGTGAATCTCTCGCTAATCAGTTGCTTGTCTTAAGTTCGGATATTTTGTGACTGCTCATTAATTTTGTCGTTAGTGCCTCACTAATTTCTCGCTAGTTAGTGACAAAAAATATTTCTCGCAAAAGTTCATCGCTAATTTGTCAAATTCTTGTAGTTTTGGAGGGTTTTCATTGCAATTAACATGAATTAAAATACAAAGAAATTAAAAGTACAATTCATTAATTAAGTGGCAAGAAAATGAAGAAAAATTAAAGAAACTAACAAAATATCAAGCAACTCACAGTTGACAACAATTAAAGTAAGGGTTTTGGCTAGGGGTAAGAATCAAGGATCACTATCATTATCACAAAATTAGAAATTATGATCATTTTTAAGAGCAGCCCAATAATTTAACCTCTACACATTGAAAAAAGTGAATTAAACTCAATTATCCCAAATGATAAGTCCTAACCAATATACTAATTGAATTTAGTATAAATAAGGTTAATCAACATACAAATTTTATTTAGTAAAAAGTTAGCATTAGTAAAAATAAGAGTTAAATACGATTTTGGTCCCTATGGTTTAGCCTGAAAATTAAAATCATCCTTACCTTTTTTTGTTTCAAAATGGTCCCCAACATTTAATTTAATATTAAAATTGTCCTTTTGAAGACAATAAATTTTAAATAACAAAAATACCCTACCAGTATCCCTCCTTTATTCTTCATCCTGTCTCTCTATCACCTTTCTTTCTCTTCTTTTTCCTTCTCACAGAGGCAACAATATCAAGAGTTAAAGGGGTAGAACGAAGGAGAGAGATGGCAAGAGAGGGACGTGAAATTGGAAGGAGAAGAAGAAGGAAGGTACGACGACGAGAGAAGTCGTCGCTGCTATCGTTGGTTCACCGAAAAGAGAGAGGGGAAGGATGCAAACAGAGAGAGTGTTGTTGCCTCCGATGGTGTTGCTGCAATGGCTTCAGAAGGTGACTGTCACTAGCGGCTATCCTAGCCGCTCACCTCGCTCGCATCAATGGCCTCATCCGCCGTTGCCAACATTGTTCCTTCTCTGTAATCGAAGGAGGTTCCGCCATTGCCGATATCGTTGCTCGATTCGACCTCTCCTCCTGCATCACTACTCCGTTTCTGCATTGCCACCTGTGTCTCTACCGCTTGGGCACTACGACAACCTCTGCTCATGTGCTCCTTTTAGTATCTCTTCTCACCATCTCTCCCGTGTTTGTTTCTCCCTTTCAATATATTCAACAACACCAACAACATAACAATTTTAGAGAGGGATAGAGAGACGAAGGGAGGGAGAGAGACAGATTGCAAAGAAGGAGAATAGAGGAAGTAGGAAGAGATGTGGCGTAGAGAGAGTGAGATGATGATAGGGTAAGGTAAGGATATAATTATCTGAAGGATGATTTTAAAACCACATTGGACCTTAAGGACGAATTTGAATGCAAAAGCAGGTTGGAGATGAAAAAATTTTTCAGCCTCAACTTTGGGGACTAAAATCGTACTTAACCCTAAAAATAAGGTTAATCAACAACAACTCGCAATTACCAATCAATTAGAACAATGATAACTCAAGATCGGCTTAATTCTTAACTCCAAACCAAATGTAAAAATCTACTCCATAACTAATTCAAATAATTTGTCAATTTGGTGTGCATCATAAAATATAAACTTGCAACTAACTAAAATCTACTTTTAATCATCATCAAATTTACAATAAACATAACATCAACATCAAGAAGCATAAATAAATAAAAACCCAAAAGGAACGTTATTCATCATACTTAAATTAAATATTTAAAGTCTAACACTCATAAGTATTCACAATAACAAAATAAAAGAGAGCATGAAACTGAAAATGTAATACAAAAAGAATTAGAAGATGAATTTTAAGCTTGATGCTTGCAAGAATTATAAGAAATTAAAATAAAACTAACGTAAACTAACCCTAATTTTAGAGAAAGAGGAGAGCTTCTCTTTCTAAAAAACTTAACTAAAATATACTAAAACTAAGTAGTTCTTTTTTGTTCTTCTTTTCATTTCCTCCTTAAATGCATATAAAATCTGATATTTGGAGCATTTTTGGGCCCAAAATGCGATCTCATGTGCCACTTAAACCAAGAACGAGATGGCACTGTCGTGTTCGTGGCAATCTGCCGTATATGTAGCACAATCTCACGTACGCAAGGCCTCACCTGCATCGTTGGCAGTCCCCTGCACGATCTTAGGTTGGCTAAACTCCTTGCTTCTAGTTGACCATAATTCAACCTAATGAATTTGTCAAAGTACCAAGTGGATCGGATGATTTAAAATCCAAACAAATTCAAATTATAGATAAGAAACATACTATTTTGTCAATAATCGCAATTAAGAACAAGAATCACAAATATAGTCAGTTAAGCACAAAATGCATAGAGAAGCTTAATAAAATCCCTTAAAATATACATAATCTCATAAGAAATTGGACTTCATCAGGTGCAGCGGCAAGGGAAGTCATTGTTGTTGTCGCTGGGTTCATGAAAAAGAGAGGCTTAGACAAGTGATCGATGCTAAATACCGGTTTAAAAAATTTACAAATTTAAAAATTCAATTTTGTTGTAGTTCTAAACCGAAATCTAATACTCTTTAAAGTTTAGTTTAGAATGTCACAATTTAAATCAAATATTGGAGATTTTAATTCTGGATTATTCTCTTTTGGAATCACAATTGAGTGCATATTATTGGCTATGGGAGATCGGAGTTTTGATTGCAAGTAATGGAATTTAAATAGCAAAAAGTTAAAGAAACAAACAAGAAATTAAACTAAGCAATGAAGACAATTAACTAGTAAAAGAAAGTAAATTCAAATGCGAAAAAAGTCTTGGCAAGGATTGAGAGTCAAGAATCACTATCTTTGTCGCTGACCACAAACATGGCAATTATAAAGAGTTAATCCCTCTTCGTCAACCTCTACATATTAAGAAAAGTCAAGTAGGCATAATTAATCCTAATCCATAAGTCCTAACTAATTTACTAATTGAATTAGTAAAGGGTTAATATTCAAATTCGTCCATGAAAGATTATGCGATTTTCATTTTTGTCTCCGAATGATTTTTTTAATCAAATTAGTCCCTCAAAGATAAAATGTAAGTCAAATTAGTTCTTCCGTCAGTTGGATGATGACGTGTCACTTGACATGTAAAAGAGTTTTTTATAGTCAAAATAGTCCTTGAAAGTCCAGACGTAAGTCATTTTCATCCCTCAAATTTTAAAAATTAGTCAAACTAGTCCTTATATAATTTTTTTATTTTTTCTTCATAATATTAAATTTGAAATACTTTTTGATACTAATAATTTTAATAGAAATGTAATTAACAAATAAAACATTAGTAATTGTATCTTTTCTTCTTAAAAATTTTTTCAATAAAATTATCTATCTCCTTTAATTCTTCTCAAAATCTCTCTTATTCTTTTCTATTCTAAAACATTTTTCTTACATTATCACATTTTGCTGGAATATATATATATACTCAAAATTGAAATGTATGTATTTATTAACTTAAACAAAGTTATATGCTCAAAATCAAATTTATGTATGTTAACCTAAACAAAGTTAATACCACTATTTCATATGTTTGAGATAGATTATATAATTTTTCTTTTAATTTCACAAATCAATGAGATAACATGAAATAGGAAACATTATACCTATGCATAACACAGGCTATCTTCGCACTAATACATTATATAAATAGGTATGCTTCGTATTAAAATAAAATTTCTTTTGTTTTAAATAAAATATTTAAAAAATTATATTAGAATATTAAGATTCAAAAAAGTGATTCCATAAATCAGTTTTTCAATTATTGAATTTACTATATAAATTAAACAATAATAAAAATTATAATTTTAAAAATTTTAAAAATTTAAAGTTTAAAATAATTACTATATTATTTAGTAAAATTTAAAATATTAAATTTTTAAATATATAATCAACAATAATTTGATAAACTCATTTAAATAAAAAAATTTCACATAAAAATTACAATATGAAAATGTAAAATTTTAAAATACAAATGATAAAATAACTTTATAAAAATTTAATTATTTTTATTATTTTATGTAAAGAGAATTTTGTTTATTAAAGTTTAAAAAATAATATTAAAATTAGTAGTATCAAAAAATATTGTAAATTTAATATTATAAAAAAATTATATAAGGACTAGTTTGACTAATTTTTAAAATTTGAGGGATGAAAATGATTTACGTCTGGACTTTCAAGAATTATTTTGACTATAAAAAACTTTTTTATATGTCAAGTGTCACTAACCTGCCACGTGACATGCCACGTGTCACTGACCTCCCACGTGGCGTGCCACGTGTCACGTGACACGTCATCATCCAACTGACGGAAGGACTAATTTGACTTACATTTTATCTTTCAGTGACTAATTTGATTAAAAAAATTATTCGGGGACAAAAATGAATCGCGTGATCTTTCAGGGACGAATTTGAGTATTAACCCAATTAGTAAAATATTAGCGTCAATAGAAACAAGATCAACTAACAACCCTAAATTATCAATTAATATTGGACATCATTGACTCAAGACAACCTAATTCCTCAACCCCAACTACTTCATAACTAATGCAAATAATTTATCAAACAATTGATGTGCATAAACATAAAGCACCATAAATTGTAAGAATTAGTAAAATCTACAGCTATTAATTGCAAGAAATAGGCAATAGCAACTTAAGCATAAAAACATCAAATTCATTACAGAGAAAATGAGAATTCAACAACTGTTCATAAACTAAAAATAATAAAAATAAAAAACTAACAAGAGAAACCTAGCAAACTAAGATAATAGAACAAGATAATGTAAAGAAAACTAAACTAAAACAAGATTAAAACCTAAAACTAGAGAGAAATTAAACTAGAACTACAGAATTCTAGAGAAAAGTTAAAACTTCTCTCTCTAGAATTTTTCTAAACATGATAAAAATAACCTAAACTAAGGCTACTTGATTCATTCCCCTAGAATCCTTGTTTCAAATGCTTCGGATTGGGTTCAAAAAGGACTACAAATCGTGAGTCATGTACCATTTTAAGTGAGGTACAAGACTAGAGTGATGCGTATGCGCCTATGGTGGTACGCGCATCATGTGTATGCGTGGACCCTGCGAACGTACCACTGCAACTTTTCCAAATCTCCATTTCTTCATAAAATCTTCACTTTTGCATGTTTTTCCTCCATCTTTCTAAGCCATTTTTGCCTCTTAAACCTTAAATCACTAAAACAAACATATCAAGACATCAAATAGAGTAAAAGTGAATTAAATTTGATAATTAGAAGTATAAAAAGCATGTTTTTAACAATTGAGCATAATTAGAAAAAATTCACAAAAGAATGCACTTTTCATGAATAAATACAAGTTGATAAATTCTATTTTTTTCAACTCAAAAATATTGCAAAATATGAATTTATTAACGAGACAGAGAGAAAACCCGAAAAGAGAGACGAAGAGAGAAAGAATGCGAGCAGAGGGAGAGTGAAGGGGAGGGACGAGCAACGCTACTGTTGCTGGAGCTGGCTGCGGGAGCTATTGCTACCATGGTTGCCACCATTGGAGTCACTGGTGCCACCACCAAGTGTGGGTGCTATTGCGTGCTATTGCCATTGTTGTCTGAATGCAGTCGGGTGTGGTTGGTGTAGCGGTGGGGGTTTAAGTGTGGTGGATACAGTGTTGGGATTGAAGTTAAAGAAAGATAAATTTTTTTTAAAAGAGTTATAATTATTATTTTTGTTAAGAATAAATTTATCTCAAAATTATAATTATAATATTAAGGGTTATTTTGAAGAGAAAAATGATAGGAATAATTTTAATTTTAAGCAAAAAGCTTGATAATCAAAACAACGCTTCACCCTTAAGATAAAAATTCCTATTTTTTTTATACAAAAATCTGTTTGAACTTAATCCAAATGTCTAGAAAATTTCTAAAAATTATTGGTGATTGAGAAGTTGGGTTCACCATTATATCTACAATATGTTGATTGAACACAATGGTTCTATGTCTAAAATCACTATTTTCCTTTAATAAGATAGTTGATTATTATTTTCGGCGTGGTTACTTAAGATTAGAGCTGGAAGTGAGTCAAGGCAACTCATGAATCAGCTTGAACTCGACTCGTTAATAGTTCAATAAACTAAACTCGTGAGCTGGTGAGCCAAGCTTGAACCTGAAATTGCACTACAAAAAATATCGTTAAAATCAACGGCCAAATCGACGGCTAAGCCGTCGATAATATTAAAATTCGCGGTAAAATAGACGACGGAGGTGGTCGCTATTAAGCTTATCGATTTTTGAAAATTTTAATAAAATCGACAGCTTGTCTAGCCGTCGATAATAACTTAATAAAATAGACGCCATGTTCGTTGATTTTAAAATAAAAGTATTATCAACACCATCTCGTCGACAATATGACGATAGTTAAAAGGGGTTTAATGCATCATCAAAAAAATCGACGATCAGGCCGTTGATTTTATTATTTTATTTTTAATTATATTTTTTTTAAAATATCGACAGCAAGCTGTCGAAAAATATCGACGGGAGAGATAGCCGTCGATTTTTTGCGTCGATAAATACGCTTTTTCTTGTAGTGTTGAACTCATAAATTAAATGAGCCGAACTTGAACTAAGTTCAGCTCATTAGCTCGTAAGCTAGCTCGATTATATATATATATATATATATATATATGATCTTAATTATTTAAAATTTTATATTTATCTTTTATATATAATTTTGATGTAGGACATAAATAAAAAATTTACAATTTATTGATAGATAAACAATATATAAAATTGATCTTTTTAAATATTTTTAAAATATATAAGTTATAATTTATTGATATAGAATTATAGATTATGTTCTTATTATTTGAGCCAGCTCGTGAGCTTTCGACGAGTCAAACTTAAACTTAAGAAATAAGTTCAATTGTTAATGAGTCGAGTCGTGAGTCAAGCTCAATTTTTTTTAGTCGAATTTGAGCTTCGTCTAGCTCGACTCACTTCCAACCCTACTTAAAATTTAATTCTCATAAAATCAAAAATGGAAAAGAATGACCATTGATACTTATAGAAAAGTTGTGATGATTTTCTAGAATAAATAATTTCCAATTATTTAAGTACCAAAAGATTGCATTGTGTATGAAACACATACTAGGACCTTAACATGGATAGACACAAACACAATGTAGCTGAGAAGAAAGGCATTTTCCAACTGCTTGGGGCCCATATGTAGTCCTGCAATCATTGCAACACTTCACGTCTTCTGTGACTGCACAAGCTTCACTAGTAATTTTGTAGCACTTAAATCCATTTATAGCTTCCAGTAGTTGTTCCCGTCCCGCTGGAACACATGGATCTTTCTGTATCTCCTCATGTCCTACAACACACCAGCACATAATGAAGTACTCTTTACCCACCTAGAAAGAAAATAATTTAGGTATTTCTATTATATGATTGGAAAAACATACCTGAAGTCATGGATAGGGCAAGGGAACTAATCAAAATTAAAGTGACGGTGAACTTCATTCTAAACAAGCTATCCTTATCGATAAAATTGGTATCAACGTTATTATTTGGAAAAAAAATAGAAACGTATCTATCAATATATAATAGTGAAATTATTCTAGAAGACAATTAATCATCTTATCATCCTGCCGGTTATAAGGAGAATTTATGATATTTCTATTTGGTAATTATTATCTTTTGTTTTATTATACATTTCCTTTTTACTCTCTCTCACAAGTTCAAAATTGATTTGGCTCTTTGTCGAAAACCAACTCATCCTGCTAAATTCATATTTCATAATACTAAAGAAGAGTTAACTATTAAATTCGATACTCAAAAAATTTAAATATTGACAAAAAATTTTTTTAATATATTATTGACAAAATAATTTTTTAATAATTTAAAAATATGACAAAAATAATTAATAAATATTATTTTTTATAAATAATAAAAAAATTTTATATTTAACAAACAACTTATTTATTTAATTTAAATTTTTTGATAATATTTGAATAAATATTTAAAAGGTATATAAAATATTCAGAGCAAAATTTGGTTTTTAATTTTTTTTAATTCTCAAAAGAATTTGATCATTCAAAATAAAAATATTTTCTAAAAGAATTCACTTGATATAAAATTATTAAATTTTATGAATGAATATATTTTTTTAAATGTAATTTAATATCTAAATTTTTGTCGTATTTTTAAATTTTTTGAGTTATTCGTTATTAACATCTTTTGATGTTATTTTTGTAAATAATGTAAACTTTCGATTGTCATTTGAATAGTTTACTCTACTTAACAAAAAAAAAAAAAAAAAAAGTTAAATGAATACTATAATTTAAAAAGGTGGCTCAATAGAGTCTTTGGGATGCTAAATGATTTAGAAAGAACTTAAATTATTTATCATGGTCAAATCGTTTTAAACATTGACATTAAATATTATACGAATTTAGTACAATATTAATATGCCCATCATAATATTACAAAATTATAATTTTTTTGAAATTACGTTAACTATGTCAACTTCGTTTTAACCTTATGGATTAGGACGAAAAACAAAAAACAAAGGGTTACTTTTACAAAAACGTTATGAGAAAAAACTCTATCGATCAAGGAGGCTAGGCTCTTGTAGCCAAAGGAGTCCAAGTGATAGGATTTTTAGTTATATTTTTTTTAAGAATTTTATTGACTTATTTAATTTGTTATTATGTGATCAAAAAATTTAATTTTTTATTAATAATTAATTTTAATATTTATTATTTAAAAAATAAAAGAATTTAACATATATATGTTTATATTTAATTAGAAACTAGGTCTTCTATACATATAAAAAAATTAATTTTCATTTTTATTATTTAAAAGTATTATTTTTTCTGTATATAAAATTATATATTATAATAAAAACTTTTGCATCGTTAGTTATAAGATTTACTCAAAATCAAATTTTTATTTTGGCACAATTGAATCGTGACTTTAATCATAATGTTGATATGTAATAAATATTTAAAAAAATACAGATCAAAATGATAAAAGTTTAAAAATAAATATAAAATATAAAATATACATAAAATAGTTATATATTTTTTTATGTGAATAATATTACAGATTAATTTTTCTTATAATTTATGAATTATTTAAAAGATATAATTTTATTTATTTTTATCCTTTATAGAGTTTTTTTTAGTATGTCTAAATTGCAATCACATCAAAAAAAGAAAAGAATAAATGGTAGCGAAAAGAAAAGTGTGGGCAAATTGTAAGCAGCGGTGCACAAATTTTGAAAAAAAAAATTGACTGAATTTTTTTAATTAATTATAATAAAAAATACCATATATGACATATTTTAATAGTTAAATTAATAATAATAATAATAATAATAATAATAATAATAATAATAATAATAATAATAATAATAATAATAATAATAGTAGTAGTAGTAGTAGTAGAATGAGAAAGACAGAGAAATAGAAGGGGAGAAGAAAGGAATGATATAGATAGAGAAGAGAAAAAAATAGAGAATGAACTTATTAATTGCAATGAAAAAGTATTATCCAATATATTTTGGTAGTCAAAAAAAAAAAAAAAATAATAATAATAATAATAATAATAACTATTTTAGTCTCTAAGATTTGGAATCAAAATCAAAATTTTCTCTAATCTTATTTTAGTTTAAAATGATGCTCAACATTCTATTTAATATTATAATATTTTTTTGCCATCATATTTAATCTTCCGAAGCAAATCTAGAATTTTCCATCTCTTTGCCAGTGACGAAGACAATCTTGTCAACTTGCTCTACTTGCATCTGTTTGGCGATGCTTGAATCAGATTCAGAATCCACACATAATACGTCTCCAGCTGAATTCTGTCCAGACTGTCGTTCACCTTTGACGAAGATGACAACGACGACAGAGAATTGCGGTTGCTTCAGTAATTCTTCGCATCTTTGCCGATCAATAACTCCTCCATCAAAAATCAAATGTTGTCGTCATTGCCATTAGATCCACCGCTGCACTCCGGTGGAGTTCTAGCAAGGACTTGGTTGAAGACTGGGAAAATATGACCACTGTAGAGATCAAAGAAAGCGCTATCAATGACCTTTGGAAACATTATGAACTCGAAATCAGTATCGCCGTTTTGGTGATGGTCTTGGTGGTTGTCATTTGGATAAAGATCCGAGTCATTTCAAGGAAGAGAGTAGTGCCCTCAAGAAACTTGATCAATGATGTGTATAAGTTTGGGAGAAGAATAAGTGTTAAAGCAGACTTGGTATGATTTGTTCATTCTTTGTTCTGATTCATTGTTTATTATGATTTTTAATTTTTTCAAGCCTTAGGATTTTCAAGCATTAGGATTTTTAATATGCATGAATTATATATTAATTTTTAAAAAATTTAAAATTTAAGTTTACCGTCAGATTTATTATCGGTTAAATTTATCAGTAGTTATTAATTTAATTATTAATTAATAATATATTACCTTCGGATTTACCGAAAAAAAAAATCTGACAGTAAAAATTAGAAAATATGCCAACGGTAATTAGAGGCGGACGAAAAAATCTTTCGGTAAACAATTATCGATGAGATATATACGATCGAATTTATTCCGACGGTAAACATACTACTGGCGAATATTTTTGGTAAATCCGCCGGTAAATTCGACGGTACTCAATATTTTTTTTGTAGTGTAATATGCTTTTAATTTAAGAGAATATGAGACTTAGTACATCTCTTTTTGTTAGATTTAGAATTGTGTATGTAGTAAGAATGATTCAATAATTTTTTTTTTTTTTTGAAAAAATTTCATACTAGAAATCAAATAGGTTTAACTTAACCTCAAAAATTAATTTGATTATAATATCTACTAATATTCCTTTTCTAATAAATACATAAAAAATTTAGTGAGTCATATCGAAAAATAAATGAAAAATTATTATATCTGACAGCAAAAAATATTAAAGATTGATCTATGTAATAATTTTTTTTAAAAAATTAAAATATCTATTTTTAAAATTTTTAGGACTTGATTCGGTTAATTACTCTAATTTCCAGTTATTCATGTACGTACCTCAATATTGGATTCTGTATAAAATAATACATACTAGAACCTTAACATGGATAGACACAAATACAATGTGTGACTTTTTGGAATTTATAATTTCGAATTATTTATGTAAGTACTACAACGTTGCATTGCGTATGAAATACACATACTAGAATCTTAACATGGAGTGAGACAAATACAGTGTAGCTTAGAAGAAAGACATTTTCCATATGCGGTGGATCCATACGTATTTTGGCAATCATGGCAACACTTCAAGTCTTCTGTGAGTTCACAAGCTTCACTAGTAATTTTGTAGCACCAATTATTTATAACTTTCTGTAGTTGTTCATCTCCTGGTGGAATACGACATAGATCTTTCTGTATCTCCTCATGTCCTACAACACAATTACACCATCATATAAAAATACTCTTTACCTAGGCCACCTATAAAGAAAATATGACTTAGATTTTTCTATTACATGATTGGAAAAACATACCTGAAGTCAGGGACATGGCAAGAAAACTAATCAAAATTAAAGCGATGATGAACTTCATTCTAATAAACAATATATCCTTATCAACAAAGTTGATATCGAGGTTATTTGAAAAAAATACAAACATATCTATCAATATATAGTAGTTGAATTATTCTAGAAGACAATTGGTCTTCCTACCTATTATAAAGAGAATTCATGATATTTCTATTTGGTAATTAATTATCTTTTGTTCTCACATTTTTTTAGTCACTCCATTTTGAAATAGTGATATTAAATTGAGAAAGTACAGAAAATTAATTTTTAGTTTGCTAATATTAGTCAATATTCTTTTAATTTTAAATATTTTTTTCTTTTTTTGAAAAATTTAGCGTTTAAAATTTATAATTTAGAGTTTTAGATTAAAGGTTTATGATTTAAGTTTTTTTTTTTTTTTAAAGAAAAACTCAACACATAAAATGAAACATAGTGAACACAATTACGGGTATAAATATAATTATTTTTAAAATGTCAGCTGATATTAGATCAGCAAAAAAAATTAATTTTCTAACATTACTCTATTAAATATTAAACGAATTTAGTAAAATATTACTTCATATACACTTTTTTTTATTTTCAAACATGTTAATTAATGAAAAATACTGAATTAAAGCTTTGGTTGACTACAATATAACATTACTACAAATGTTATATGAATATAATGCAATGGCATTAAATATATGTATAAAACTTTTATTGTTAATAAATATTAGTTAATAAATTCACTCAGAACATTCAATCAATATTAAAATCTTCGTATTAAAATCTTCGTTGACTAGGCTTAGTTTAATAAAATTTTTATTTTTTAAAAGTAGCTTATAAAAGCTAATTTTTAAAAGATGGTTTTTAAAAAGTTATAACATTTATGTTTAGTAAATAAAATTAAAAATAACTTTTAATAAACACAAGCAACAATAATTGTATTTGGTAAAACAACTTTTAAAATTTAAAAATACTATAATAGATATAAATGTGAGCATTAAATTTAAAAATTAGTTAACATATAATGTTATATTAGACTTTTAAATTTTGAAAAGTACAAGCAAACTTTGAAAAGCTTTACCTTAAGTGCTTTCAAAAGTACCCCGATCTGTTAAAAGCTGCAAGCATAAGCACGTGATCTTTTTTATTTACCAAACACAAAATGAAAAACTTGAGCTTTTAAAAAACACAAGCACCTCATTGAAAAACTTTACCTGTAACACCGTAACTTTTAGCACGTTATAATCGTACCAAAAATAAGGCGTTACTAACCTGTTTTCCTTTATTATCTCTTTAATATTGAGCATTTACGTCGATATTGCATTTCAGTTTTTAAGAAAATTCTAGAAAATTTTGTTTCTATTAATTAAGACCACATATCAAAGATCTTCAAATAATAATAATAGTCACATAATTACTAATAATAATAATAAATTCCATACAAACATGTTCAATATAAAATTCGAATACAATACGTATCCCTCTGGATAAAATAAAAACTAAGACAACAAGGGCAAGGAAACTCTATAAGAGCAACAGGAATCATAAGTAAATCTACTAATCAGTCGAAGCTTCATACTGAGTCTTCGAACCTGTGTCACTGAAAGGGTGGAAGATTTTGGGATGAGAACAAAACACACGTTCTTAGTGGAGAATAGGAATGTCGTAAAAGTAATGAGATAAAATACAAATAATTAGCCTTACTTAATAAAACTATTTTATGAAAAAACTTTTATTTTTACTTTAGATAATTAATTACTTTTCTTTAAATTTCTAAACTTAAAACAGATTTTAATCACAAAATTACTCATATTAACCATCTCTAAGCCACATAATCATTTCTCAACTACATCTCACCTCAATACATCCGTGAACTAACAGCACAAGTAAGAGATCCAAACCAATATACAAATAAGTCAAACAGTACAATCACAGAGAAGTAATACAAGCAAACACAACCAAATGCAAATATGCAAACAACATGATGCATGTCTATTCCTAATGCAGGTAATGAGCTCATCTGTCGGTTTCGACCCGCTCCCGACGTAACTCAGCAACCTTTGTCTGAGTTTAGTTTCCAGTGTCATAACCTCTATAAGCAACATCTGTCTTACATGTGAGGCTCTCTCTAGCCAATGCATGTATGTATCGATAACCTATGTAAGCAACCTCTGTCTTACAGGTGCGACCATCCCCTGAATTGATTGGTGTATCTTTGGAAAGTAAATCTCGGTGGATTTACCACCATATCTCTGCTCTCTTGTGGCAGAGGTTCTTTAGATTCTTTTAATCTTTTCTTTTCTTTTTCTTTCCTTTTCCTAAACAAACTGAACTCAAATCATAACTTAAAACAAAGTCGCTTCTCAAAAGATTGAGTTTGAAGCATACTTTTCTTAATAAATCGAATTGAAAATAAGACTCTTTTTGTAATAAGTCAAAATCAAATATTATTCTTAAATCAGATTTGTTTTAAATAACACTTTAAATAAAGTTTTAAAATTTTATAAAAATTTGGCAGCACTTCCTCTAAAATTCCGGCTATGCCACCCTTTCAGGGTCCTAACCAAACTATTTTCCATTTTCAAAAATCATTCTTGATAATTCAAACAAGTCAAATTCAATACCATGAACCCATTTCCAATCCTCCAAGATTATTTCCAATAAATCAACAAGTCAAGTCCAATATCCAAAACATTTACAAGTCTGAAAGCTAACCAGTTCCAATTTCAAAATCTTTTCCAACTCTCAATTCATTATTAACAAAACAAATGTTCAAATACAAAGTCTTTTTCTTTACAATATAAATAAATATGTAAAACA